>NW_021604614.1:2656404-2662361 GCF_004785775.1 Grammomys surdaster
GCCTAGAATCCCCCAGTGAGGGGCTGGGAGCATGGCTCAGTGGTAGAATACTTGCCTAATGTGGAAAAGGTAACTTTCATCGTCTGTTCCTTACTCCCCAAAATAGCAGTTCAGAGGCAGCAGGGGAATCCTACAAGGCAGCTGGAAGCCAACTGGGAGCTTCCCTTTTCTCAAGGAGAGCGAGTCAAATATGTCTGTTCCCCTTGCTGGCACATTGGGTCCCTGCATCCCCAAGATCCCTTTTCACAAGTCGAGGTGTGGCCTGGGTAGGGTGGCAAGCGTGTCCTCTTACAGGACTGTCCGTCCTTTCAGGTGATCGAGTCGAATGACCTTTCCGAGGAGAAGATGCGGGTGAAGGAGACTGTGGAGGGTGAGTAGCCTCGGGTCGGAGTCCAGGCTTTGTGGAAAGCTAGCTGGGTGCCACCTTGGAGCTGAGTCACGAGGTCTGCCATCAGCGACTCGGTGAGAGTCCCCTGCTGTGTGCAGTCACCCCTCCAGGAGAGGGTGCTGTGGCATCAGGGTAGGAACAGGTTTCTCAGTGTCTCAAGAACCACCTTCCCACCTGGCGGCTGTGGTGGTGGTGGCGCACGCCTTTAATCCCAGCTCCTGGGTGGCAGAAGCAGGAGATCTCTGAGTTCAAGGCCAGCCTGGTCTACAGAGTGAGTTCCAGGACAGCCAGGGCTACACAGAGAAATCCTGTATCAAAGGGGTCAGGAGAGAGGACGGGAAGCAACCAAGCAAAAAAGTCTTTTCCATGGGCCGTGGAGATGGTTCTGTGGGTAAAAACTCACTGCCGAGGTTGAGTTTAGTTCCATCTCAGGTGGCACATGGTGGCAGAGGGGACTGGATATCTACACGTCGTCCTCTGATCTTCCCCTTCCAGCTGTAGCACACACGCCTACACAGTAAGATAGATGGAATTTGGAGACATTTAAAGGTAAAGGACTACCTTCCCTGTCTGGGACGTTTATAGAAAGGGGAACCAGAGGATGTAGGGCTAAAACTGCAGATCTCGGGAGCTCCAGTCGACACGTGGTAAATTGTTGTTACCTTGGTAACGGGTCCCGTCCCTCTAGAGAACACAAGCCTTCATGCCTAGTGCTGGCTCCTGTAGCTTGTTTAGTGTTCACCTTATTTTTTTAAATTAGATAGATAACGTTAGAATTACAGTATATAAATTATATCATATAAATAAAAGTTAGAGATAAGCTGGTGTGGTGGCATACAGGCTTTTAACCCCCGTACTCGAGAGGCAGAGGAGGCCAGCCTAGTCTATAGGTTGAGTTCCAGGATAGCCAGGGCTACACAGAGAAACTCTGCTTTGAACCACCTCCCCACCAAAATTAGATATAAACTAGCCATGCACATGCGTATAACCCAACTACTAAGGAGGCTTACACAAGACTGCCATGAGTTCAAAGTTAGCCTAGGCTACATATTGAGACCTTGTCTCAGAAAATAATCATCTGAGATAGGATTCCCATGAGATCAAGTTTAGCTTAGACGATATCTCAGATTCTACTTTAAGAGAAGGAGATATAAATTGGGGCTGAGGCTGTGACTTGGAACAGTGCTTGCCTGGCGTGCACGAAGCCCTGGGTTCTGTCCCCAGCACTACGTACAACTGGACCTGGTGATGCGTGTTTGTGATCCTGGCACTTGGGAAATAGAGGCAGGAGGACCAGAAGCTCAGGGTTACCCTCAGCTATGTAGTATGTTTGAGGCAGCCTGGGCTATATGAAAGAGATGGTTAACAGGTAAACTATGTTGAGAACCATCAGTGGTTTTTTTTTTTGTTAAACATCGTTCTGATTGGCTTGGGAAGCAACCCAACACGGGAGGGATCCTCTTTTTGGCTCTGTGGCCACACCATCTTTATTTCACTGTTCCTCCATCCTTTGCTTGAGGAAGCCAAAGAGGTGGCGATCCGTGGTTCTGTTCCCTAAACCACACACTACTGAATCCTCCTCCTCTGGATGGGTGACTCAGAAGATGAGAAAAGTCTCTGACCTAGAGGCTGAGTGTGACCCCTGTTAGGATTCCTCCAGGAGGCGTCACCGCTTGCCCACACTATTGGCCTGTGGGTGTTCATGGGTCCCCATCTTTCCTTTCTCTCCTAGGCCTGCAGGACAAGCTGAACAAGAGGGACAAAGAGGTGACAGCCTTGACATCCCAGATGGACATGCTCAGGGCCCAAGTAAGTGGTAAGTCTCCCTCCCTAGGGACAGAGTTTGGGGGTTGGTGGAGGTTGGCACTACAGCTCTGCAGGTCCAGCTGAGCTGGGCTTGAGGCCTGTGCCTGAGTGGGTAGACATGTGCAAGCACTGCCTTTTCTCCAGAGCCAACTGAGTCCATGCCCCTAGATGCCACCAAGTTTTCTTCGTGGCCTTCTTGAAGAATTGAATTCCTCACGGGCCTCTTCCACACAACCCCTAATCCCCAGGACAGATAGCATGAACTGCAGAAAGCCTGGTATGGGGCTGTGGACCTGGAATCCCAGCACTCAGAAGGTAGAGGCTAAAGGATCAAGAAGGGTCGAGGCTATCTTGAAATTTTGGGGCCAGCCCGGGCTATATAAGATCATGTCTCAAAAGAAATAGACCATAGAACCTGGGCCATAGCCAAAAGCAAAATACACAAGGAGAGGACAGAAGTCTGACATTGGTAACTATGGGACTCACTAATTCAAAGTGCCCTTGACATTGCTCAAGAAACCTGCACTACCGCTACCCCACTCCTGGGAGATACTCTCACTCCCCTCTTCCTGTCCTGGTTACATTTACTTGATCTCACAAAGGTCAGTGGGATCTAGACTCCCCCAGGGCCAAACTGAAGACTTAGCTTTAGCTTCTATTTTACCTGGATAACAATGTAAACATCCACAGTCTATCCCTACCCCGCAGAGCCAAGGATACTGATTGGGAGAATTGGTCTGCTTTGTGTAGCTGTTGAAAAGTGTGTGGCTTACACTTCAGGCCATAGTCCCTCATTGAAGGAAGTCAGGGCAGAAATACAAGCAAGAACTTGAAGCAGAAACCACAGGAAGGTTACTTGCTGCCTTGGTAGCTGTCTGCTGTGCTGCGAGCCTTGTTAGACAGCCCAGGACCACCTGTCTAGGGAATGGTGCTGCTCACAGTGGGCTGGGCCGGCTTGCATCCATTATCAGAACAATCCTCAGGAACACACCCCAGACCAACCTGGTAAAGATAATTACTCAAGTGCAATTGTGTTTTCAGTTGGTTCTAGGCTGTGTCCAGCTGACACTTGGTGCTAACTAGGATACTACTTTTTTATTTTTTCTGAGGCAGAGTCTCATGAGGTCACAGCAGGTTCTAAATTCCCAGTGTAGCTGAGAATGACCTTAAACATCTAATCTTCCTCCTGCCTCCCAAGTGCTGAGATGACAGGTGTGCACTTTCATGCCCAGTTTAGGTGATGCTGGGGATGGAACTCAGGGCTTCATACATGCTAGTCAATCACTAACTGAGCTGTATCGCCACCCAGACTTGACGCTTTTTCTCATTGTTTGTTTGTTTGGGACATGGTCTCTTTAGCCTAGACTTTAGGCCCAAAACTCACTATGTAGCCACTGTGGCTCTGAACTCATAATGATCTTCCTGCCTCAGCCTCCCAGCTGCTGGAATTATAGACCTGTGCACAATGCTTGGCACGGCCTGCCTCTTAGGGTGGCATTGCTGTCATCTCCCACGCTAGCCAGACCAGCCTCTCTCATTGGTGTTCGAGGCAGGGTCTCCTGAAGCCCAGGTTGTCCCAGAACTGGCCTTGAATCCCTGATCCTCCTGTTTCCATGTCTGAAGTGCTTTGCCACAGGCCTGTTTGGGTATCACTCCAGTTTAAGCCGTGCTGGGAATAGAACCTGGAGCCTCTGATTTGCTGCGGCCAGCGCTCTGCACACTGAGCCACACCCCGAGTTACCATCTGTGTTTGAACTTTCTCCTTTCTCTGCGGCTTCCCCCCAGCTCTAGAGAACAAGTGCAAATCAGGAGAGAAGAAGATAGACTCGCTCCTGAAGGAGAAGAGGCGCCTAGAGGCGGAGCTGGAGACTGTGTCCCGGAAGACCCATGATGCCTCTGGCCAGCTAGTCCACATCAGCCAAGAGTTGCTCCGAAAGGAGAGGTGAGTGGCCCAGGGCTCGGCTTCTCAGGTTGCAGAGTCCTTTCTCTCTCTCTCTTTTTTTTCTAATTATTTCTACTACTATCATTATTATTTTAATCTTTTTAGATGTCCTTCTTTTATGTAAATGAATGTTTCACCTTCATGTATGTCTGTGTGCCACAAATGTGCCCTGTACTCTCAGAGGTCAGAAGAGGACATCAGATCCCTGGGAATTTGAATTATAGATGATTGTGAGCCAACACGTGAGCACTGGGACCCAAACCTGGCTCTTCTGCAAGAGCATTAAGTGCTCTTAACTGCTGAGCCATCTCTCCAGCCCCTCAGGGTTCTAACCACAGTGCTCCCGGCAGCCCACGGTGGACATGCGTGCTCCCCTAACATGGAGGTCTTATGGATGTCTTTCCCCTTTAAAAATAATTAAGTTTAGTCAGGGAACTTGTGTGTGTGTGTGTGTGTAAGATTTGTTTATTTATGATTTTATGTGTGTGTGCCTGAATATGCACTGTTATTTGGGTGCTTGTGGAAACCAGAGAGTATCAGATCCCCTGGATCTGGGGTTAGATAGTTGCAAGCATCCATATGGTTGCTAAGAATCAAATCCAGGTCCCCTGAAAGTGCAGCCCATGCTCTTATCCGCTGAGCTGTTTCTCCAACCCTGACTTTTGTTTTCTTGAGACAAGCTCTTCCTGAACACCCCAGACTTGCCTTGAGTCCCCTACTCTTCCTTCCTCAGCCTCTGTGTGCTAAGATTATAGGAGTGAGTCCCCATGTCCAGTTAATCTAGCATAAGTTACAAAATGTTTTTCAGGGTTTTGTTTTCTTTTGTAAAAATGTAATAATAATAGCATTTGTTTGTTTGTTTGTTTGTTTGTTTGTTCATTTTATCTGCCTATGGGAGGTTGGCCACAAAATGTCTGTGGGGGCCAGAAGACTTAACCTGCAGAAGTCAGCTCTCTCTTTCCACTATATGGGCTCCAGGGATTGAACTTATGTCCTCAGCCTTGGTGGCAAGCACCTTGACCCACTGAGCCATCTTGCCTGGCCTCTCTGACTTTGAAATGCTGTTTTCATTTATCTGTAAATCCAGCCTGGTCACCTAGCACAGTCGTGCGTGTGATCTCAGCATTCAAGAGGTTCCCTCGAGGCTGCAGGATGTGACGCTGTTGGTAGAGACCCTGCCTGGCCTGCAAGATGGTCTGAATCCCGTGCCCAGCACCACATACACCAGACATAATGGCTGTGACTGTAATCCTCACACTCAGGAGGGGGAGGCAAGAGGGAGGGTCAGGAATTCAAGGTACTACATAGAGAGTTGGAGGCCAGCCAGGCTTCATGAAACTCTGTCTCAAAACAAAAAGGAAAAAGATAAATTAAAAAAAAAAAAACAACAACACTAAAAAAAACGTACTGAGTCTGGGGAGATGCTCTCAGTTTGGGATATGATCTCAGTTTGAGTCCCAGCACCTACATGATAGCTCACAAGCGTCTATACCTCCAGTTCCAAAGGGTCCGACACAATCTTCTGGCCTCAGAGAACACCAAGCATGTGCATGGAGCACAGACATACACGAAGATCAAAGCACCCTTATACATAAAACAAAAATAAATCTCCAAAACAAACAAACAAACAAACCCCAGCGCTCTAAGAACAGCTAAATCCTCTTGATCAGCCCACATCCAAATGCTGTTCCTCTTGGGTGTGGCCGACCCATCCCACACCTTTCTTGCTTGGCTCTCACCATTGCCTTGTGGCTAGCGCCCCCTGGTGGTAATGGATCTCCAGTTCACATGGCCCACCCTACAGAGTTGCAGATCTGATGC
>NW_021604614.1:2662761-2665228 GCF_004785775.1 Grammomys surdaster
GGGAGGGGAGGGGAGGGGAGGGGAGGGGAGGGGAGGAGAGAAGGGCTTTCCAGGGTTGTCCTGCCAGGCCGAGGAGAACCAGCGGCCTCCTGAGTCACAGTGGGAGTTGAAAATTCAGTCCTCCAGGCTCTCAAGCTGTAGCAGATGAAGGGGCGGAGCAGCCCCCTTTTAGACGTCATGACCAGAGAGGTCCCTACACCAACACAAAGAGTCTGCTCTGTCCAGAGCCAGAGGGCAAAAGTCAATCATGCATAGAGGGCCAAAAAATCCATGCAGGGAGGTATCCAACCAGAAACCAGGGTCTGGGCTCCTTGTTAAGTGATGTGTTGGAGTTTTGTCAATAGAGATACAAGAAGTTCAAGTCAGGGCTCTGAAGCCCCTCCTCCGGTGGAAACTACTGGGCTTTGAGCTGAGTCCCCGTGAGTGGGAATGGACGCAGGTAGTAACATTGGCAGCATAGGACAGAGCTGGTCCCCTCTTTCCCTTTCTGTTTGACATTTACAGCCCTATGCTCTGGCTGTCTCTGGCCGTCTCTGGCCGTGTCTGGCGTATGGATTCAGTGGATCGTCTTACCCCCACACTTTGGGAATAAAGTGCTGAGGGAATGTGGCTCAGTTGATAGAGTGCTTGAATAAAGTCCTGTGTTCTGTCCCCAGCACTACATAAAATCAGATGTAGTGGCCTGTGCCTGTAATCCCAACACTGGACATGTGGATGTAGGAAGATCAGATGTTCAAGGGTATCCTCAGCTACATAGCAAGTTCTGTGCCAGCCTGGGCTACATAAGACCCTGTATCTGAAACAGACCTCTTTAGCCATTTGAGATCCATCTGGTTTCATATCTGCTCCTAGGTATGGGGCTATCAGGCCTAGCTGCCCTGCTAGCATTTTATGTCTGGCTGGTTAAATGCCAGCACACCCGTGCACCCCAGAGGCACACACTTTTGGCCTCTATGGTTCTGTGACACAGAAGGAGATGAGGCCCTGGGCTGGTGGGTTTGCCAGGAATGTGGGCAGAGGTAAAGGGGAGCTAAGACTTTTATCTTGGGGCTCCATGCTGGTGGGCCAGCCCTGCACTTGGAAGAGCGTAGTGAAAAGCTAGAAGGTACATGAAGAGCGTGGGGTCCTGGAGCCTCAGGGCAGTCTGCATAGACCTCTGAGCTTGGCCTGAAGGGCCAGACTGGGGTGAGCACTGAGGAGGCTGGGCCTGACAGGTGGTCTTGTAATATTTTGGTGGGAGGCCAAAGTGGGGTGTGTGGACACTGAGCATCGTGGTGGGGAGAGAGGAGAGACACTTGTAAGGGACCAGGCACGGGTCGGGGAAGGGTCACGTGGAGATGGAAGTGAGAGAGAAACATTGGGTATCACTTGATTCTCTGGGTTAGAACAGAAAGGCTGCCATAAGGATGGGGCGGTGGATCTTAGATTCTAGGGCTTGAAGAAGTTGGAAAGTGAAGTCTGGGGGAGGGAGGTCCGTGTAAGGCACAAGCTCCACTCAGAAGGGAGTTGGGGCCTGATCCGTCCGTTTCCAGTTAACACCCACACCGGCAGATCACACTCCCACATCTCCACCCTTCCAGGACAAGGAGAAGTCCCTGTCAGAGCAGAGACGCTACTCCCTCATTGACCCAGCTTCAGCACCCGAGCTGCTGCGACTGCAGCATCAGTTGGTGAGCACGGAGGATGCCCTGCGGGACGCACTGGACCAGGCCCAGCAGGTGGAGAGGCTGGTGGAGGCCCTGAGGGGCTGCTCAGATAGGACTCAGGTGAGCACATGGGGCTGTAGCCTCGGGAACCCCAGTCCCAAACGGGAGGCAGCTCCATCTTGGGGAACCCAGTCTGACAGAGGAGAGTGTCCCAGCACTGGATCCCCAGTCTGAAGGTGGGTGGCCCCAACCTTGAAACGCCAGTCTGAAAAGGAAGTAAGCATTGCTGTCCTGGGAGACCTAGTCTAAAGGACTTTGGTTCCAAGCGTGGCTGGTCCCATCGGGAAGATTGTCTCCTTGTGGTTACATGTGGAACTGCATCCTGGCCACCTACTCAGTAGCTCCTCCCCTCCGCTCCCCTCACAGACCATCAGCAATTCCGGTTCTGCCAACGGTATCCACCAGCCAGACAAGGCCCACAAACAGGAGGTAAGCACGCCAGCAGCCTCTGACAAAAACCCTCCGGAAGTCACTAAATATACAAAGGAGCAGGAATGCTTTGTGTGTGTCTGACCTGACCCAGCTGGGATGCTTGCTTAGGAAGATTCTAGTGCTAGTGTATCCCATCCAGAAATGGCCCTGCTTTTCTTTTTTCTTTCTTGTTTTTTTCCTGTGATTCTGAGAATGGAACCCAGGGCCTTAGCATTGACCACGCCCCCAGCCCCTCCCTGGGGGATTCTAGGCAGGGACTCTACCACTGAGCCACACCCCCATCCCTCACTGGGGGATTCTAGGCAGGGGCTCTACCACTGAGCCACGCC
>NW_021604614.1:2665238-2671191 GCF_004785775.1 Grammomys surdaster
CTACCACTGAGCCACGCCCCCAGCCCCTCACTGGGGGATTCTAGGCAAGCCATCTACTGCTGAGCCATGCCCGTAGCCCTTGGTTTTGGGAAACGTAGTGTCCCAGTTTCCCTCCTCCTCACCCTCTTCTGCCCACATTATTGCAAATGCCTATGACTTACTTAGCACCTGGTCTAGGAGCATCCATGTCCCCAGCTAGCTGTGTGACTCAGGCAGATGAGGCTGGAGTAATGAAAAACCCAGTTTTGGCCCTTGGCTTTCCAGCTGTTCTGCATTTAACGAAGGCCAGACTTGGGAACAAGGATCTTTGAAGACTGTTCCTAGCCAGGTATCCCAGGACCAGGCAGCTGGTGGGGCTGATGTGGGCAGGGTTGGTGTGGCAGACTAGCCACCATCCTGGGAACTACTGTCTAGACCACATGAGGGTTTGTTTTCCCAGTAATCTTGTAAGAAACATAACTTCCAGATGTGGAACCAAGGCTGGTATATTACTTCATACTTCCGCAGATCCATCCTCTACAGAGATGCTTGGATTTCCTTGTAGAATCCAGGCTTTTCCTGCCACAGGGCCTTGACACATGTCCTACCCTCTACCCAGCTCTCTTCTCCTTTGTCCCTCCCTTATCTGCTTATTCATTCTTCAGGACTCTTGATGCTCAAGCCCTTGTTCTCTCTAGGACAAACACTGACCCCAAGGGACACCACGGACCGGCCCTACTCACACCAGAAGCCCTGCCAGGCTTCCCAACAGCGCCACCTTCAGGCAGGAGCCAGAACTGTCCCTTTGGAAATGAGACTGTGTTTGTAACGATATTGTCCTCACTGCCGTGGACACGTCCCACCTGAACCCCCTGCCGGACCAGGAGGCTCCCACAGACACGGCCTTCCACAGAGCGCGGTACAGCTGGGCCCAGCCATGGAGAACCTCTCTTTTCCCAAGGAGCTTCTTGAGTTTACAGAGGCTGAAGCGATCCAGTTGGGCCTCTCTTGGCTATAGCAGGCTGCCTCGAAGGCTTGTCTGGGCACCTGGGTACTCTCCCCCTCTCTTCCCTTCTGGCGTCCCCAGGTCCCCTGCAGGCCCCTGAGAGATGGAGCAGGGCCCCTGCTTGGACGCATAACACACCAAGAAGGGCTTCATTCTTTAGAAACTAGGGAGGGGACTCCACGTGATGAGACTGTTTTACACATTGGTACAAGGTCCCTTGGGCCTCTCTAACCAGGGAAGATTTGGGGGTGACAGGCTCCTTATTCCTCGACACCAAGCTAGTATGCGTTACCCACCTCCCGTCTGCTGCCCAGAAAGCATTGAGCAGACAGCTTCAGTATTAGGTGAGCACACAACCCATTCTTACCTTGACCTCGAGCCGGGACTGGCTTGGGGCTTAGAGCCAAGAACAGGTAGAAAACTCTTTAAACAGCGCATTCATACGGCGTTTTGCTGGGTGAGAAGAATCAAACTGGTTCCCTTTATTTTCTGGGAACCCCTGCCATGTTACTCCAAAGACCCCAGCAACCCACAGAGTGCTCTGCTTCTGTCTTCCCAGGGAGGGACCACATGAGGATTGGCCCAGGTGGCCTGTGTGAGCACCATTGGGCACCAGCAGGTGGCGCTCTTGTCCTTAGGGCGGAGCTGAATTAGCGGCCCCTCAGCCCAATCCCCTGCTCCCCGTTGGCTTTTGAGTAGCACTTGCAGTTAACAGCAGCAGCCTAAAGCTTAGAATTGACGCTTTAGTGGCCCAACGACAGAGCCAAATATCGCTCTTTCCAGCACAATCGGGCAGCTCACGGATTAGGAATTAACAGCCAAAGGCTCCCACAGTAGGGACCCAGAAGGGGCTGAGCCCCACCCTGGAGTGGGCTTGCACCTGGTAGGTGTGCAAGAAGCCATTTCCCCATAAGCACTGGCCTTTGATGGCCCCCTCAGCCTACCCGGTGTGGCCACCAGCTGTGGCTCAGCCATTCCCACCCCTCACCCTCCCCCCAGTGGAATTGTGGAAGTGTGGCAAGTCCATGTTCGGACAATAAAGCTTGTGATTGAGGTACAGGACTCCTGCTGTTGCCTGCTTCTGTCTTGGACATCTTAGGGACAGGAGGGGGGTCCGACCTTTGCTCTCAAGTACCAGCTAATTCCTACTGAAATGTGAGTGGTCAATGGAGACGGAGGGTGGGGGGGGCACATGCTTTAGAGAGGCAGGATTTATAGGAGATGGACTAAGTCCCTAAGGATTAGTCCCTAAGGACTTCCACATGTGCACACATGCACCTCAGTGCTCATGCATGTTCATGCAAACGCACATGCGCACACACGCGCACGAGCACACGCACACAAGCATACTTTTTTAAGTCTGTGGGTGTCATACATTTCTATTGCTGTAAACAACCAAAAGCAACTTGGGAAGGAAAGGGCTTCATTGTCTCAGTTTAGGTCCTGTCCTGGTTATTCTCTGCTGGGACAGAACAGTGTGACCAAGGCAACTTACAGAATAAATCGTTGAATGAGGCTTACGGTTTCCAAACACGAGTCTGTAACCTTCATGGCGAGGGGCATGACAAGCACGGTGCTCCTGGAGCAGTAGCTGACAGCTTACATCTTCGAAAGCAAGGGCTAACTGGGAATGGCATGGGCTTTTGAAACCTCAAAGCCCACCCCCAGTGACACCTCCACCAACAAGGCCACATCTAATCTTTCCCAAACAGTTCCAACAACTGGGGGACCAAAGATTCAAACATGACCCTATGGGGGCCATCCCCATTAGTATCCACCACGTTCTACTCCCTAGCCCCCGCAGGCTTGTAGCTATATTATAATTCAAAATGAATTCCGTCCAACACGGTTCACAGGGCTCTCCTGAGACTTCAAGGCAATCTCTTAATTGTAACCCCCTGTAAAACGTAATTATATATGTCCTATAAGCGACGGCGCAGAGAAATTACTAAACTAGACCTCTCCGTGGGTGGAAAGACTTATTGGGGAACAAACTGCCAAGGCTTTATCTTCGAGGGCTGGAGAAGCAGAAAGATGAACAACCTGGTGGAAAGTGAGTGGATTGAGAATCGACAGGGCGGGGATCTGAGCTGACACAGGCTGTTGGGATTCACCAGGAACTAGGTGCCCTTTCCGAGGTAGCTGACCTTGGTGGAAGGTTATGAGAGATTCCTGGAGGACTAAGGTTAGTCTCTGGTACACAGAAACCTGCCTTAAAGTTTGTTTGTCTTCTGGATAACAATCCTAATGCATTACAGTGATTACTAATAACCACAAGACAGAGTCCCTATTAGGCTGTCTTAAAATCTCCTCTGACAACACAATCCAAAACTCTTCCATTAAAGCCAAACATGGAGACATGGGCCTTGAATCCAGCACTCAGGAGGTAGAGACAGGAAGATCTCCGGAGTTTGAGGCCAGCCTGGTCTACAGAGTGAGTTCCAGGCTAGCCAGGGCTACACAGAGGAAACCCTGTCTCCAAAAACCAAAAAACAAAACCAAACTCTTCAGTTTAACCTCGGGGAGATTCCTAGGAAAAAGCAGCCACAGTCTTTGCTGAAATATCCCAAGAATGGTTCCTTAGTCCAGTTGCTAATGTTGTTCCCCTCTGAAATCTCCTGAGTTGGATATCTCCTCAGCTCTCTGCGTGACTGTCTCTTACGCTCTCCTAGGATGGTTTACTAAGCCTGGCTTACAGCATTCAATGTTTTTCTAGTCCAAAGTCCCAAGCCAGGGATCAAGCTGAGCTGAGACTCCCGAGGCAGCCTGGAGTGTTCTGTATATCTGTCCTTCACTCGCACACTGGGTGTCAGATGACAAGAGGGTGTGGGGCCCACTGCTTGGTGCCCATCGCTTTAAGGGCTCCAGGTGAGGGGGTGTCACACCCTTTCTTTGGTGTGCCTACTAAGACATATTTTCCTGATGTTTTCTATCACCCATGTGCCCATCGAGTCTTGATTCATCCTGAAGGGTGGCACCCTTATTAAATTTCATTTATTTATTTATTTATTTATTTATTTATTTATTTATTTATTTATTTATTTTTGCTTATTGAGACAGGGTCTACCTGTGTATCCTTTGGCTGTCCTGGTCCTCACCGTTACAGAGATAGATCCTCCTGCCTCTGCCTCCCAAGTGCTGGGATTGAAGGCATGTGCCACTGCACCCAGCTTTCTTTCTTTCTTTTTTCTTTCTTTTTTTTTTTTTTTTTTTTTTTGGTTTTTCGAGACAGGGTTTCTCTGTGTAGCCCTGGCTGTCCTGGAACTCACTCTGTAGACCAGGTTGGCTTTGAACTCAGAAATCCGCCTGCCTCTGTCTCCCAAGTGCTGGGATTAAAGGCGTGCGCCACCACTGCCCGGTGAGACTCACTATTTCTAAGTCTTGTGTTTATATGTGCATATGCATACCTTATACACGTGCCACCTCCCACTTTGTCCTCTTTACTGCCCCCACTCACTTTTCTCCTTCTGCTCCTTTCTCTCCTCTTCTCTCTCCTCCCTTCCTCTTCCCTCCTCTTCTCCCTCCCCAACCTCCCTCCTCTACTCCCGTCTATCTCCTCTCCCCCTCCTCTTCCTCTTCCTCCTTCATGGCACCCAGGCTGGCTTTAAATTTACTGTGTAAGCTGGTGCTAAGACCAGGCTGTGAGCCGGGCGGTGGTGGCGCATGCCTTTAATCCCAGCACTTGGGAGGCAGAGGCAGGCGGATTTCTGAGTTCGAGAGTTTGAGGCCAGCCTGGTCTACAGAGTGAGTCCAGGACAGCCAGGGCTACACAGAGAAACCCCGTCTCGAAAAACCAAAAAAAAAAAAAAAAAAAAAAAAAAAGAGTCTCGCCTGTAGTGCACAGAATTCACCACAAGGTGTCGCTCTCAGCTATTCACCTTCTGATTCAATGTCATCTCTACGACGCTCAGAAAGCGTAGACCTTGACTGGCAAGCCAGCCCAGGAAAGGGACAACAGAGATCTCCCTCCTGGCCCTAGAGTTCCCTGGTGGTCCCAAGAAGCCACCAGGCTTGGTTCAGACCTCTATGTGGGTATCCATCTGTCCATCCATCCATCTTAGCAACAGAATCCAGCTAGAGACACAGGATATTCAATCCATCTCCAGGACCCCTTTAGGCAAGACTTGATGCCCCTGGACTCAGATCCTCCTTCCTATACCCAGATTCCTGTCTGCCACTGAGAGCGACTCAAAATGTCTTTGCTGGGGTCCTTGCTGAATTGAGGATGCATAGTTCTGGCTCTTGTCTAGAAACCTGGACAAGATGTCCTGTCCTTTCTTTTAAGTGACAGTAGAGGGAAGAACTAGCTGTCTTCTATGCTGTCCTCAGAGCCTCTTCCCTGGCTCAGCAGCTGTCCTTCCCCCCGCCCCGCTAGACCACTTCACAGTGGATTTCCCAGACTGTTCGGCAAACCGGGGCATCTTCCTTTTTCTCTCACTGGGTCCACACGCCTGCCCTACGCTGTAGCCACCACCTTCCATTCTTCACCTCTGTCAAAACTCCAGTTGCCAACTCAACACACCTGGAAAGGGGAGAACCTCAGGTAAGGAATTGCCTCCATCAGACTGCCTGGTGAATGCGGAGGGGGGGTCATTTTCTTGGTTGTTGATTGATGTGTAAGGTCCCAGCCCACTATGGGCAGTACCATTCCTGCCTGGTGAATGCGGAGGGGGGGTCATTTTCTTGGTTGTTGATTGATGTGTAAGGTCCCAGCCCACTATGGGCAGTACCATTCCTACACAGGGAGGTCTGGCTATACAGGAAAGGTAGCTGAACAGGCCAAGAGCCAGTACTGCCTGCTTCAATTGGCCCCTGCTTCGATTCCTGCCTTGAGCTTCTGCCCCAGCTTCCCTTAATGATAGACTGTAACTTGTAAGTCAAATAAACCCTTTCCATCCCAATTTGATTTTGGCCAGTGTTTTATATATATATATATATATATATATATATATATATATATATATATAT
>NW_021604614.1:2671201-2690758 GCF_004785775.1 Grammomys surdaster
TATATATATATATATATATATATATATATATATATATATATATATATATATAATTTTATTTAGTACACTGCAGCTATCTTCAGACACACCAGAAGAGGGCATCAGATCCTATTACAGATGGTTGTGAGCCACCATGTGGATGCTGGGAACTGAACTCAGGACCTCTGGAAGAGCAGCCAGTGCTCTTAACCGCTGAGCCATCACTCCAGCCCTGGCCAGTGTTTTATTACAACAGAAGGCAAATTAGGACACCCCTTATCCTATGCTAACTTCTTTTTATAGCACTATCCACTCTGGCGTGGTCCTGAGTTTCTAGCTCAAGCCTTTTTCTTTTTTCTTTCTTTCTGTCTTTCTTTCTTTCTTTCTTTCTTTCTTTCTTTCTTTCTTTCTTTTTTTGAGATAGGGTTTCTCTGTGTAGCCCTGGCTGTCCTAGAACTCACTCTGTAGATCAGGCTGGCCTCGAACTCAGAAATCTGCCTGCCTCTGCCTCCCAAGTGCTGGGATTAAAGGCGTACACCACCACTGCCCGACTCCAGCTCAAGACTTACCCTCCAGAAAACCCTTTTTATGTAAGCACATGCTTCACACACTCATGTGTACAAATACCTACACAGGCACACCTACACACATGGACGTCCACTGATACATTATATGTGAACACATCCACACACACGGACACATACTGAAATATTCACACATGTACACATACAGTTATGCACACAGTACTACACACATGTGTATAACTATCCATATATGCACACATGTGTCTATACATACACATACTTTATATCTACATGCATTGTGATGGCTGTTCTTGGTTGTCAGCTTGACTACATCTGGAGTTAACTAAAGCCCCAAAATGTAGGGTACACCTGTAAGGGATTTTTGCTTAATTGGAAGTAGAAAAAGACACACCTTTAAATTGGATCTTGAAACAGGAAGGCGTACCTTTCATCCAGATCACTTGAGTTGGGGAAAAAAATGCCTTTAATCTGGGTCACACCTGCTGGAAGCCTTGTTAGCTGGTCCATTCCTGCAGTAGCATCAGAGACTGCTTCTTCAGGATTCCAGTGTGCACCAAAGGCCAGCTTCACGGACTGAGCAACTACTGGGTTCTTGGACTTTCCTTTTATACCTAGCATTGTTGGAGTAGCTGGGCCAGAGAACACCGACTAATACATGCATATACATATATTAACACATATATACATACATGTACATATATGTCTACACTTGCATATACATGTAAACATACATAATAGCACATATCTATGCATCCCCCACATAACATATGCCTATACAATATACATGCATACATGGATACTCATATGCACATAGACACACCTGCATAATATATATACAAATATACCCAAGCACATATACCACATATATACAAACCAAACATGCATATATATGCATATACACACAAACACCTTGTGTGCACATAAACACATGCTCTTGCACAAGTGCATGTGGGCAGTCACATCTTCAGGTCTATTCACAGCCATAGTCATACAGCGCTACATGTAGGGACACATGTACATACACATATATACACACCTACGTATATTTCCTGTGCACTCATACACATCCATACACAGGGGCACGCAAACATACACACACATGTGTACACATGTACACACTCGGAAATTTTCTGCAATGTTCTTCCTGCCCTCTTGGCAAAGCCACTATGTCTCAGACTTCTTCCTGTGCAACACCAAGTTCATGTGCACAGGCAATGCCTCTGACCACTGCCTGCAGGGCTGCCATGACCCAGCCCAGTGTGGCCTGTCCATGTGTTTGTTCACTGAAGAAGTATCAGGTCTCTCATCTGTCTATCTATCTATCTATCTATCTATCTATCTATCTATCTATCTATCTATCTATCTATCTCTATGTGTGTCTGTCTCTCTCTTTCTCTGTGTCTGTCTGTCTGTCTCTATGTCTATCTGTCTCTGTGTGTCTGTATCTGGCTCTCTGTTGTCTGTCTCTGTATCTGTCTGTGTGTCTTTCTCTCTGTGTCTGTGTATCTGTCTGTCTCTTTCTCTCTGCCTCTTTTTCTCTCTGTGTCTGTCTCTTTCTGTGTGTCTGTGTCTAGCTCTCTCTCTCTCTCTCTCTCTCTCTCTCTCTCTCATTATTTGTTTGTCTTTTTGTTTTGAGACAGGGTCTCACTCATCCAAACTGGCCTCAGCTCCGAGAATAACCTGAAATTCTCGATCCTCCTGTCTCCACCTCCCAAGTGCTGAGATGAGAGGTGTACACATCACACCTGGCTTCTCTGGCCATTTTTTATTTCTAGAATCTTCCAGCTCTGGGCTGGATGCGTTCTTCTTTTGAGATAGGTTTTTCTCAGTCCTCCTACCTTTTAAGCTTCTATCATGTTTAGAAAACAAACATGGCAGACTCCCCTCCCCAGGCTGGCTCCCCTAAAAGACTTCATCTCCTGGGTGGCCTCCTGCATCCAATTAGACCTCTCCTGAATCTTTAACGTTGATAGTTTAAAAAAAAAACTTTTAATCCAGGCTCCAGGCTTTGATCTCTTATCTTCTAGAATCATCTTTATCTGTCACTTAATTTTATCATTATTTTAAATCTCCCTACTTTTATCCGTCGAGAGGAACTTTCAAGTCCCTCTTCCTGACTTCTAATTTTAATTCCCGTGTGCTGATTGAGACTCAGACGTCACCCTGATCCTTTGCGGTTTCCACGTTTTCATCTTGCTGGCATTGTTCTTGTTTCTTTCATCTGCTCTCCTTTTCTCTGGGTAAAGAAAACTCCTGGGACCGTGGCTGGAACTCAGTTGGTAGAGTGCTTGCCTGGCATGCTCACAATCCTGGGGTCTAGCCCCAGAATGCATGAACCAGGCATGGTGGCAATCTGCAGGGAGGAGGTCATTTGCAGCTAAGTGAGTTGGAGGTCAGCCTGGGATGCAGGAAATCAGGACAATTCAAAACAAATACACCTACTTCAGTTGTTGTTGTTCTGAGTTTTTTTTTGGGGGGGATTCTTTTTTTGTTTTGGTTTTTGGGGGTTTTCTTTGTTTTGTTTTTTACACATCAACTGGAAGTATGCAGTTCACAGAGTTTTATTATAAATCACAAGCTGTACACTTATTGCCATGATTCTAGAACATTCTTGTCACTGCCAAAAGAAACTCCCCATGCCTTAGCCACCACCCAGCTGCACCCCATCCGTTCCGCCCAGGGGCAGTGGTTGGTGTGTTTCTGGGCAAATACTTGTCCTTCATCCTCTGGAATATGATCTGCTGAACTTTCCCACTGCCAATTACTGAGCAAAGAGTTTGGAGACTGAGTGCTGTGGAAAACACATGTAATCCCAGCACCAGGAGGATAAGGCAGGAAGGTCATGAGTTTGAGACCAGCCAGGGATGGCAAGATCTGTCTCAAAAATAAACAGAAATGGAAGCTGAGGATATGGTTTCATCAGTGGAGGGCTTGTTCCAAAAGCATGGGACCTGAGATTGACCCTGATACCCACATAAAAAAAAATTCAGACATGATGCATTGCTGGGGAGGTGGAGACAGGAGGATTTTGGGTGATCGCTGGCCAGCCAGCCTAGCCAATTTGGTGAACTCCTGCCTCCAAAACTAAGGTTGGGAATGACCACGAAAGATGCCTGCTGTCTACCTCTGGCCTCTGCACACATGTATGCTCTACACACATGCGGGAGCAATTACATGTACAGTGCACGCACTCACATGAACATATACATACACCACACATATACTAAACAATAAATACAGCAAGCAAAGCCCCCAGACCAATTTGTAGGCTCAGTGCGCGATGTAACATAGCTTCAACCCTAACGCTCGGTAGGTAGGTAGAGACAGGAAGATTCTGACTTCAAGGCTAGTGTGGGCTGCATACAGAGTTTCAGGCCAGCATAGACACCCTGAGACTCTATCTCCAAAATACAAAACAAAGGTTGGGGGGTGGTGGCTTAGGAGTGGAAGTACTTACCATATAAGCAAAAAAGAAGTGGGCTCAGATCCCAGAACCTACCTAAATGCTGAGTTGGTATAGAGGCTCACCTGTAATTCTAGCCTCAGACAGCTGAGACAGAGGATTCACAGAGCAACCTGGTTATTGAGAGAAACCATATCGGTGAATTCTGGGTTCGACCAAGAGACCCTGCCTCAAAGAATAAGATGGAAGAGTACTCAGGAGATTCCAAACATGAGCCTGAGGACACAGGCAAACATGGGTCCATTCTCTCTCTCTCTCTCTTTCTCTCTCTCTCTCTCTCTCACACACACACACACACACGTACACACACACACACGGACCCCATATATATTCAAACATACATACATACATACACATGCGTTACACACACACACACACATCAATATAAAAAGAAGCTGGGTGGTGGTGGTGCACATCTTTAACTCCAGCACTTGGGAGACAGAGGCAGATGGATCTCTGTGAGTTCGAGGTCAGCCTGGTCTACAGAGTGAGTTCCAGTACAGCCAGGGCTACATAGAGAGACCAAAATAATAATAAAATACCATAAAATGAAAAACCATAATAATAATAATAGTCATTATCTTGTGTGTGGTGGTTATTCTTGGTTGTTGACTTGACTATATCTGGAATTAACTAAAACACAAAAATGGAGGGCAAACCTGTGAGAGAGTCTTGCTTAATTTGAAGTAGGAAGATCAAGATCTTTGCTGTAGGGAGATGCACCTTTAATCCACACCTTTTGAGCCAGAAAACAACACACCTTCAATCCAAATTAAAAATAGATTAATCATTTGAGCTGAGAAGACCCACCTCTAACCTGGGCCTCACCTTTTTCTGGGAGCATCTATATCCCCCAGTGAGTGCCTGGGGGCGTGGCTCAGTGGTAGAGCCCCTGCCTAGAATCCCCCAGTGAGGGGCTGGGGGCGTGGCTCAGTGGTCGAGCCCCTGCCTAGAATCCCCCAGTGAGGGGCTGGGGCGTGGCTCAGTGGTAGAGCCCCTGCCTAGAATCCCCTGTGAGGGGCTGGGGGCGTGGCTCAGTGGTAGAGCCCCTGCCTAGAATCCCCCAGTGAGGGGCTGGGGGCGTGGCTCAGTGGTAGAGCCCCTGCCTAGAATCCCCCAGGGAGGGGCTGGGGCGTGGCTCAGTGGTAGAGCCCCTGCCTAGAATCCCCTGTGAGGGGCTGGGGCGTGGCCTGCCCAATGTAAAGCCCTGGGTTCAGTCCTAAACTCTCTATGTCAAAGAGAATTTACATAGGATGTAGGTGTAGAGGGAGGTTAGTTCTGTCAGTTCTGTTACTATAGAGAATCCAGAGTAACACAATGTGTCTGTATGTGGATATCTGCCTGTGAGCGCAGATGCTGTAGAATTCAGAAGAATAAACGGAATCTCTTGTAACTATAGGTGCAGGTGATTATCAGCTACTGTGGATGCTGGGGACTGAACTAAACCCCTTTGTGCACTCTCCTAAGTGCTGAGCCCTCGCTCCAAACCCCTGTTTCTTGATCTTATTCTATCTAACCTCTCTGTTTTAAAAGAGTTACTTTTTTTGCTTGTTTGTTTTGTTTTTGTTTTTCGAGATAGGGTTTCTCTGTGCAGTTCTGGCTGTCCTGGAACTCACTCTGTAGACCAGGCTGGCCTCGAACTCAGAAATCTGCCTGTCTCTCCCTCCCAAGTGCTGGGATTAAAGGCGTGCGCCACCACTGCCCAGCGAGTTACTTTGTTTTTATTCATGATCATGTCCCTGTGTATGTACAGATGTGTGCTGCTGCCCATGAAGTCCAGAAGAGGGCGCTGGATGCCCTGGAGTTGGAGTTAAAGGCAGCAGTGAGCTGATCATGGATGCTGAGGTCCAAACCTGAGTTCTCAAGAACCCCAAGATCCCCAAGAACTCTGAACTTCTGAGCCTTCTCTACAGACCCTTCCGATAATTTCGAGACAGACTGTCACTATGTAGCTCTGGCTGGCTTATAACTTGCTATGTAGATCAGGCTGGCCTCGAACTCACAGAGATCTGCCTGTCTCAGGCTCCCAAGCATTGAGATTAAAGATGTGCACCCCCATACCTGGCTTCCATAGCTAGCTTTTCGAGACAGGGTCTCACTCCATAACCCAGGCTGGCCTCTAACTCGTGGCATCGTTCTCAGCCACCTGAATGCTGTCGGAATTATGAATGTAAAGCCCCTATGCCTGGATAAGTGACTATTTTTAATTATAATCATGTAAATCCCTGAGTTAATTTTACAGTGTTAGCTATCAAGGTCTTGAGCCTTCAAGATCTTTGTCAATTTATTCTAAAACACCTTATAATTTTGTTCTGGACTCTCCGACTCATTGTGCAAGGACAATTAGGTGTCCATATGGGCAAAGAATGAAAATAGATTCCCACCTCCCACGGAAGCAAAAGCCATCCCCAGATCAAGAAAGTATGTGTGAAACAGTAAAGTCGTAAAACTTTCAAAACAAAATGTAGAACAAGGAAGTGTACTGTACGTGACCAGAAAAAACAAACACCGCGGTTCAAACAGGCTCTTTAAAAAATTATATATTTTTTAATTTTATATTTTGTATTATATTTATATATATTTACATACATATAATTATATTTATATTACACATATATCACATACATATATGTATACATGTATGTATATATGTGTATATATGTATATACATGTATACATATATGTATATTCATATATGTGTGTGATATATTTTTTTTTCTGGTTGGTTGGTTGGTCTTTTGAAACAGGAGTTCTCTGTGTAACAGAATTCTGGCTGTTTTGAAATCTGTTTTGTGGACTAAGTTGCCCCAGAACTCACAGAGATCCTCCTGCCTCTGCCTTCTGGGTACTAGGATTGAAGGCCTGTGCCACTAATTCCGGCAAAAAAAGTCTCTATATTTTTATTTATATGTATACCTGTGTACATGCTTGGCTGTATGAACACTGTGTCATGCAACTATCCATGAAGGCCAACAGAGGCGTCAGAGCTCCTGGAACTGGGATGTACTGGGTGTTACAGGAGGTGGTGGACTACCTGATATGGGAGATGGGAAGGAAACTCAGGTCCTCTGCAAAAGCAGCAAGTGTTCTTAATCTCAGAGTCACCCTTCCAGTCCCTTGATCTATTATGAAGATTATGTATCAGGTGCTGAGGAGATGGCCCAGCCTGCCATGTGCTTGCCTTGCAGAAACAAGGGCCTGATTTAATCCCCGGGACCCTATGTAAAAGGGTTGAGTTTAGTGGAATGTGCTTACAATCCCAGTGTTAGGGAGCCTTGGGGGCCCAAGTTCCAGGTCAGCGAGAAACCCTCTGTCATAAAACAAGATGGGGCACAGAAAGGTGACTCCATGGTTAAGGATCTTGCCACCTAGTCACATGATTGGGCTCGATCTCAGGACTCATGTTATTGAAGAAAAGTGCCAGTAAGTTGTTCTCTAACCATGGCATGCGCGTGCACACACACGCACACACACATGCACACATATGCACACACAAGAAACAGAGGGTGTGATGTCTGTTCTTGTTTGCCAACCTGAATACATCTGGAATGAACTAAAACCCCAAAATGGAGGGCACACCTGTGAGGAATTCTTGCTTAATTTGAAGTAGGGAGATCCATTTTTAATCCAGATCTCTGAGTCAGGAAGACACACCTTTAATACAGATTTAATCTGGACCACAGCTTCTGCTTGAAGCCTAGCTAAGGACCAGGAAGAAGGAAGCTTTTGCAAGTTTGTTCTTGCCTGGCTGGCTAGTCCATTCTTTCAGTGGCATTAGAGACTGCTTCTTCGGGATTCCAGCGTACGCTGAAGACCAGCTGAGACCTCCAGCCTTGTGGACTGAGCAACTGCTGCATTCTTGGGCTTTCTGTTCATCTCCAGCCAAAGTCTGACTAGTCTGACTAGCTGAACAGCAGTCTGTAACAAATCATATATATATATATATATATATATATATATATATATATATTCTATACATTCTGCTACTCTCGAGAACCTTAAGAGAGAGAGAATGCTAGGCCTTGTCTGTTCTATCATAGTTGTATGCTTCCTTCAAACTTGAGTTCATCTCAGAGTCCACAATGAAAGGAAGGACTCAAAGCATCACATCTATATTTTAAGGGGCAGAATGAAGACCATGAGAAAGGAATGTTCCAGAATTCTCACAGATGCTGTTACTCACATTTTACTGGCCAGGAGTCAGTCTTCTGTAAACACACCTATTTGGAAATCAGTCTGTAATCCCAGTATTGGGAGGCTGAGGCAGGAGGATCAAAAGATTTTTTTTTAAAAAAATAAGCTTTGTAAGATTTTTTTTGAATAAACAAACAACCTAAGGAGTAGGCCAAGCCTCTTATCTCAGCTACCTACTAGACTGAGGCAGAGAACAGAAACTTCAAAGTAGCAAGGACCTCATCTCAAAAAAAAATTTTTTTAAAACGGGGATGCTAAGAGTATAACTCAGCAATAGAGCCCCTGCCTAGAATCCCCCAGTGAGGGGCTTGGGGCGTGGCTCAGTGGTAGAGCCTCTGCCTAGAATCCCCCAGTGAGGGGCTGGGGGCGTGGCTCAGTGGTAGAGCCCCTGCCTAGAGTCCCCCAGTGAGGGGCTGGGGCCGTGGTTCAGTGGTAGAGCCCCTGCCTAGAATCCCCCAGTGAGGGGCTGGGGGCGTGGTTCAGTGGTAGAGCCCCTGCCTAGAATCCCCCAGTGAGGGGCTGGGGGCGTGGCTCAGTGGTAGAGCCCCTGCCTAGAATCCCCCAGTGAGGGGCTGGGGGTGTGGCTCAGTGGTAGAGCCCCTGCCTAGAATCCCCCAGTGAGGGGCTGGGGGTGTGGCTCAGTGGTAGAATCCCTGCCTAGAATCCCCCAGTGACACACTAGAAGTGTGGTCCATTGTGTGTAAGACCCTAGGTTCGATCTCCAACACAATGTTAAAGAGAATGTACATTCTGTTTTTAGGATATTCTCATGAAGCCTTGAGGGGTGCTGGGTAACTGAAGAGCAGAGAAATTTGTACTCAGGGATCCTACCGTGTATTTCAAAAACGGGCATTTGGAGATAGCTGCTTCTGTGTGCCCAGACCTCTGCCAGTCCACAGGAGGAACCAGAGAACAAGAAGGCACCTTATGGAGGGGTTTTATATGCTCTTGATGAAGTCACAGACCAGCTCAGAAAATCAGAGTATCCTGGGAGGAGAGAGTCCATTGTCTGATAGTGACGCAACTTAGAAAAACTGGAACTCTGGGTAAGATTCTTGTAGGGGGCAGGTTGGGGCTGAGACCTGGAGTACAGAAAGGGTTTCCTTTCCTTATAACCTGGGCTTGCCCTACTCAAAAAAAAAAAAAAATCTATTTATGGTTGTATGTGTAATGTGCATGTGTACGCAGTTACCAGAGAAAGACAGCAGAGGGCGTCAGATCCCCTGAAGCAGTTGTAAGCACCCCTAGTGGGTGCTGGGAACCAAACTTGGATCTTGTACAAGAGCAAGAAGCACTCTAAACCACTGAGCCATCTCTCCAGCCCCTCCACTTTCCCGTTCATGGTATTCCCCACTGTGTGAAATCGGTTGTAGTTTAATTTCGCCACAGAACCTCCTCAGAAGCTCTGGACAATTTCTCTCATGCCAGACCTCACTTTTATCGTATGGGAAATGGCTCCCTAATATCCATCCCCTTAAAGAAATGAGAAGAGACTGTGAGATTTCTAAATCCCGGAACTGAGCAAATCTCCTAAGTCATGCTGCCGCATATGTCCCTTGAGTCCTGTGAACTCACAAAGAGGTCTCCACAGATCCCCGCCTGTGTCATAGTTCTGGAACAAAGGGACCATGTTCTTTGCTTCCGGAGCCTGAACTCCAGGAGTGAGGACCACTCTGGAGGGGGTTGGGGGGGGATCTGCTGCCTTCTTTGGTTCCTCGCAAATGTTAATTGGGGGAAATTATGCAAAGACTAGAGATGCTCATTTGCATGTTAACGAGGTAGCTACATTAAAAATAGCAGGAAGAAGAAGTTAACTTCGGGGTTGAAATGAGCCTTCCAGACGCATTCCTGTGGAAGGTCCAGGCTCCTGGGACCCGGATCCTGTCCCTGGGTCAGGCGCCCCCAGCTGTCATAGCTTGGGACTTCAGTGCAGTCCTGCTCCCTCTAGCTCCTGGAGAGCAACCCTTTCCCACACTGGACAAGGGACAAGGATGTTTAAAGTCACTTCTCACCGTGTCTCTCCTCTGCACGTGACCCGCGGAGTCTCCTGGTCCGTTATCCACCTCTCCCGACATCCCAAGCAATAGTTACCTTTATTCTGGTCACACAGCCTCACTCTGACCACGAGCCTGCCCCACAGAGACACTCTGGCTGCCTAGACCAGCCTGGAGAAAATGAGACATCGGGTCTTTTCCACTGAGCCATGGTAGCTCTTGAGTACCAGGGCCTTTCTTAGGCCTCTGAGACAAACTGGTTTTTTTTTTCAGAGTGAGTCCCAGAACTCACTCTGTAGCTCATGCTGGCCTCTGTCTCCCAAGTGCTGGGATTAAAGGCATGGTCCACCACTGCTCAGTAACAAGTTTTTTTTTTTTAAGATTTATTTTTTATTTATGAGTACAATGCAGCTGTCTTCAGATACTCACTAGAAGAGTGTGCATCAGATCTCATTACAGATGGTTGTGAGACACCATGTGGTTGCTGGGAATTGAACTCAGGACCTTTGGAAGAGCAGTCAGTGCTCTTAACTGCTGAGCCATCTCTCCAGCTTGACAAGCTTTTTTTTTTTTTTTTTTTTTTTTTTTCAAGACAGGGTTTCTCTGTGTAGCCCTGGCTGTCCTGGAACTCACTCTGTAGACCAGGCTGGCCTCAAACTCAGAAATCTGCCTGCCTCTGCCTCCCAAGTGCTGGGATTAAAGGCGTGCGCCACCACTGCCTGGCTTCAAGCTAATTTTTAAAAGACTTCTTTATTTAATGTTTATGTGTATGTGTGTGAACTATGTGTTAGATTTTCTCGAGTAGCTTAGACAGATAACGCCAGACCAAACGGTTCCATGAGGGGGAATTTATTCAGGAGATAGGGCAAAGGTGGGGAGAGAGATGGAAGAGAGAGAGAGAGGAGAGAAGTGGAGGCCGGCCATGACCACGTGGAGAGAGGGGGAAGGGAAGGGGGAGGGGAGAGGGGGCAGAGAACCTGCAGGCAAAGGGATCAAAGGAGCAAGAGAGTGAGGAGGGGGCAGGCAGCCCCTTTTATAGTGGGCAGACCTACCTGCCTGTTGCCAGGTAACTGTGGGGAGGAGCATACCTGGCCGCTGCCAGGTAACTGTGGAGGAGGAGTTTAGACAGAATACTAACACTATGAGCATACGAGCACGCAGCAGCTTATGGGCAGAAACTTGTGGAGTTCAAAAAAGGGTGTCAGACCCTTTGGAGCTGGAGATGTAGGCGGTAGTAGGCTACTCACTGTGGGTGGTGGGAGCCTCGAGGCCTCTGTAAGAGCAGAGCATGCTCTAAATAGCTGAGCCGTCTCTCTAGCTCTGTCAGGCTGCTCCTTCTATTGGTATTGAGACAGAGTCTCATATAGCACAGGCTGGCCCTCAACTCGATGTAGCTGAAGATGGCCTTGAACTTCTAACCTCTCTGCCTCCCCCTCCTGAGGTGAGCACGACCATGCTAAGTGTACACAGTGCTGAGGTGGAATCTAAGGACTCCTGCACACCAGCCATGTCCTTTATCCACCCAGCCACACCCCAGCCTCTGATTATCCAGACTCAGATTATCCATGAATCGCTCTGGGATTGAATGAGGCTCTGGTTTCCAACTCTTTGGTACTATGGAGAATACTCCGGGGTCTAAAACAGTAAACTACAGGGCTGTGTCTCTGTGTTCCTGTCAGGTGTTCTGCCACACAGAGATGGTTGAACCAAGCATGAGAGATGGATTCTGGGTCCTCACTCTGACCCAACCCTTCCTTAAGTACCACCAGGGGGCAGGAGGCCAAGAGGGAGACTAGAAATTATAAATCAGCCAGTGGTGGTGGCGACAGCACATGCCTTTAATCCCAGCACTTGGGAGGCAGAAGCAGGTGGATATCTGTGAGTTCCAGGCCAGCCTGGTCTACAGAGCAAGTTCCAGGACAGCCAGGACTACACCAAGAAACCCTGTCTTGAACCGACCTCCTGACCCCAACCAAATGAATTATAAAGCAAAGCATGTACATAGCTTCCCTGATTCCAATAAACACCCATTTACAGGATCAATCACTAGACCTGGCAATTTACAAGGGTTCTGTTTACTCAAGCAGTTAAGAATCTCAATGAGGGCCTAGACAAGGCTGAGGAGAGGCTGCAGGCAGTGCCAGGCACTTGGAAGGAAGAGGAGGAAGAAGAAGAGGAAGAGGAGAAGGAAGAGGAGGAGGAGGAGGAGGAGGAGGAGGAGGACCACAAAACCACATTCCTCTCCCAAAGACTCTCATTAATTCTCTCTGACTCCCAGGCAGGGCCCACGGTCTGCTTTTCCAATGGCTTACATCATCACGCTTCCTTGTGACAAAGGCTCTACCGTAATCCATCTTACAACCAAGAACAGCAGTGGGCCACAGAGAGGTTGTGTAACTCTACTGGGTCACACAGCCAGAGGGTAGCAATCAGTTCTGGGTTGTATGTGTTGTTAGTTACTATGTGATCTCAGGACAGAGTCTGGTCACCCTTCTGCCTCAGCTTTTCCAAATCTGGAATTACAAGCTTTTAACACCATGCCTTGCTTTTAGCCTGTATTCTTTTCGATGTTGTTTTATTGAGCCTGGGTGTCATGAACTCCAGGTGGATGTCAAACTTGCTGTGTAGCTAAAGATCACCTTGAACTCCTGATCTGCCTGCCGCTACCTCCTGAGTGCTGGGATTACAGGTCTAAGCTACAATGCTTGGTTTATAGCCTGTTTGTTTGTTTTGTTTTTTTTTTTTGTGTTTTGTTTTGCTTTAATTGAGACAGGGTCTCACTTAGCTCAGGCTGGTCTCAAAATTGGCTTTGTAGCCAAGGATGACCCTGAATTTCTGATCCTCTTACCTCCAACTCCTGAGTGCTAGGATTACAAGTTTGCTTCACCGTGCCTGGTCCTACAGGCCTTCATGTATTCTAAGCAAGAGCTCTGCCAACTGAGTGGAATCCCAGACTCTGAGCTCGTGTCTGCTTCTTCCACACCAGGCTAAGGAGAGAGAGGGTGAAGGAGCCCCAGTGGGACTGGGATTCTGGGCTCCTGTCCCTTTTCTCCTCTGTGTCTCCTCCTTTTGTTTACCCATCTTCCCCAAGCCCTCTGCAGCTCAGCTGGTCCGACACTCCTCCTCAGCCCTGAAGGCAGTCGACCTGAGTCCTCAGTAGAATTAAAATAGACCTGACCTAAATTCAAGCACAATGCCTCCGCTGAAACAGGGCTGCATCCGCCTGGCTTAGAGAAGAAAAGACACTTTAAGATTGGCTTTCAGAGGATCTTAGATCTCCAGGTAGAGACCAGCCTGACCCAGACCTGGAACACTGACCATCTGTAAGTGGGGCAGGAAGTGTAGCTAGGTTGGTAAACCGTCTGCGTAGCATGTGTGAGATCCCAAGCTCCCTTCCTGCACTGTCCCAGCCCCTCAATACGATAGAACTAGGATAGAGTGGCCTGGGGATTTATGGCAGCCCTCTGGAGGCAGAGGCAGAGAGATCTCTGAGTTCAAGGCCAGTCTGGTCTATATAGTGAGGTCTAGGAGAGCCAGGGCTATACAGAGAGACCCTGTCTCGAAAAAAAAAAGATTAATATAAAGCCAGGGATGATGGCTTACATCTGTAATCCTAGGACTTGAAAGACAGATTGAAGAAAATAAAGAGTCCGAGGCCATCTTGTAATTTTGAGGCTAGCCTGGGCTACCTAGTGAGATCCTAATTCAAAAACAACAAAATGAAACAAACACCGGGGACCATCAGTGGCAGGGCACTGTCCTAGCACATGTAAGGCTGTGTGTGGGGTTTATCTCCAGGACTGAAAAAAAAAAAAGACAAGGAGGTGGGGGGGGTCCAAACTGTGGAGCAGATGGAGCCCACAGATACACCTTAGGCAGGTCTTCACCCTGTGTGCATTCTCTGTCAGTTAAAAGAGTCGCTCCGAGCTTCATGTGCCCCAATCATACAAGATAGGGGATGCTGCTGGGTGTGGCGGTGGGTTCTCTGTCACCTCAGCCTTGGGAGGCTGCTGCAGAAGGGTTGCCTGGAGTTCAAGGCCAGCCTGGGCTGCAGCATGAGACCCTTGTCTCAACAAGCAAACAAAACCAGGTCTGGAGACGACACGGTGCAATGGTGAAGGGCACCTGCTGCTCTTTGTGGAGACCCTGCAGTTGGTTCTCAGCACCTACATTAGACGGCTCACTAGCACATGTAACTCCAGCGTTGGGGGAATTTGACACCCTGTTCTGGCCTCCAGGGGCACCTGCACTCATATGGTCAAATCCACTCACAGAGACACATAATAAAATTAAACAAACAGCCGGGCGGTGATGGCGCACACCTATAATCCCAGCACTTGGGAGGCAGAGGCAGGCGGATTTCTGAGTTCGAAGCCAGCCTGGTCTACAGAGTGAGTTCCAGGAAAGCCAGGGCTACACAGAGAAACCCTGTCTCGAAAAAAAAAAAATTAAACAAAGAAACACATCTGGGAGCTTTCTGGAACTTGTGGAGGGTCCTGGCTGGGAGAAGGGACAGGACGTGGCCCTCCCTCCCTCCCTCCTCCGGTGGCAACCCCACCCCCCTGCTGTCCCTCAAGCTCCAGGAAGCAGGGGCCTCACGCTTGGCTCTATCATAATATTTACCAACAGCATTGCAATTGAGCCAGACGGCTTGGCAATTATAATCACGTTATCATTATTGCTGATAATTTTGATCATAAGCATAAATTATAAACACGAGCAGGGCCCAGCGGGTGGGGCATTGCACCTCTGGGAGGGAGTGTGGGCAGCCTCTCTTGCCCTACTCCTCTCCTGGCCAAGTGTCCCCTTCCTGAGGCCTGACCTAAGAGATACTGGTGACCCTACGTAGCTTTTCCAGCCAGGGTCCCTGGGCTAACCCGACTGCCTTCTGCGAAGCCTCTTCACTCCGCCGCACACAAACTATTAAGGTGCAATTACGAAGGAGCCCCGGCGCTCCAAATTGATCTCTCAGTAACGCCACAGCTGCAACCATGGAGACGGGCCGAGTCAATTACATGCCTGGCTCTGTTCTTCAAAGATTCCAAAGGAGGAGAGGCAACGGAGGCGGGGGCAGGGGGTGGAGAGAGGTAGAAAGGGAACCAGGCCTAAGGAGACAGACACCCAGAGATGGAGGAAGACAAAAACGGAGGAATTATGTACCCTCAGAGACACCTTAAGAGAGGCAGAGACCCTGAGACAGAGAGAGTTCTTGAGACAGAGAGAAGCAACCCGTGCAGGGTTACTGAGAAACCCTGCGGTGAGCAAGCAGGACAGTGTTCACTTTAATCCCAGCACTGGGAAGGCAGAAGAAGGAGGTATTTTGGGGCCAGCCTGGGATGCATAGCAACTTAAGGGTCAGCCTGTGCTACCTAGAAATGGAGCAAGATGCCTGGTGGTGGTGGCGGTGGTGGCGGCAGGGGCATGCCTTTAATCCCAGTACTCTGGAGGCAAAGGTGGGCAGATCTCTGAGTTCGAGGTTTACACAATCAGTTCTAAGACAACCCAGGCTACGCGGAGAAATTCTGTCTCGAAAAACAAAACAAACAAAATAATAAGAAAAGAAAAGAAAGAAATAGAGCAAGACCCCGATTCAACAACAGCAAAAATAAAGGAGGCATGGGAGGCTGTTGAAAAGTCAGGGCCTGGGGCTGGAGATGCGGCTCAGCAGTAGTTATAACACTCGCTGTTCTGGTGGAGGACTAGAGTTCGATTCTCAGCATACCATGTACATATCCATATCGACACCCCCCCCCTCTCTCTCTCTCTCTGCCTCTCTCTTTCTCTCTCTCTCTCACACACACACAAATACACACACACATATAGACACGTGTGTACCACACCCCACCAATTCTCTCTCTCTCACACACACACACACACGAACACACACACAAACACACATATAGACACGCGTGCACCACACCCCCACCCATACTCTTTCTCTCACACACACACATAGACACACGCGCACACACACACATGTGCATACACATATATATATGCAAAATATATACATATATTATGAGCAAAAATGTACATATATATGCAAAAATACTCATTCCGTCATGGACGAGTGTGAGTGTGTGTGTGTGTGTTGGCATATGCCTAAGATCTCAACATTCTAGAGGTGGTGGAGGCAGGAGGATGAAAAGACCAAAAGTTTTAGGCGTAGGGAATGATCCGTGCCTTTAGTTCCAGTAGAAGTGGAGAGCTGAGATAGGCAGACCACTGTGAGTCTGAGGCTAACCTGGAATACATAGGACCCTGTTTTTAAAAAGTCCCAGTATTTCCACACCCTAAATATTACTTTCTGTTTGGCCTCCATGGTAGAATGAGAGTTATAGTCTTTCCTTCCTTCCTTTCTCCTTTCTCCCTTTCCTTTTTTTTCTTTTCTTGTTTTTTGAGACAGGGTTTCTTTGTGTAGCCTGGTCTGTTCTAGAACTCACCCTGTAAACCAGACTGGCCTTGATCTCAGAGATCTGTCTGCCTCTGCCTCCTGGGTGCTGGGATCAAAGGTGTGCCCCACCAATGCCTGGACAAGTTATACTTTTTAACCATTTTTAAAAGATTTATTTATTATTTTATATATATGAGAATACTGTCTATGTCTTTAGACATACCAGAAGAAGGCACTGTACCCCATTACAAATGGTTGTGAGCCACCATGTGGTTGCTGGGAGTTGAACTCAGGACATCTGGAAGAGCCATCAGTGCTCTTAACCACTGAGCCAGCTCTCCAGCACCCAAGTTATACTCTTTAAAAAAAGAAAGATCAGCTGGGCGGTGGTGGTGCATGCCTTTAATCCCAGCACTTGGGAGTCAGAGGCAGGCAGATTTCTGAGTTTGAGGCCAGCCTGGTCTACAGAGTGAGTTCCAGGACAGCCAGGGCTACACAGAGAAACCCTGTCTCGAAAAACCAAAAATAAATAAATAAATAAATAAATAAAACAAAAACAAAACAAAAAAGGAAAGATCAATTGACTCCAGAAAATATCCAAGTTTCTTTAAAATCTGAATGATTTTTTTTTCGTTTTTATTTTACGTGTGTTTTATCTGCATGTATGTCTGTATATACCACGGAAGCCAGAAGAGAATGTCGGATCCCCAGGAAACGGAGTTACAGGCCACTGTAACTCTACCATGTATAGTGGGTGCTTGGAACCCAACCCACGTCCTCTACAAGGGCAGATTTTGCTCTTAATCTCTGAGCCATCTCTCTACCTCTTCGGGTTTGTTTTATTTATGGTATAGAGGATGCAATCCAGGCCCATGCTCAGTGTGTACTCTGCAGTGAGCTATGCCCCAGCCTCTCACTGAGGGGTTATCTAACCAAGAGCTTTACCACTGAGCTATACCCTAGTCCTCACTGAGGAATTCTAGGCAGGGGCTCTACCACTGAGCCACACCCCCGCCCCTCCCTGGGGGATTCTAGGCAGGGGCTCTACCACTGAGCCACGCCCCCAGCCCCTCACTGGGGGGTTCTAGGCAGGGGCTCTACCACTGAGCCACGCCCCCAGCCCCTCACTGAGGGATTCTAGGCAAGAGCTCTACCACTGAGCCACGCCCCCAGCCTCTCACTGGGGGATTCTAGGCAGGGGCTCTACCACTGAGCCATGCCCCCAGCCCCTCACTGGGGGATTCTAGGCAGGAGCTCTACCACTGAGCCACGCCCCCAGCCGCTCGCTGGGGTATTCTAGGCAGGGACTCTACTACTGAGCCACACCCCCAGCCCCTCACTGGGGGATTCTAGGCAGGAGCTCTGCTAAGTTAATTCTCCACCGTTTATCTCATTTTTATGTTTACTTTATTTATAAAGTACGTTTGTGAGACAGAGTCTCATGTATCTCAGGTTGGCTTGGACTCACTACATAGTTAAGAATAACTCCAAATTCCTAATCTTTCTGCCTCTACTTCCCAAGTGCTGGGATTTCTGAAGTGTGTCGCCATGCACAGTTTGTGTGGAGCTGAGGCTGGCCCAGGACCTTGTTCCTCCTAGGTGAGTCTGCTACCTGCTGAGCTACGGCCAACTCCTGGTTTTGTTTGTTTGTTTGCTTATTGAGATAGAATTTTTCTATGTAGCTCAGGCAGGCTTTGAAATCATGGCCATCCTCCTGTCTCACTCTCTCAACTTCTGAGATTACAAACATTTGCCAACAGGCTTGACTGTTTCTTTCTCTGTCTTTTTTTTCTTTTTTTTTTTGGTTTGAGACAGGGTTTCTCTGTGTAGCCCTGGCTGTCCTGGAACTTGCTCTGTAGACCAGGCTGGCCTCGAACTCAGAAATCCGCCTGCCTCTGCCTCCCAAGTGCTGGGTTAAAGGCATGCGCCACCACTGCCAGGCGACTATATTTCTTATTTTAAAAATATTTTTAAGTGTATTATTTATTTTATGTATGAGTTCACTGTAGGTACCTTCAGTCACACCAGAAGAGGGCATTGGATCCCATTACAGATGGTTGTGAGCCACTTTGTGGTTGCTGGGAACTGAATTCAGGACCTTTGGAAGAGCAGTCAGTACTCTTAACCGCTGAGCCATCTCTCCTGCCCCTAAGATTTGATTTTTAAAAGGATGGATAATTGGTAATTATCAGATAAACTCCCGATCCTGAAGACAGCAGAAAAGCCACAGTGGTGGCAAAAAAGGAATGGCAGAAGTCTGAGAAATCCGTTTTTTTGTTTTTTTCCAAAGCTGAGGACTGAACCCAGGGCCGTGAGCTTGCTAGGTAAGGGCTCTACCACAGAACTAAATCCCCAGTTTGAGGTGTCCTGAACTGCATCCCTACTGTGCTCTCCCTGGCTGCTGCAGAACTGCCCCCTTCTGTGTCCTGTGGCTTCCAAACCTGTAAGCCCTCAGGTTCCCTGCTCTCACCTTTTGGCCTCTCTGGGCTCATCCTAAGTAGTCTAGCCTCCGGCTTCCTCAGAGTTCACAGACAGGTCGCCCTCTCACCTGTCTGCGTCCATTCCATCCAGGTTGCTTAACTCCAGGAAGCGAGGAGCAGTGAATGCGAGGAGATCCAGCATAGCATCAAAGGAACTCAGACTGGCTTGATGGAGGGCAGAGATCCAGGTCTTGGAGGGAGCAGAGACTGAGTCCTGTGGACAGTTGTCCCCACTGACCAGCAGGGAAAGAACAGATCTTGTCTGTCACAGGAGCTTGTAGGGTAACAGGGAAACAGGGTGTCCCAATACACCCACTTTTACATACAGCCAGTGGGGTGTGGAACACAGCTCAGTGGGTAGAGTGCCAGCCTAGCATGCACAAAGCCCATGAACCAGGTGCTCTCAGGAGGTGCATGCAGGAGAATGGTTTTCAGGCCAGCCTGGGCACATGAAATCTGGTTACACACACACACACACACACACACACACACACACACACACACACAC
>NW_021604614.1:2690768-2719259 GCF_004785775.1 Grammomys surdaster
GTGCCTTTAATAGCAGCACTCAGGAGGCAGAGGCAGGCTGATCTCTGAGTTTGAGGCCAGCCTGGTCTACAGAGTGAGTTTAGGACACTCAGGGCTACACATAGAAATGCTGTCTTGGGAAAGAAAAAACAAAACAAAACAACAACAACAAAAAAAAGCCCGACAACAAAAGTCTTTGTGACCAAGTGGAATACCGGATGTAGCAGGGCAAGCTTTCTGTTGTACTAATTGTTCCGTGCTCTCTGCCTGGAAAAGGAAAAGTTATGGCTGCTCATTTAGCCATTCTGGAAGGCAATAGGAACCCAGAGGTAGGAAGAAGGGACTTTATACCCAACCTTTCCTTCTATTCCTGCTGCTGTAGATTCTGTCAGTAGATGGCAGACCACAGTTTTGAGCTCAGAGGGTCCCCTGCCTCAGCAGGCCACAACATTGCAGGGCCCTCAGGTCTAGGATTTGGGGTGGGGGAAATAGTCCTTCTAGAAACCAACAGAGGCAGCAGGGACAGAAGGCACAGTTCCATGACATAGCCCCCCTGAAGCCTGCTGGGCTCCTTTGATCTTTTATGCACCTCCCCTCAGGGAAAACCAGACCCTTGTTCTAAGGAAGAAGAGAATTTGAAGATGAACCAGTGTGAAGAAGAGTTAGAATTTATTAAAAATAGAAAGAGGACAGGTGTGGTGCCCAGGCCTTTAATCTCAGCACTCGGGAGGCAGGGGCAGGAGGATCTCTGTGAGTCTGAGGTCAGCATGCTTAACATAGTTCCAGGCTGGCCAGGACAACATAGACCCTGCCTTAGTGGGTGTTGGGGGTTGCAGGGAAGAGAAAGGTATTCACTTGAAAACGAAGACACACACGACACGCGTAAGAAGAGACTGGATGTGAGCCTCTCACAGAAGAATCATACTTAAATATCTTAGGAGTAGACAAATATACCATTTCGATGGCTCTCAACATCTCAAAGGGTTGCTAAGCAACTTTCTTCCCCTCTTAATTTTGTTTTGCATTTATTTGTTCGTTTGAGTGCATTTACATGTGCTATGACACCCTAACTCGGAGGTCAGGGGACAAACAACTGTGGGAATCTGTTTTCTTCTTCCAGTATGTGAGCCAGGGACTCACAAACTCTGGTCCCAAGGCTTGGTGGCAAGTGTCTTTACCTACTAAGCTATCTTGCTATCCCCTTTGATAATTGGAATTATAGGATAGGGACCTTGGGCAGAATGACAAGCAGATAAGGTAAGACTGGGCGCCACTGGGGTTACTTACACAGGGCTTTTTTGTGAGCCTGGTGGAACATTACGGGTTTGGGGCTGGAAAGGGAGAAAGGTCTCAAGCAAACATTAACTGTGTTGGAGCCTTGGATTCTCAGTTGGAGAAAGAGGCTTCAACCAGATTCTGGGGCCTAAGGGGAGGATCTCCTCTCCTTTCCCACACCCTCCTAATTTTCTTGTGTGTGTGTGTGTGTGTGTGTGTGATGCATGTATTCATAAGTATGTTTTACATGTGTGTGCATGCAGATATGTATGTGTGTGTAGGCCAGAAGTCAATATTGTCTTCCTCTATTTTCCACTGAGTTAGCATGTACGCATGTGTGTTCGTGTGCACATTCAGATGAGAGAATGGAGACACGCTGGGCACACGTGGAGGACAGAAGGCAAGCCTTCCCTTCCACCTGTTTGACAGACCCTGTATGTATATACTCCTTCTTTTATTGGGGGGGGGGGTGATCGAGACAGGGTTTCTCTGTGTAGCCCTGGCTGTCCTGGAACTTGTTCTGCAGACCAGGCTTGCCTCGAACTCACAAAGATCCACCTGCCCCTCCCTCCTGAGTGCTGGGATATAAAGATGGCTGGCATCTGGTTTTTTACATGGGTTCTGGGAATTTGAAATCAGGTCCTCAGGCTAATGGGGCAAGCCCTCTTATTGAGTTAGTCATCTCCCTAGCTAGCTCTTTCTTTCTCTCTTTCTTTCTCTCTCTCTCTCTTTCTTTCTCTCTTTCTTTCTTTCACTTTTTCTTCTTAGAGACAGGTCTCTAATCAACTCCTGGAGCTTATATAGTTGGCCAGTGAGACCCCAAGTATCTTCCTGTTTCTAGCGGCCAGTACTGGGTTTAAAGGCATAGGCACCTACTCCAGTGTAAAACAAGAACAACGCTACATTTACTGTAAAATTACGTATATGTGTATGTGTCTGTGGGTGGGTATGTATATATTCATGTTGGATTTCCTGAAGTTGTAGCTGTGAGATGCCCAGAATGGGTGCTGAGAACTGAACTCAGACCCTCTACCAGCTTAGTACGTGCTCTTCACAGCTGAGCCGTCTCTTCAGACCACATGTCTGGCTTTTTGCCTGGGTTGTAGGCATCAAACTCAAATCCTTGTGCTTATAAAACAAAACAAAACACAAAAGAACAAGAGTCTAAGCAACAGAGCTACCATCACAGACCCTCTTTCTTTCTCTCTCTCTCTCTCTCTCTCTCTCTCTCTCTCTCTCTCTTTCTTTCTTTCTTTTTAACTTTATTTATTCATTTACTTTCCATCCCTACTGCAAATCCCCTTCCATCCTCTTCTACCAGTTCCACCCTTACAAATCCCTCCCCTAAATCCCCTCCTCCTCCTCAGAGAAGGGGACGGTCCCCCTTGGGTACCTACCACCCCACCCTGGCTGTCCTGGAATTCACTGTAGACCAGGCTGGCTTTGAATTCACAGAGAGTCACCTGTCTCTGTCTCCCAAGGGCTGGGACTAAACCCATGGGCCCCCACACCAGACCCCTTTCATTTTAAGGCAACTTCTCACTATGTAGCCTGGGGTAGCTTTACACTTTTATTTTTTTTTTATTTTTTTTTTTTTTATGATTTATTTTATTTATTTTATTACGAGTACACTGTAGCTGTCTTCGGACACACCATAAGAGGGCATCCAATCTCTTTATGGATGGTTGTGAGCCACCATGTGGTTGCTGGGATTTGAACTCAGGACCTCTGGAAGAGCAATCAGTGCTCTTAACCGCTGAGCCATCTCTCCAGCCCAGCTTTACACTTTTAAATGTGTGTATATGAGTTTGTAGACACACGATCACGTGTCACGGCACATGACTGGAGGTGAGAGGGCAATTTGATGGAGGTGACTCTTCCTTCTACCATGTGGGTCCTGGGAATCAAACTTAGGTCATCAGAGCCATCTTGCCAGACAATCAATTTTCGATCCTCCTGCCTCAGTCCCTGGGTAGCTGGAATAACAAGAAGGCCCCCAGTACCCAAAAGACATAGAGATCTTATGTGTTACATGATTAGCGGCTAGCAGACATTTACTAAGCGATGGCTATTCTCAGCATTATACGCTGTGGGAGTCAGCCTGTAGCTGGCCAAGAGGCTATGGGAAGGAGGAAGTGGAAACTCAGACAGAGGGAACTGCCAAGGCAAGTCCCAGGTCACTTGGGTAGAAAGTGGAAAAGCCAGGATTTGAACTCACACACCCCCAGCTGCCGGACTGTTGATATTTGCACTGGCTTTGGTGTCAAATCAGGACAGGCACCATGCAAGTGGGTCAGAGGGCCTGGTTGATAAGGCCTCAAGGCTTTATTAGGTCTCCAGGGGCCCATCACCTATGGTCTCATTTCTGATCCCTGGTGCTCTGCCCAAATCCTTCTGTGGGCTCAAGGGCTCTTCTGGTTGGTCCACTGAGAGGAGGCTTGTGAGTCTGTCCCCAGAGATGGCCATCCCAGGTCACTAAATTGTCACTAAGATCTGGGCTTAATGTGTATGTGTGGGGAGGTCTGGAAGAAGACCAGAGAGGTTCTGTTAGGATCTGGTGGCTTTTTTTTTTTTTTTTGTCTCATTTTGTTTTGTTTCAAGACAGGGTTTCTCTGTGTAGCCCTGGCTGTCCTGGAACTCACTCTGTAGACCAGGTTGGTCTTGAATTCAGAGATCCTCCTGCCTCTGCCTCCTAAGTGCTGGGACTAAAGGCATGAGCCACCACTGCCTGGCAGGATCTTGTAGATTCTTGTTTGTTTGTTTTTATGACCGAATATCATGTATCCCAGGCTATCCTCAAACTAGCCTTATTGCTTAGGATGACCTTGTGTTCCAGCCCTCCTGTCCGTCAGTTACTGTGCTATATCATCTGCTTTTATGTGGGGCTGAAGGTCGAACCTAGGGCTTCAAGTAAGCTAGACAACCATTGTACTCACTGACTGAATTATATCCCTAACTCACTAGGTGTGAGAGTGTTTTCACTTTCTGAGACAGGATCTTATGGGCCAATCCGGCTTCAAACCCTCAAACTCTCAGAAATCCTCTTGCTTCAAACTTCCAGGCCCTAGGATTATAGATGAAAGCCACTAAGCCTAGCTCGTTAAAATATATATATTCTAAAACAGGGATTCTCTAAGTTCAGACTGGCCTAAGAGTTTTCTGTGCTGCTCAGTCTGACATGAACTCATGGTCCTCCTGCCTCAGTCTCCTGAGTGCTGAGACCACAGACACGTTCTACCATGTCCTGCATAGTACTGAATTTGGGGCACAGTCTCCCTGGGTGGTGGTTTGGGGACTTGTCTGGTACGTGTCTCTCAGCTGTGCCTATTCCAGCAAAGGCCTAGCCGAAGATTCAGAGGACCACCTGGTTACCAACTGCTGGGTTGACTTGAGACATATGGCTTTGGGGAGGTTTGGGGGTGTCCCCCAGTGTCCCCTCTCCCCCATTTAATAGTATACTGGAGGTCAGATGGAGAGTAAAATAAAACTCGGGTCCCAAAACTCTGTGGTTGCGCTCACCTGTAATCCCAGTATTTGAGAAGTAGAGGTATGAGGGTCAGAAGTTCAAGGTCACCCTCAACTACATAGAGAGTTTGTGGCCAGTGTGGGCGTATGTGAAACTCTCCTAAAACAACAACAATAAGGGTTTTAGGGTGTAGTTGTATAGGCAGAAAGGTTGCCTTACATGCAGAAAGCTCTGGGTTCGAGTCTTCCTAGGTATAGGCTATAATCCCAACACTTGGAGGTGGAGCCAGGAAGATCAAGTGTTCAAGAGTATCCTCATTTTCAGTTCCTGAGTGTTCAAGACTCTAAAACAGTTTCACTGCAACCAGAGCTTTTCTGAGATCCCGAGATAAAAATAAATAAACAAAAATGCCTGTGCCAGGCCATCGAAGATAGAAACCTGGGGTCCCCGCCTTCTGACCTTGGGCACTCCAGGCAAAAGAGTGACCAGCAGGGCAAACCACCTATGTATCCTCCAAGCGTCCTCTGGGTGACCTTGATGTATTCTGATCTCTCCGGGGAGGGGGTTCTAATCCGCGGCTGGGGGAGTCTCAAGGCCCTGAGGTTGTGAGTCCTCCCCCACGGTAGCACGGGGCGGGCCGTGCGGGCTAATCCCGTATGTAAATGACAGCCAATGGAGGGTGGTGTTGCGCGGGGCTGGGATTAGGGCCGGGGCGAATGGCTGGCAATCTTACTGGGATTACAGAACAAAGAGAGAACCTCCCAGAGCCCGGGCTCGGCTTCGCGCTCGCTCCGCGCCCCGCCCTCCGCCGCAGCCCGCGCCGGGGGTGGGGGCCCCGCGCAGCCCCCGGCCGGCCGCCCGCACCGTGTCCGCCCTCCTTCCCTCCCTCCCTCCACTGATCCTGTCCCCCATTCCCGGATTATTAACTCAGCAACCAGAGGCGACTGGATCTACCGAGTCCTGGCCACCGGGCCCGGGCCGGGGCGCCCGGAGCGCTTGGGGATCCTGCAAGGTAAAAAAGGAGAAAGTTTGACTGGGGGTGGGGGTGGGGGTGGGGGATGGGATGGAGGCTGATGGAGAGGGGGTGCTCTGGAGCTTGCTTTGGTTTGGAACCCTTATTTTGCACCCCCCCCCCCACCTCAGTGTGTTGTGTGCATGGGAGGTCCCTTCCCCTCCCCCTCCAGGTGTCTCAATTCTAAGGCCCGCCTTTTGGGGTGTGTGTGCACGTGATCGGGATTATAATTCGAGTTTGGAGGGGGATGGGTTGGGATGGTCAGCTTCTTCCCTCCGGATACCTGCTGGAATCGGGGAAAGCAGACACCCCTCTCACCCTCGAATTCCCTGGAGGTGGAGAGAGAAGCGCCCCACTGGCCTGGAGCCCAGCAGGCCTGGATACAGTTGGGCGAATGAGGTCAGTGGTGCTGCCCTGCCGGGGGAGGTTGGTGGAAGGGGCGTCGGGAAGAAGCTTTCCTCCCCCCTCCCCCTTTTCCTCTCCTGTCTTCCAACGCTCAAGCTGAGTCCGGACACTGCCCCAGAGCGGTGGTTTCTTTTTTTTTTTGGGGGGGGGTCATCCTGTAAAGGGGCTGGCTTGCATGGTGGGAGCCGGATCTCTGGTTGGTTGGGGGTGAGTCAAAGAGACTTAGGGTGGCAGTTAAAGGGGCACAGAGGGTGCCAAGGAACAAGTTTGAGGGAGCTTCGGCTGTGGGTGGTCTCTGAGTTCTTGAAGAGGAGGGGGAGGGGCCAAAGGGTGCTTAGAGTCTCCCCATCCGGAGTCTCTAGGAGTGATCACGACCGGTGTGACACCGGTCAGGGGCCTGATAGAGCAGCCAGTCAGGGGCTGGGAGGGCGACCTTTTCCTGGCCTCTAAGTCCCAGGGAAACTGGGGGACCATGGCTCTCAGAGTTTGGCTGCTCTATCAGGAGACTAGCGGAGCTCCAGCTTGGCTTCTGGTCTGGAGACCTGGCCTCCCAGGAGTAGACTAGAGGTGGCAGTTCCTGGGTCCCCATCCTGGGGAAGCGAAAGAACTCAGGAGCCGGGCTCAGCGATGGAGTGTGTATATGGAATGTGGGGCGTGAAGGCTGGGCTTCGGCAGCTTTTTAGAGGAGTGGGGATTTACAAGGGGCTTCTCTTACGGCTCAGACTGCAGAGCTGCTCCTGGATGCTCAGTGGTCAGTGTTCCCTGTTCCTCTGTTGGGGCCCTCTAAGACCTCTGGCCTTGGGAGGTGACTTGATCCGTTCATTTATTTTAGCAGCGTCATTCCCAGAGGAAAAGGGCACCGGCATCGATTATTTATTCTATTTGGAGCAAGAGGAAGTGGAAGGAGGCTGGTGGCTGGCAGCTGGGAGTGGCTGGGCAGCGGGGGATCAAAATGGGGTGCCCATACTGTCCCGTGTGTCTCCGTCATAAGTCACCTGCTTAGGGTTCCAGGAGTGTGTGAGATTGACTTTGGCCTCTTTAGAAAATCTACCAGCAGACCTAGAAACAGGCCTAGCATGGAGGTGGGGGTGGGGGTGTCAAAACCCCCTAGCCTGCTGGGCTGTGGAAGGCTTGCACTGTATCTCGTTCTATAGCCAGTGAGGATGACCTAGAAATTGCGAGTTCCGACTCCAAGGGCCCCAGTGGATCCTAGCCGGGGAAACAAGGAAGGATCAGATCTGTGCAGCTTCCCTTGTCTGGTTATTGGCCCTGAGAGTTTGGTCTTGAGGGGCATGCCTAACTTACTTAAGAGCTTTGTTGTCTAGATGCAGGGCAGAAGGAACATTCATTTCCAGGATACCAATTGCCATTTTTGTTATCATTGAAGGCAGGCTCCCAGGAGCCCAAGCCGGCCTCTGACACGCGGCGGTCTACTGCTTGGTACTTGGAAATAGTCCGAAAGGCAGGCATAATAATAGAGGTCTTGGAAGCAGCTGCTTAGCTGCTGCATGTGCAGAGATCGGGGTGTGTGCACGCTCGGGTAATAGCTGGGTTGTTGGAGACCTGGGTTGAGCTTCCCTAGTGGGAAGCCTTGCGGGGGATTCATCACGTCTTGAGTGTGACCTCGGGACCAGAGACAGCATCTCCTGGCCTGCCCCACCTGTGACACCCTGGCAGCGCCCTCGGGATCCTTCAGTCTGCCTGACTTAGGGAGGGCTGTGGAAATGTGTAGAATTACCCTCTTTTCTTTTGAACTTCAAGACCTGGCTAGTTATGCTTGGTCCCAAGAGCCTACCACATCTGCGTTTGCATACCGTCCTGGCTTTCTCCTGACCCTGTCTCGCTTGTCTGTTCGAGTATGTCTTTTGGTCGGACTAGATGTAAGTGGGAATGAAGCTTGCTACTCACTTGTTGAGCGACTACATGTTGGAATGAATGAATGAATGAATGAATGAATGAATACAATCCTCTGTTAACCTGAAACTCAGGGCAATCCTCCTGCCTCAGTTTCCCAAATGCTGGGATTACACCATGGTAATAGTAGTCTTAGTGTTTTTCTGGGACATCTTTCATTCCTGGTTCCCAAGGGACACCCTGTCAATTACCCCAAACTATATATTCCCCTAAACACAAGCCTTTCACTGTTTCCCAGTCTTACTGCTTCTCTCTGTTCAGGAACGTGTGTGTGTGTGTGTGTGTGTGTGTGTGTGGCGAGCAGCCAGTGACACAAGCCAGGTTCTTTGGAACGAGCCAGCTGCCTGGAGCCTGCAGAAACCTTGACAGACACTTGAAAAGCAAGATTTGTGGGGGTTAATTCAGAAGCCCCACAGAACAGAGTGGGATCCTGGCTGAGGGCTCAGACCTCACACCAAGTTGTTTTTTCTTTTCTTTCTTTATTCTTAAACAGGCTCTTATTATGTAGCCCAGGTTGTCCTTGAACTCGTGATCCTCCTGCCTCGGCCCTCCCAAATACTAGACCAGTGCTCTGCCTGAGCTCAGACTCCATAAAGACACTCCCAGATGAAGAGAGGTGGAGACGTGGACCCTTTTGAGAATGGAGTGCTCCCAGTAGAGACCTACAGGGGAGGTGAGCCTGGAGAAGGCCAGATTGCTGGCCTGTAGGAGCGGAATAGCACTGGGAAGTGGAGAGCTCCTGAACAGCAGGCATGTAGTGGTCCGAGAGCTCTAATTGGAGCTGGGGAGATAGGGACAGTGCTTGGCCCCTAATCGTGAGGGTCTAAGTTCAATCCTAGCACCCATGTCAAAAGCCAGGCATGGCGGGTGCATGTATGTCATTCCAGTTCTGGGTATACAGAGACCATCGACCCATGGGGCTTGCTGGCCAGTCCACCCAGCCCATTTGGTGAGTGTCAAGTCCCAGAGAAAGGCCTGGTCTTTAAAAAAAACAAAAAAGAAAAAACAAGACACTTGGGAGTGGTGGTGTTGGCATTGCTTAGGGATGAATTTCTTTGTGTTCGAGGCCAGCCTGGTCCACATAAGGAAATGAGTTCCAGGCCAGCTGGGGTAACATTGAGACCCTGTCTCAAAAACAAAACAAAAAATCTAGAGATGCCTTTAGAGGAACAATCCTTGAGGTTGACCTCTGGCCTCTGTTTGCGCACACACACACACACACACACACACACACACACTAAACCAGTAGTTCTAACACTGTGACACTTTAACACAGTTCTTCATGTTGTGTTGACCCCCAACCATGAAATTATTTTTGTTGCTACTTCATAACTGTAATTTTGCTGCTGTTATGAATCATAATGTCAATATCTGTGTCTTAGACGGCCCCTGTGAAAGGGTAGTTCGACTCTCCCTAAATGGGCTGTGACCCGAAGGTTGAGAAGCACTGCACTAAATACATAAAAGAAGACTAATACTTCTCCGCTCTTCCCTGTGGGCAGCTCTTCATGGCTGCCTTGCCTCCCTTCTGGTTTACTGCGGGTGGACAGGAGCAGCATGGGAAGCTGGGGAGCCCAGGTTCCCCCTTGCAGCTCACCCCTGAGTTGCCCTGTGACCCAAGAGGAAACTTTGCCCTCGAATCTGTCAGCACCTGGCTTGGGTCAGGTTCTGTAAGGACCGAGCTGACATGGTCTGTGATTGGATGCTTAGTCAGTTTCAGACACAGTGTCCCAGGTGATGGTTACGGGCAGGAGGCTCAGGGCGGACTCTGTGGAGATGGTTTAAGGTTTTCTTCAGTGGATGGACTTTATCCTTCTCTGGGTGTGGAGTGACTCATGGAGCGTTCTGCACAGGGAGTGTAGGATTCTCGTTGCAAGGACAGGTCTTCCTGACCCTGAGTGGAGCCTTGTTGCCCTGGAGCTATTTGTGGGTTCACCTGTCTCCTTCAGGACCACCCTGCCTCTGAAGTCCAGATTTAGCTAATAATAAAAATAAGGACGCCTGGTTAAATTTGGACTGAAGAGAAGTCAGGGATGATGCAATTCTACTGAGAACTACTGTTCATTTATAGAGCACCCTGAACTGGAGATCTTGGGGTTTTGGAAATGTTGCTTTGGTTTCCTCAGATGAAGGGATGAGTTGAGAGCCATAGCCAAGCTGTGTGAATACACAGCCTGGGCTGAGTCCAGAGCTTTTTCTTTCTTTTTCCTAGACTCTCCCTAGGTCTACATCTGGAAGCTTCCATACAATCTGATCATGGAAGCTGACTGATTCATTCCGGCTTCTCTTGACTTCTGACTGAATTGCTCTGCCTGGCCTCACACTAACTTTGGCAATAGTCTTCTGGCTCCTTCTCATCCTCTGGCTCTTTCTGTTTTCACCTGGGTCTAGCTTGTTCTCTCTGCCACCTGCCTCTGTAAAACTATCTTGGTAAAACTGCCACACACACACACACACACACACACACACACACACACACACACACAGACACATACACCACAACATCTTTTTTTTCTCTCACTGCTCTTACATAGCTTCTCCTTCCTGTGCTGAGAGTTGGGAGTATTCCATCTCTGACTCATTCTGTCAGATCTTTTTCTTTTCTTTTCTTTTTTTTTTAAAGATTTATTTATTTTACTTACGAGTACACTGTAGCTGTCTTCAGACACACCAGAAGAGGGCATCAAATCTCATTACGGATGGTTGTGAGCCATCATGTGGTTGCTGGGATTTGAACTTAGAACCTCTGGAAGAGCAGTCAGTGCTCTTAACCACTGAGCCATCTCTCCAGCCCCCAGATCTTTTTCTGATTCCTAACTTTGACCGCCTCTCAGTTAGACGTCACTTTCAAACATGGCTGCTTCCTTCTACAAACTAACCTTACCTTCATTGTTAGGGATTAAAGGTGTGGACTAAGGGCGTGTCTATATTTCAGCCAGATCACACTAATTCAGGGCGTGTCTGCATTCCAGCTGGATCATATCTTTGTATATGATCCCTTGCCAGAGCAGCCATGTTTTTGGATTAAAATCACTCTATAGGGTTTTTCTGCTATCCCTACAGCTTTGTCCTGTAGGGGACTGAGGGTATGGGGACAGAGGGACAGCTAGAGTAAGCTGGCCTGATATATAGTTCTTTTAACTTTGTGTGTGTGTGTGTGTGTGTGTGTGTGTGTTGGGGGAGAGGGGAGTATAGGCCAGAGGTTAACCTTGGGTAATTTGTTTCTTAGGAACTGTCTGTCTGCCTTGTATTATTTTTTCACTTTGGTTTTGTTTGTTTAGACTTATTTTATATTTAATTGTGTGTGTTTGTGTGTGTGTATGTGTGTGTACACATTCATGTGTGGGCCTGTAGAAGACAGAAGGGATGGATCTCCTAGAACTGGAGTTACAGGTGGTTGTGAGCCACCTGCCATGGGTTCTGGGAACTAAACTTGGGGTCCTCTGTATATTCAGTGCATGCCCATAGCTACTGAGCCCTTAAGCCTCTCCACCTTACGTTTTGAGACAGGGTCTCCTATTGGCCTAGAACTTGCCAAGTAAGTTTGGTTGACTAACAAGTAAGCCCTGGGGATTTGCCTATCTCTGTTTCCTCAGTGCTGGGATTACATGTGCCCCATCACACCCCTCTTTAATTATTATTGTGTGTGCTTCACAGGCAAGTGCACTAAGGTGCTTGTGTACAGTTCAGAGGATAACTTTAAGGAATTGGTTCTCTCCTTCAACCACATGGGTCCTGGGGATTGGACTCAGGTCATTGGTTTTGGTGGCAAGGGCAGTTACCAGCTGAGCCATCTTACCAACTCTTCATCCTTTTGTTTTGTTTTCCTTAAAATGGGCTCTGGGAATTGAACTTGGATTCTCATGTTTGTGCTGTAAGCGCTTTGTGTGTGCATGTGCTTGTGCTTGTGTGTGCTTGTGCTCGTGCGTGTGCGTGTGTGTGCGCAAGCACGCACCTGCTTGTCCACATACCACAGCTTGCATGTGGAGCTCAGAAGACAAGAGTCCGCTCCCTCCTCCCGCCTTGTGGGTTGTAAAGCTGAACTTGGTTGAACATCAGCCTGGTGGCAAGTGCTTTAACCTGGAGTCATCCCTTCTGGTGTTTTTAACTTTTTAGTGGAGTTTACAGTTGACTTTACTCTGGGGCCTCAGGACTGCTATCTCCAGAGAGGTCTGGGTGACATAAAGATTTAGGGCTCTTAGATCCCAAGTGTGAAAATCTCTTGTTTTGGAGTCTATTTTTGGGAGGCAGAGGCAAGAGGATCTCTAAAAATCAAGGCCCAGACTGGTCCACATTGTGAGTTCTGGATCAGCAAGGGCTATGTGTAAGATTTATAAAGCCAAAACTGAACACTAGAAGACAGTTTTTTGCTGTCCTCATTTCAGTGTTGAGATGGGGGGGGGTATCTCGAGTCTCTTCCTGTGATGGTCACAGGCTGGAGAGAAAGACTGCTTCTGCTGGGGGAGGGACATGAAATGGCACAGCAAATGTTTCCGCCTGTTTACTATGGCTATAACTGAATACTGCAGGCTGGATAAGAGTTCATGAATGAAGAATTTTTAGTTTGAGGTTCTTAGAGGACAAGGTTAAGGGGCCCACATCTGGTGAGAGTTTTTGTTTTTTGACACAGGGTATAGCTCTGGCTGTCCTGGAACTTGCTATGTAGACCAGACTGGCCTTGAACTCACAGAGCTCTGTCTAGCCAAGTGCTAAGACTCACCATTGCCCTGTGGGAGCCTTCTCAATGAGGGGATGCTCTCATGGGTGTGAGACATACATGGTGATACAGAGCAAGTGCTTGCTTGTGTCTCTCGTCATTTTTAAAGAAGTTTTATTTAATATTAATTATTTTATGTTATGTCTATGAGTGTTTTGCTCGCATGTTTATCTGTGTACCAGCTGCATGCCTGGTACCCGGGGAGTTCAGAAGAGGGCATCAGGTCCCCTGGAACTGGAGTGAACAGTTTCAAGCCACCATGTAAGTGCTGGGAATCTGGTCTCTCTGTAATATCAAGTGCTGATCACCGAGGCGTCTCTCTAGCCCCAAGATTTCATTTTGAATTATTGCTGTGTGACTGTGGGTTTTCACATGTGTGGAGGGGCCTGTGGAGGCCGGCTCCCCTGGAGTTGGAGTTACAGGTAGTTGTGAGCTGCCAGACATGTATGCTGGGAACCAAACTCAGGTCCATTGCAAGAGCAGTAAGTGAGCCGGGCAGTGGTGGTGCACACCTTTAATCCCAGCACTTGGGAGGCAGAGGCAGGCGGATTTCTGAGTTCGAGGCCAGCTTGGTCTACAGGTTCAGGCCCGGCAAGGACGGCCACAAAAAAACAATCTTTAAAAAAAAAAAAAAAAAAAAAAAAAAAAAAAGAGCAGTAAGTGTTTTTAACCCCTGAATCATCTTACCGGCTTCTCTTTTCCTTTTCTTTAAAACCTACCAATGCCATCGTGGTGACTTCATCCTCATGACGGTGTCTAACTCAGTGCCCTCATTTAAGTCTAATCTCTTACTATTGCCCTAAGGGAGGGTGACCTCTGACCCACTCCCCCTGCCCTAAGACAGGGTTTCTCTGTGTAGCCCTGGCTGTACTGGAACTCACTCTGTAAGCCAGGTTGTCTTCAAACTCAGGGATCTGCCTGCCTCTGCCTCCTGAGTGCTGGGATTAAATGTGTGTGCCCCTGTTGCTCATCTAATTATTGCTTCTGATAAAATGTGGACTGGGATAGGGTCAGAGATAGCTCAGTGGGTGAAGCTACTCACTTGATGTACAAGCTTAGCGACCCAGGTTTAAGCTTTGGAACCCATGCGATGAAAGGAGAGAACCAACTCCTGTAAGTTTTCCTCTGACTTCCACATTTGCACCATGGTCCACTAATGCCCAACACATACCTTATACATGCATGCACACACATCAATAATAAAACTAAAACGGTAAAACAAATGTAGTATGTAGATAATGCTTCTGATCTTTTTGTTGACAGAACAACCCTGAGAGGGGAGTTGGGTTACCTGTGGTAGCATTGACCTGTACTCTCAGCATTTGGAAGACTGAAGCAGGAGGATCATGAGTCCCAGGATATCCGATGCCACCTTCTGGCCTCCTTGGGCTCCTGCACATACACGGAACACATAAACTCATGTTAGCGCGTACACATAAAAATCAAAAATGAAATGAAAATGAAGGGAGTCTTTTTTTTTTCATCTATTCACTGGTCTTTCCACCCGCCAATGGGAAACACACAGGGCATGCGCCCTGTGGAGGGCTAGCTGCAGGGCTAACTGGTGACAAGCCCATACCAACACAGGTCTTTCTTGGTCCACACACCAACATGCTCCCACCTTTATCAGAGCAAGGGGCAGTCCTTCAGTTCCTTTGTAGTGGATTGCTAGCTCCCGTACCTGACAGTTACTATCAATGTTCTGTCTCTAGTTTTAACATTTCTAGATTGTCACATGGATGGCATGACAGAGTGTGTAGCCCATGAGGCAAGTTTCTTCTACTCAGTATTGTCCCTGGTGTGACTCAGACCAAGAATAAATCCTTTTGATCTTTTCCCCCTCACCACTATTGAACCATGGCCTTGCATTTGCTAGGCAGACACACTACTGCTGAGCCACACCCCAGCCCCTCACTGGGGGATCCTAGAGAGGTGCTTTACCACTGAGCCACACCCCAGCCCCTCACTGGGGGATTCTAGGCAGGGGCTCTACCACTGAGCCACGCCCCCAGCCCCTCACTGGGGGATTCTAGGTAGGGGCTCTACCACTGAGCCACGCCCCCAGCCCCTCACTGGAGGATTCTAGGCAGGGGCTCTATCACTGAGCCACGCCCCCAGCCCCTCACTGGGGGATTCTAGGCAGGTGCTCTACTGCTGAGCCACGCCTCCAGCCCCTCACTGGGGGATTCTAGGCAGGCATTCTATAATACAGCTAAATTCCTAATTTTTCTGTTTGAGACAGGGTCTGTCTGTGTAGCCCAGGTTGGCCTAGGACTCATTTTGTAAAATGAACAAGTCTGAAACTCTTGCATCAGTCTTCCAAATGATGGGGTTATAGGTGGTCTGCACCCCGCCTGGTTCCTGTCAGTCCCTGTGTTGTGGTTGTCACACACACACACGCACACGCACACACAGGCACGCACGCGTGCGCGGCCCAGCTACATCTCAGGCATCCCTAAAGAACTTGTGTGCTCAGGTTGGGTCTCTTCAAAATGGGGGAACCTCTTTCCCCTTTGTACAGGAGCATCTTCCATGCCCACTTTGAGAGCTGACTCTGGGCCAGGAATGCACCCACCTCTGGGCTCAGGAGCTGGAATTTCATCCCTCGTTTCTGGTGACTCACACAGCGAACTCCTGAGATGAAATTACACCTTCCTGCTGCTGCCCTGGGGCCTCTGGTCCTGGATCCTCTGCAGCCCAGGTGGGCTCTGGAACAGTCTATGCTGTAGGGCTAAGAAGAGCTATGGTTGGGATGGTGCCAGGCAGGGAGCCGTCTGCTGGGTGATGTCATGTTCATCTCTTAGGTTCCCTTGCTCCAGGAGTCAGCTGGGAGGAGGGAGGGTGGTCCCGGTGACGTGTCAACAACTGTAGCTGTTGTTTGCTGTGAAAATTCTAAGTTTCTTTTGTGGGTAGGGATGTGACTGTGATTTTTGTGAGACAGAAGAAAGCTGTATTTCCTTGGTTGGCAGGGGGTAGGGGGGTGCGCGTGCAGTGGGAAGGGGTGTCTTTGTATGACGAGCCTTCCCTCATCTTCCTCTTTATTTCCCCCTCCCCTTTCTTGAGACAGTGTCTCAGGTTACCCTCTAACTTTAATGACCTTGAACTCCTAATCCTCCTGCCTCTATTTCTCAAGGGCTGGGATTACATGCTTTTACCCACCAGGCCTGGTTTATTAAGTGCTGGGGATCAAACTGTTTTGTGCTGTTAGAGGCAAGGTCTTTACAACTGAGTCCTTGTCTGTCTGTCTGTCTGTCTGTCTGTCTGTCTGTCTCTTTCTCTCTCTCTCTCTGTGTGTGTGTGTATGTGTGTGTGTACATATACCACAGTGCACATGTGGAGGTCACAGGGCAATTTGTAGAACTCTGTTTTCTCCTTCCACTGTGTGGAATATGGGGGTCGAAGCTCAGGATGTCAGGAATGATGGGAAGTGCCCTTACCAGCCAAGCCATCTTGCCTGTCCCTTTTTGAAACGACATCTTGCTCTATATAGCTCAGACTGGTCTTGAACTCTGCGTCCAACTCTCTCAGCTTCTTGAGTGCTGGGGCCCCAAGTGAACACTACCACTCTTGGCTTAAATGTGGCTTTTGTTTCTTTTCACACTCATGGGCCCACTCTCCCATCCTCCTTCCTCCTCTCCCTCTCTCCCTCCTCCTCTCCCTCCTCCTCTCCCTCCTCCTCTCCCTCCTAGTGCTGTGGCTAGAACCCAGGGCAGGACACATGCTAGGCAAGCTTCTACAGTTAAGCTACAGCCCCAGCTGTGAGTTTGGCGGTTCAAAACTTTCTCTGTGTGTGTGTGTATGGTTATTCTGGCCTTCCTCTGACAAGTTTGGCCAACCTCAGTACCCACCCTGTCACCATTGTATCCCTGTATCCCTTCCCTGTCTCCTGAAGTCCATAATGGTTGGACCCTTGGGGCCAGCACTCATCAAGAGGTTTTGGGAAGCTCCGGGCCAGTAGCTGGTGCAGATGGGACCCAGAATACGCCCAGGTGGCCCATCAGTAGAGCAGGACCCCTGCCAGCCCACCCACCTCCAGGGTGGTCCTTGCGGCTTCTGGGGGTTCTTGTGGCTGGGCCAGGTTGGTCTCCTGTTTATCTAGGAGCTGGTTTTTCAGGAATAGCAGCTTCTAGCAGCAAGGCCCAGGCTTGGGGTGAGTGGGGCCCTGCAAGGGAGGTGACTCCCCTCTTTGTGCACCCTGGCTTCCAGGTGTCGACGCAGCACCCGCCCTGCTCCCAGGCAGGTGGGCAAACCGCATCCTCCTCTTTGATCTGGATCCATTGCCCGCCCACCCTGGGCCAGCCACAGCCTGAGACTCTGTGGTCTCAGCACCTCCAAGCTGAAATGCTCTTTGGTCTTCCTGAGTCAGAGGCCATGGCACCGCTGCAGGCCGTCCCCAGCTCACAGGGGAGCTCAGTGCAAGGCCAGGCAGGAGTGGGTGGGTTCGAGTTCCAGCTTGACCACTGACCTGCTGAGAAGCCTTGGGCAAGGGACTTCACTTTGGGAACAGAGTAAAGCATCATGGGAACTAAGAACAATCTTAGGGGGAAAAGTTTCTTTGTGTGTGTGTACACTATGGTACACTCATGAAGTTGATTCAGGCGGGGGTCAGTTCTTGTACAGCAACATGGCTTCTCTGGCTAGGGATCACTTCCAAAGACCTTTTAGGTCTCTATGATCCAGTCAGAATACAGACACACACTGAATTACAGTATGACCTGGATGGAGTGTGGACACGCCCTTAGTCCACACCTTTAGTCCCTAATGATGAAGGTAAGATTAGTTTGTAGAAGGAAGCAGCCATGTTTGAAAGTGACGTCTAACTGAGAGGCGGTCAAAGTTAGGAATCAGAAAAAGATCTGACAGAATGAGTCAGAAATAGGATATGCCCAACTCTCAGCACAGGAAGGAGAGGCTACTTGAGAGAGGAGGGGTCGGGGGAGAGGGAAAGCGGGAAGGAGAGGTGGCAGGGAAAGGGAGAGGTATGTGTGTGTGGCAGTTTTACAGAGACGGGTTGCAGAGAGGGTAAGCTGGATGACATAGGTGAGGACAGAAGGAGGCAGAAAACTAGAAGAGGTTGCCAAAGCAGAGCAGTTCCGGCAGAAGCCGAGAGAAACCAGATTGAATCAGTCCGTTTGGAAGATTGGATTGTATAGAGGTTAGAAGCTTCCAGGCCTAGGGTTAGGAATAGTTAGGTCAGAGAAAGAAATGCTCTCAACTCAGCCCAGGCCAAGCTTGGGTATACACATCTAAGGAAATAAAAGGGGCATTTATCAGCTCTCCCGTCCTCCCATGGGGGTCCTAGGGGACTGAGCTTGGGCCATTAGGTTTGACAGCAAGGACCTTCTCCTGTGTAACCTTCCCATCTCTCTTTTTGAAATGGGATCTTGTGTTAGTCCCCAGTGGCTGATATTGACTTTGAACTTTTGTTTCTTTTTTTTTTTTTTTTGGTTTTTTGAGACAGGGTTTCTCTGTGTAGTCCTGGAACTCACTCTGTAGACCAGGCTGGCCTCGAACTCAGAAATTCGCCTGTCTCTGCCTCCCAAGTGCTGGGATTAAAGGCGTGCGCCACCACCACCCGGCTGAACTTTTGTTTCTTAAATCTTTTGTGTGCATGCATTCTTGTGTGTGAATATGGATGCGTGCCTGCCATATCATGGCACTCATGTGGGCATCACAGGATGACTCTTGGTGTGGGATTTTTGTCTTCTGTCTTCTTTGAAGCAGAGTAATTTGTTCCTGGTTGTGACCCCACGGATGGCTGGCCCGTGAGGTTATGGGAATTCTCCTGACCTGGCCCCCTATCTAGCAACAGAAGTAATGGGATTACGGGTGTGTGTTTCAGTATCCTGCATTTGTGTTGGTTCTGGGGACTTGAACTTGGGTCCTTATACTCATGCTGTAAGCACTTTATCCACTGAGCCATTTCTTCAGCTAATAGATCAGTTGTTTTAGAAGTCTGGGTACTGACATGGTGACTTAGGGCAAACTGGTTGCCATCCCAGATAACAGTGGCTGTTTTGTTTGCTTGAGACAGGGTTTCAGTATATAGCCTAGGCTGTCCCCTTGCTTCAACCTCCAGAATTTTGCACCACACCCAGCATAAAGAATTTTGGTTGTTTGATCTGTGTAGCTCTGGCTGTCCTGGAACTCCCTTTGTAGACTAGGCTGGTCTTGAACTCACAAAGATGTGCCTACCTCTGCCTCCCAGCCCCTGCCTCTGTCTCCCAAGTGCTGGGATTAAACGCATGCTGCTTTCGCCATCGCCACCTCCTCCTGGCTATAAAGAATGCTTTTATATTGCCTGTCTGTTTCCTGGACCCAATAACTGCTTGCAGGTCTCAGCTTGGAAAACCTTTTTTTGTGGCGAGTGTCCTTGATCTCTGCTTCTCCAAGCTTGTGTTACGAGTTTCTCCCAAGAGTCCTGTCGCCTGAGTCTTGAGGCCCAGCCACAAATGAGAGAGGTGTCCTTCAGACTGTCATGTTCATGGATGGAGTAGTCAGTGTCCATCAAGTCAGACTGGACAGAACTAGTCTAACTCACAGTTGCATACCTGAACACCTTACCCTGTACTTAAGAGGGTCCAAGGCATACTTGGAATTGGACATAGATGTCAGATTTAGATCACAAGTACAAGTCCTGTCTGGGCTGCAGAACAAGTTCAAGGCAAGCCTGCACGACTCACTGAACCTGGGTCAAAAAAGAAAATAAACCTGGTGTGTTGGTGTGCACTTTTAATTTCAACACTTTGGGAGGCAGAGGCAGGAGCATCTCTATGACTTAGAGACCAGCCTGGTCTGCAGAGCAAGTTTCAGGGCTTCCAGGGATACATAGTGAGACCCAGGCTCAAACAAACAAAAAAAAACCCCCAAAGACTAGAAGTAAATCCAGACAAGGGTGGTGCATTCTTGTAATCCCAGCAGTCAGGATGTGGATCAAGAGGCTCAGGAGTTCAAAGTCAGCCTCGGTTGTATAACAAGTTCAAAGCCAGGCTGGGCTGCTACTTGAGATCCCGTCTCCTGCCCCTGGATCCTCTGTACTTACGGCAGGGGGTTGGATAACTATTTGATGGCTTTGAGTCTTTGCCAACCATGGCAACCAAGACAGGGAAGCTAATTATCAACACTGGCCAGGGCATCATCTAAAATACCCCATGGAGGAAAAGGACCCCGTGGTTATGGTCCACAGGGGAGCGAGGTATTGAGTTTCACTCTTCAAAACCCCTGGTGTCCCCTAGAGGAACTCTTAAGCCTCCTATGTCCACTTGAATCCCAGAAAATACAGTGGTTACAGCTTGATAGTTGGGGGGCTAACATCCAGGACAAGCTTCCTTTCAGAGGGACCTCAGGAAACTGATGATGGGGGCAGATGGGGTATCTTACGTGTTGCCCCATCCTGGCATGGGTTCATTGAATCAAAAGCCCTGGTTTTTGTTTTTTTGTTTTTTTCTATTTGCCCTTAAACTCAGGATCCTCCCATGCCAAATGGAGGACAAATCACATGCATGAGTCACACGCCCAGCCGCCTGGGTTTTTATTCTGGTATAGGTGTTGTGTCTCTAGTTGATGGGCTGCTTCCATTTTCTCTCAATAATTTATTTTTATCTTATGTGCCTTGGTGTTTTGCCTGCGTATATGTCTGTGTTAGGGTCTCAGATCCCCTGGAGGTAGGGTTACAGACAGTTGTGAGCTGCTATGTGGGTGCCGGGAATTGAACCCAGGTTTTCTGAAAGGGCAGTCAGTTCTCTTAACTGCTGAACCAACTCTCCAGCCCCCTGTGTCCATCTGCTTCTGGTTTACAAGGAGCTCTGAAGACTTCTGAGCGTGGGTTAGAAGAGGAAAGGTGGGCAGGGCAGGGGTGGGCGGGGCTTAGCGGTAGAGCCCCTGCCTAGAATCCCCCAGGGAGGGGCTGGGGGCGAGGCTCAGTGGTAGAGACCCTGCCTAGAATCCCCCAGGGAGGGGCTGGGGGCGTGGCTCAGTGGTAGAGCTCCTGCCTAGAATCTCCCAGTGAGGGGCTGGGGGCGTGGCTCAGTGTTAGAGCCCCTGCCTAGAATCCCTCAGTGAGGGGCTGGGGGCGTGGCTCAGTGGTAGAGCCCCTGCCTAGAATCCCCCAGGGAGGGGCTGGGGGCGTGGCTCAGTGGTAGAGACCCTGCCTAGAATCCCCTAGGGAGGGGCTGGGGGCGTGGCTCAGTGTTAGAGCCCCTGCCTAGAATCTCCCAGTGAGGGGCTGGGGGCGTGGCTCAGCTGTAAGATACTTGGCCAGCTTTCAGGAGGCCTTGAGTTGGGTCCCAGGAATTCGAGAGGGCAGTGAGAGTAAGCCTAAAGGATGAGCATCTCTTTGGAAGCTGGTCATGACTTAGTCAATGCCCCTCCGTAATTGCTTTTTCCAAACTTACCATTTCACCCCTGCTGGCTCAGTTCCTAGTGTTTCATCCCCAGACTGCCATCCAGTCGCCGGAATCAGTATCCAGTCACTGAAAAGCCAGAAACAGAGCCAGCTGGGGTGAGACCGTCTTCAAAAGTAAAATAAAAACTTAAGCTCTTCTCTTTCTGTCCTAGGATTTGTAGCCTGCTCATGAGGCGTGGGTTTCTCTGTCCAGTTAATCAGAGTCGCACAGCATTAGGTAGGCTGGTGTAGGACTGAGACGGGGCGAGTGGGACCTGGGATGAAATCCACGAAGAGCCGCTTCTTGGAGGTTGTGGTGTGTAGGGCTTAGAGTAAGAGCAGACGGAGCACGAGCTGGATAGTCAGGAAGAGGCAGGGGCAGCGGTCAGCAGGACTGTGTGGCCGAACGATTATAGAGACTGTTGTGACATTGGTTCAGATCGTGGAAGAAACCAGACTAAGGAAGAAAAGATTGTAGACTGTCCTGCTGGGGCTGAGGCCAAGAGAGCCCTCAGATATCTAACTCCTAGTTTAAGTTCCGTTTGCAGGTAGGGAAACTGAGGTTGTGGAAGCCAGGTATCCTGATCCGTACTGCACAGCCTTTCCTGGGGGCTCTGCCCTCATCTCATTGGTTCAGAGGGCAGGCAGCAGTGGGCGGGGCGGCTAGCTCAGAAGGCTGAGTCGTACCCCGCCCCCGCCCCTTCCCCCAGCCAGCGCCCAGGGTTAGATCATCCCAGAGCCTTTGGCTGGTTTCCATGCAGCCTTCATTTCCCGACATGAAAGGACCTGATGCCCCTCCACCTCCTAGATCTTCTCAGAAGGCGTGTTTACGTCTGGCAGGGGGGTCTCCAGAGACACCAGTTAGGGCCTCCCACCACAGCCTCGCCCCTGGGGCTGGTGCTGCCTCAGCTCTGGCTTCTCAGCATGCCATCCTGACATCCATCTTGTACTGGAGTAAATATATTGGTATACCAGTGTGGAGAAGCACGAATCTTGCCGGGAGTCAGGGTCTCCTGGGCTTCCAGCTGAAAGATAGGCTTTCATGTCCTGCTCTGTTCCACCTGTGTGTGGAGGCCACATGGACGGTATTCGAGACAGCGCCAGAGCCATGGGGGTGGGGAAGAACTTGGTTATCACAGTTGCTCAGGAATCAATACTCAGGGTTCCCTAGGGTCCGTGTGGCCTCACAGCTAGCCCTCACTGTGTCCACGAGGCAGCTGAGGTAAGGAGAGGAACTTGTAAAGTTAGCCTTGTGCCTCTGAGCCACGCCCCAGTCCCTCCCTGGGGGATTCTAGGCAGGGGCTCTACCACTGAGCCACGCCCCCAGGCCCTCACTGGGGGATTCCAGGCAATGTTGCTATCTGCAGGAAGGTTTTTTATGTCAATGCTGGCACCTTCTACTCCGTCTGCCATCAGTCACCCAGATACAGCCATTTTTAAGTTGAGGACGGATCGCTTGTATTATGTGAGCCCATAAGAATTATCAGGCCTAGAGCTGGGGGTGCAGTTCCATTGACAGAGTACTTGCTGTCTGGGTTCCGTTCCCAGCACCACATAAACCAGGTGTAGTGGCATACACGTGTGATCCCAGCCCTGGTAAGGGGGGAGCAGGACGATCAGGAGTTCGAGGTCATCCTCAGCTGTGTAGCAAGTTGGGAGGCCAACCTGGGCTGTGTGAGACCCTCTCTCAAACAAGCAATCAAAGCTATTTGACTTAGCAGTGTCGCGTGTCTTGGTTTGTTGAGGTGTACACTGGGTATTGGCCAACAGTGCTTTTCTCCTGGCGTTTTGTGGTTGTCCCCGGATGTGTGATTGTATAACAGACACTGTGTTGGCTCTGTCCATCAGCATTGATCACAATGAGAAGGGAGGTTGCTTGGGACCACCATCTCCCACCGCGTCAAGCTTTTGGGTCGGACTGCCACGCTGCTTTCCCACCAGATGAAACATATCAGAAACTGGCCATGAGACTGGCCATGAGGCGGGGACCCTTTACTGTGCTTTGAGGTGGTCACCTGAGTTTCTAACCTGTGTCTGGTCCCTTGGGAAGGGCGTGGAGTATGGGTGTCCCACTGGACATGGCTCTTCAACTCGGCGTGTAGGAGGCTTCCGGAAGCATGGTCCTTAACCCTGAGTGGTGCGTGCCTCCATTTGACCATGCTTTCCTTCCTCAAGAAGCAAGCTCCTTGGAGCCCACGTGTCTGTCCCTTTCTTACCAGACTCCCTTGGCCTCTCAAATCCCTGCCCCCTACGGTTTTGGTGTCTTAGTGTCTTTCCTGACCTTTGACCTGCCTCCCTGCGGGTGTCAGTGGCCAGTCTTCTACCTCCTTAACGCCTCCTTTCTCATTCTCTGTCCTATGCCTCTGCTGCTTTCTCTTCCACCTCTAGTCCTCCACGGTTCCCCTCATAGCTCTCTCCAGCCCAGGGACCCTGCCCCGACGCCCCTTAGCCTCCGAGAGTCTTGGGCATCCTTTAATTGGAAGCTCAGCTTCTTCCCTCCCCGCCTTCTTTCTTTCCCAGGATATTGACATCCATTCAATGTTTGAGTTGGGTGTCTCAGGGATCTCTTCAGCTGTCCTTCCTCAGGACCCCATGTGCCCCTAAATCACTGCTCTGACATTTTCCTGTCTGCTTCAGGCTTGACATCGTCTTCCCTTCTCAGACTCCAGTCTTGACCCCGGGCGGCTTTACATGTGTCATACCCCTGACCCCTGTTGGGCGCTGCACCTGCTTTAAGCCCTTCTGTGTGTGGCTCCTGTTTGCGTGAATGTCCGGGGGCCTTAAGACTCCTCTCGGTTGTCTTCACCCACCACTTCCTGCTCCTTGCCTCACCACTGCAATCCTGATCCCACCTCACCCACTTGCCCAGCCTCCAGCCAAGGCCGCTGCCCTGCTCAACCCTGACCGCGACACGTGGGCGGCCCAGGCTGGCGGCTGGGTTTCCTGGGCAGCCAGTCATTTGGCAAGCCTTCAAAGTCTGCTCCGCTCTGTGGCCTGGGAGGTGGGTACTTTGGGCCGGGGTGGGGCAGGCGTCCCCCTTGATGACCGCATTGCTGAGGTCAGCTCTGGCATCATCTCCTTTGGGAGCCACTCCCCCCTACTGCTTCCCATCATTTTGTGCTTCTTGCTTGCCACTAATTTTGTCTTTTGAGGGTTTTTGTTTGTTGAGGTCAGGTCCAGTTTATGACTGAGCCCTGGGCTTTGTGCTTGCTGGGGAAGTATTCGGCCAGCCGAGCTACGTTCCTACGCTACCACATTTCTGCCGTGGCTGGAGTGCAGTCATAGTCAAAGGAACAAATATTTGCTGGTGCACACTTGTAATCCTAGCACTGGGGAGACTAAGGGAGGAAAATCAGGAGTTCAAAGCCAGCCTCAGCTACATAGAAAGTTTGCGGCCAGCCCTGGGTCCCATCGTCAGCATGTATATTGATGTGGTGATACATGACTGTCCTCCAGCATTTAGGGGGATGAACCGGGAGGATCAGGAATTAGGGTCCTTTTCATCTACGTCAAGAATTAGAGGCCAGACTGAGCTGACTGAGACCCAGCCTCAAAATTCAGAACAAAACAAAACAAAACAAAAAACCCACAAAAACTGGTTTGAATCCCAGGAGTCTGTTTTCTTGTCTTGTCACCGAGATGTCCCTTCCCAGCTTGAAGCCCAAGCGTGTTGGTGTGGTGTGTGTAAGCTGCATGCGTGACCATTTCTATTGTTTTTTTTTGTGTGTGTGTGTGTGTTGTGGGAAGTTCCATGTCTAGGCACCTGGCCAGATGTCCTCTCTGCTGGGGCCAGGGGCTTATTCTATCCCCCAACCAGAGGCCGCCCTCTGAGGAACAGTAACCTGCCCCAGGAGAGGCCCTGCTGCCTGGAGATTAATCCCCACGGCCACGCTGCCAGTTGCCATAGGCACTTGGGTCCCAGATAGCGCTGTGATTTCTCATCCTGGTCACGAAGGCAGCTGCCAGTGTCGCCTACCAGGAGCCAGGAGCCAGGCTTTAAATAACTGGTGGAAACCTGACCCTCCAAAGGAACTGTCTGCTTACCAAGGCCTGGCCTTTCCTCCTAGGGGCAGGCTCAGGGCAGCTGCACCCCTCCCACTATAACCAGGGCCTTTGGGGGTTAGGGTGGGGGTGTTGGAGAGACACGACAGAGGGTTCTTCTGAGGAGTCTAAGTCTCAGTACACGGGGAAGGACTCAGATCCCTGAACCCTTGCACTCGAGGACTGTGTAGTTCCCCCCACCCTAGGATTCTGAACTTGTGACTTCTAATAACTAGACAGAAACACATTCCTGTCCCTCACTCCACTGCCCCAGCATCACTGGAAGGTGGCACGAATCTCGGACCTGAAACCTAGTGCCTGCTTCCTGGCCTTGGCCTTTCCCAGGACCCCCTTTCCTGTCCCAAGGGTGAGGCCGCGCTGTTGGATGTTTGTGTCTCTTGTTTTTAATTTTTAAATATTTAAAGATTTTTTTAAAAATTACTTTTATCTATTTTTGTACGTTTGTATGTATGTGGAGGTCAAAGGGCAACTTTCAGGAGTCGCTTCTCTTCCGTCTTCCATGTTGGTCCTGGGGATTGTATCCATGTCATTGGGCTTTGGAGGCAAGGGCCATCTCCAGGGATCCTATTTTGTTTTGTTTTGAAGGAATGAAGCTTCTGTCTCTGCTTCCCAAGGTAGTTACGTGCCTACAGCAGGGGCATGACGTCGTTTATGAAACAGAAAACAGTAAAAAAGAAAAAGTAAGGGCTGGTACTGCTTGCCTGTGATTCATGCACTTAGGAGGGGCGGGGACACAGCCTTGACTACGGTGAGAAACCACCCCTGACTGAGGGAGACTCAGCTGGGGGCCCGAGGACAGAGCTCAGTTGGTGGAGTGCTCCCCTGAACCTCCTTGGGCTCCGTTCCCTGAACTGCTGCCCACATCTGGCCATGGTGGCACAGGCCCGCAATCCTAGCCCTTGGGTCAGAAGGATGAGAGTTCAGGGTTATCCTTAGCTACATACTGAATTTGAGGCCAGCATCAGTTAAATGAGATTCTGTCTCACAGGGTGGGAGTGGGGAGAAAAAAAAAACTGCAGGGCGTGGTGGCCCATCCTTGACATTCTAGCTACTGAGCAGGTAGAACACAAGATCAGGGTTAGCCTGGGTAACTTAACAAGAGCCTGTCTAAAATTAAAATGAAATGCCGGGCTGTGGTGGCGCACGCCTTTAATCCCAGCACTTGGGAGGCAGAGGCAGGCGGATTTCTGAGTTCGAGGCCAGCCTGGTCTACAAAGTGAGTTCCAGGACAGCCAGGACTAAACAAAAAAACCCTGTCACCAAAAACCAAAAAAAAAAAAAAAAAAAAAAAAATTAAAATGAAATAAAAGTGGAAAACACTATTTATTTCAAGTGATGACCATAATAGTAATTTTTTTTAACGAACCTTTACCAGCTCCCCGCTTGCCTCCTGTCCCCAGTCCCTCACTCACCTAAGATGTCATTTGACTGTTCCTTCTTTCCCTGTGTGCTATGCGTTGTCTGTGCATGTAGGCATGTTTGTCTACATGTGTGGGTGTTCGCATGGGTGGAGACCCATGGTTGATGTTGAGAACCTTCCTTCCAGTCTCTTCCGCCTTGTCAGTTCACTGACATGGTTTAGTCTTTAAAACTGCTCTGTGGATCCCTGCCTCTGCCTTTTAAGGCTGGAGTTGCAGGAGGGCCACACCCCCTCGGCATCCCCATCTCTGGTTCTTTTGCGAGTATGGTAAACATCTTAACCACTGAGCATCTCCCTAAACATTTAAGTTGTCAAAAAAAGTTATGCGTGTGTTTGTATGTCTACATGTGGAGGCTACAGGGCTACCTCTAGTGTCATTCTCAGCTACTGACTACTTCAGTGTGTGTGTGTGTGTGTGTGTGTGCGTGCATTCATGTGTGTATACACGCGTGCGTTCGTGTGTGCATGTGTGTATGTGTATACTCACGCATGCATGTGTACATGAGTGTGTATACTCATGTGTGTTTGCATATGCATATGTGTATATGTGTGTGGTGTGTGTGCGTGCGTGCGTGAGGGTGTGCATGTGTGCATATTCGTGTGTATGCGTGTGCGTGTGTATGGTCATGTGTGTACGTGTGTACATGGTGTGTGTGTGCATGCACATGTGAGTGGATGTGTGCATATGCATGTGTGTGTGTGGGTGTGTGTACTGTGTGTGTGTACAGTCATGTGTGTGGCCATGGCACTGGTGTGCAGGTCAGAGGATAATCTGGATTGCTCTTCTGTTCCATTTTCCTTTGAGTCAGGGTCTCTGTCATCTTACCACTGTGTTCTTCTGGCTAGCTGTTCTGCTACTGTGTCCGGCTTTTTCACGGCTTATCAGGATTCAGAGTCAGGCTTGTGTGGCAAGAACTTTTTACCCACTGAGCCATCTCCTTATTCTCTGGGACACGATCTCTTACTGACCTGGGACTCATCAGTTAAGCTAGGCTGGTCGGCCAGTGAGCCCCAGGGATCTGTCTCCTCACTGAGGCACCACCACGCCTAGCTTGATGTCACATGGGTGCTGGAGATTGTACTCAGATCCTTGCATGGCAAGCACTGCGCCCGCAGAGCCATCTTGCCATCTCCCTCACCGTTTGACTTCCGAGGCCAGGGTTTGACCTGGCTTTGAACTCTGTATATCGTGAACTTTCGCACCTGGAATCTTTCTTCATCATTTCAACATCTAGCCCTGATGTTGCGTGAGTCGGAGGTTGGGCTGCCTATCTGATGTGTTTTCCAGTAGACGGGGCTCCAGGGAACAGACAGGAGGCGTGCTGAAATCACGAGGCTGAAGGTTTGTTTCTCTAAAAGACCTCATCTGCCTGAAGAGGAAAGGATGTCCCCATGAATGGTGGGGCACAACTGTAATCCCAGCCCTTGGGATGCTGAGGCAGGGGGATTGTAAATTCAAGGCTAAAACTGGGCTCCATAGTGAGACCCTCTTTTAAGAGTCGATAGGCTGTGGGGCTGCTACATGGCTCAGAGGGTAACGGCGCATGACATCAGCCCCTATGAACTGAGCTCGACTCATCTGGTGGGAGACGGTGACTCCTGAGAGTCATCCTCTGATTGCCACATACTTGATGTGGCACCCCCTCCTCTACTAGACTGATAAATGTAAATCAAATTTCAAAAATAACCGTAGTCTGAAGCAGGAATTACCACAGGTGGAGACCAGCCTGGGCCTCATAGGGAGATATTGTCACAAGACAAAAACAACCTGTATGTTGTAGATACAGTGCTATGGTAGAGCATCTGCCCACAATCCCCCAGTGAGGGGCTGGGGGCGTGGCTCAGTGGTAGAGCCCCT
>NW_021604614.1:2719269-2762132 GCF_004785775.1 Grammomys surdaster
CTGCCTAGAATCCCCCAGTGAGGGGCTGGGGGCGTGGCTCAGTGGTACACACTGGCCTGTTAAGCATAGGTCCTGGATTTTATCTCCAGTATCAAAGGGAAAAATTTGCATTTGCAAATGATGTAAGAGTTATGCTCATGGGAGAGTCTGTGGAATCCTGGTGTGATGCAGGGTAAGGATACAGAGATTTGAGACATAGCCTGTCCCTGCTGGACCTTCATGGAGGTAGTTGGATGAGGGGCACATCTGGCCGAGCGTCAGGACACTGTGCAAGCATACTTAGCAGTGCCAAGAGATGGTTTTCTTTTTCCAAAAATTATTTATTTGCTTGAGTATTTTATTTTATTTGAGAGAGAATCTGACAGAGGTCAGACTCCAGGAGTTCATTCTCTTCTACCATGTGAGTCTTAGCAGGACTTGAACTCGGGTCATCAGGCTTGGTGGCAGGTGCCATTACTCACTGAGCCGTCTCTCTGGCCTCAGGCGTGGTTCTCTCTCCTCTTCTCCTCTTTTCCTTCTCCTGCTTCGTCTTTTGGACATAGGAGATGATGAAGTTCACACTGCCCTAGAGTTCGCTCTGTCACAGAGGATGGCCTTGAACTCCCGACCCCCCCTTTCTCTGCCTCTCAACTGCTGGCATTGCCAGCTTGCCGCAGCACACTTGGATAAAAAGTGTTTTTCTCAATTGGTTGAAAGTTTCTTTTCTCAATTTATTTACCATCGTGTCTAACTAAGAAGGGGCAATGTGAGCTGCTGTGACCTTGGCCATGTTTTTTCTGAGCCGGGCTGCACAAAAATGGGGCTAGCCGCTTGTGTTTGTGTGTGTGTGTGTGGGGCAGAGACCATCTTCTGTGCTTATTTTATTTTTTGTATGCTCATGTGTGTCGTGCATGCGTGTAGAGGCCAGAGGGCAACTTGTGAGAGTCGATCCCTTACATCAAATGGGCTTGGTGGTAGTTACCTTCACCCTCTGAGCCATCTCACTGGCCCCAGTTGGTTTTCCAAGGAAAAGTCTCTCTCACTGTAGAGCTAGCTTAGGCTGGTCTCGAACTCAGATTCTTCCACCTCCTGAGTGCTAGGATGATAAGTGAGTACTACCCGAGATCCTCTTTAGAAGGCACACGTCAGAGGGGGTGATCCTGTCTATCCAACCTGAGCTATTTCCCCGAAGATGAGGACTTCCTTGGGCTGGAGGGATATCGACGTCTCCAATCATTCTCCTAACGTGCTATGTGTGAACTCAGAAATCCTCGACTCAGACCTTGGGGAGACAGTAGGTGGGCCCCTCCACACCCAGATGTTGCCAGTGGGATGAATTTAGGCGGTGCCTGTGGCTGAGAATGCACTGTAAGTATTTTGGACTCATGTCTTAGTTGTGGTCCTCAGCTCTAGTCATGTGGCTGTCTTTATCTTGTACAACTGAAAGGCTAAGCTAGGTGTGGTGGTGCACACCTCTGATCCCAGCCCTTGGGCCACTGAGGCAGAAAGCACAGGAGTTCATGGGCAGTCTAGCAGACTGAGTAAGACCTCATCTCATCCCTGGCCATCCCATACTGGACGTGCCTGAAGCTAAGCAGGGTTAGACCTGGTTAATACTTGAATGGGAGACCCTATCATAAAGATATCTCTGAGTCGGCAGTAGTGGTCCATGCCTTTAATCTCAACTTTTGGGAGACAGAGACAGGAGGACCTTTGTGAGTATGAGGCCAGCCTGGTCTACAGAGCTAGTTCCAGGACAGCCAGGGCCACACAGAGAAACCTTGTTTCAAAAAACCATAACAATAACAACAAAAATATATACACACACTCATGTGTCTAAGAAGTCCAGAAGAGGGTGTCAGCTGCCATAGACCTGGAGGTACCAATGACTTTGAGTCACCCAGCATGGATTCTGAGAATTGAACTTGGACCCAGTGTAAGAACAACACATACACTCAACCTCCCTGTCATCTCTTTAGCCTCTTGCCTTTGTCTTTAAATATTTTTCTTTTGTATACATTTATTTTCCTCATATGAATATTTTCCCTGCATGTGAGTATTTCATGAGGGCCTAGTGCCGGAAGAAGCCAGAGGTGTGGGATGCCTTGGAAATGGAGATATATCGATGGTTCAGGTTCGTCATGCGGATGCTAAGACCTGAATCCCAGCTCTTCGCAAGAATGAGTACTCTAGTTGCTGAGCCATCTCTCTAAGCCCCCCTCACTTTGTTTTTAGAGCCGGACTATTACTAGGACCTGGGCTCACCAATCAGTCTATATTGGCTGCCCACTGAGCCTCAGAGACCGGCTTCTCTCTGCCTCCCTAATGCTGAGATAGGCAACCCCCCAAACCCAAGCCTTTTATGGGGGTCCTCTGGGTTGAACTCCAGTCTGTGTGCTCGTGTGGCGAACACTTTACCATCTAAACCATCTTCTCGTCCCCTCATAAAGTGTCTTAAATATGAGCTAAACAAGGGCCAGCAACACAGCTCGGTGGGTAAAGGTGCTTGCTGCCAGACCTGACGATCCCCCGGGACCGATCGTGAATGAGCTGAAAGTTGTCCTGTGACCTCCACAGGTGCACCGTGGTATGTTTGTGTGCACACACATAAATAAATGCAATAAAAGGAAACCAAAAGAAACCAAACAGGCTTGGTTCTGAAGAAAAAGAAGTGAGCTGAACACCAGCAGTCACCTCTCTCTGTTTCCCAGTGATGGACGCCATGTGACCAGCTGCCGCATGGTCCTGCTGCTGTGATGGACTGTATTCCTCCACACTATGTGTCCTAACTAACTCTTCCTCAATTAACTGATTAATTGGTTAATGAACTAACTATAGAAGCACGCTCTCACTGTGTAGCCCTGGCTGGCTTGGAACTGTATGTAGACCAGACTGGCCTTGAAATCAGGTCTACCTTCCTCCTCTTCCTGACTGCTGGGACTAGAGATGTTCGCCACCTCACCCAGCTTGTCTGGTATTTCATCAAAGCCAGATAAGTAAGATGTCTGAACCATTATGATGTAATCACTACCAGTGGGGAAACTTGCTACAGAGCAAGTCACACGTTAGCCTAAGATATACTAAGAGTTCCACCTAGCTTTGGCTATATAGCAGTTCACACATCACACACACACACACACACACACACACACACACACACACACACCCCTCTGATAGTCTGAATCTGAGGGAACTTCCAAAAGAAGTTTGATTCCATCAGACCTCTATCCGGCATTTACCATCTGAGCATATTGCTCATGTCTGTGCTGTGTGTCCATTGCAGAACCCAGTACACTGAAGTCCTCGCCACCTTGTCAAGGGCCGCTCACACCACAGGCTTTGGGCTCCCTGGTTAACAACCGGAAATTCGCTATGTGCATGATGAAATGCACCCGGAGACAAACTTGTGGTGCTGGGACTCAGACTCAGGACCTCACGGATACTAGGTAAATAGTCTACCACCAAGCTGTGTCTCTAACAACCTAGTTGATTATTTGAGACAGAGTCCCTCTCTGTAGCTCAGACTGATGCAGGACTTGCTGTGTAGCTGAGGACGACCTTGAATGGCTGTTTCTCCTGGCTCCACCCCAGTGATAGAAATTTAGGCCTGTGCTACCATGTCTGGTTTTTGTGTTCCTGAGGACAAAATCTGGGTTGCTGCACGTAGACCAACACTGTACTCACTGAGCCTACTCAGCCTGCCAGGCACTGCTTGGATATCCCCCTCAGGTAGCCAGGCACTGTGGGGGCACATACCTTTAATCCCAACATTGGGGAGGCAGAGACAGACTGTCAGAGAAATCCTGCCCCACCACCACACACACACACATATAAATAAACAAACAAATAATCCCCTCAGGCCATACAGCCTCGACTCAGGCCTGTGGACTGTAACATTCTCTCGCAGCTATGGGTAGAACAGATAGGGGGTTCTGGAATCCAGGGCCCTGGGCAATTCCTTCCCTGCTGGGCAGCTCTTAGGACAGGAAATGGGGACCGTGGGTTGCTGGGGGAAAACAACATTCTTCCCCCTCAGCCCGGATGGGAGACGCTGACTTTTGTTTGTTCTCTCAGGCTTCTTTTTGGAGAAACACAAGCATATGGTGGCGGCTGGTGCGGAGGCTGTGTTTGGGTGGCGTGCGTGCTTCTTCGCCTTTTGCGCTTGCCTTGTGAGTTTTCCTCCCCGAGTTGGCACCACCACCTGCTCCTCTGGTCCACAGGACAGTGATACAGAGTCAGAGAACCTTTCCTGGGTCCAGAAGATTCTAGATCTCTCTAGTGGCTCTTGTGGGGTTTCCAGTGGGGAAGAGAGTAAGGAGTTTAGTAGTAGACCCAGACCTGCGACTTGTGGGGTTCTCAGCCTCTGGGAGGGCTTGTGTGTCTGTCCTGGGGCCTGAGGACAAGCCTGAACAAGTCTGCTGAACAGTGTAGGAACCTGTCAGGATGGTCTTGAGGCTGCAGCAAGAAGCACAAGCCAGACCCTTGAGACCACAAGCATCTCAGATTTGAATTTCCTTGGATTTTGGAATATTCGTGTCTAATCTCGAAATACCTTGGGGACGGGACTCCAGTCTGAGCAAGAAATTGGTTCCTGTTACAACTGTACCTTATGCATGTAGCCTGAAGGTAATTTGATTTTTTTAAAATAAATTATTTTTATTATGTTTAATTATGTACATACGTATGTGTGGGTATGTGCACACGATCGTAGGGGCTTTGGTAAGCCAGGGGCTAACGAAGCTAGAGTTACAAGTGGTGAACCACCCAGTGTGAACTGGGAACTGAACTAGGGTCCTTTGGGGTCCTTTGGAAGAACAGTACCTGCTCTTAGTCACTGGTCTCTCTCCAGCCCTGTGATTTAAAAACAACTTCCCCCCCATTACATTTTCACTGGGTGAGGAGGGGCAGGCACGTGCCGTGGGCAGATTGCAGGAGGTGCTTCTTGCCTTCTGTCATGTGGGTTCCAAGGATTGAATTTAGGTTGGGAGACATGGTACCAGTTTCTTTACTTGCTGAGCCACCTTGCTGGTTGGTAATTGGGTTTTGTTTATTTGTCTATTTATTTATTTATTTATTGGGTTTTTTTGTTTTATTTTGTTTTGTTTTTGGTTTTTCTAGACAGGGTTTCTCTATAGCCTGGGCTGTCCTGGAACTCACTCTGTAGACCAGGCTAGCCTTGAACTCAGAAATCCGCCTGCCTCTGCCTCCCAAGCGCTAGGATTAAAGACGTGCGCCACCAACGCCCAGCTGGTAATTGGGTTTTATATTGTTTTATTTTATTATTTATATATTTATTTATTTATTTTTGGCATTTCTTAGACGGAGTCTTATGTAGCCCGTGCTGGCCTTGAGCACGCTATGTGTCTACGGCTGGTTTTGGACTGCGTGAATCTCTGTGCCTGTGTAGATGTGTGCAGAGTCCAGAGGTTTGTGTTAGGATGTCTTCTCCGGTGCTTCTCCTCCTTATTGTTTTGAGACAGGGTCTCTCACTGAACTTAGAGCTTGCTGGTTTTTTGCCAGTCTGGCTGGCCGGTGAGCCTCCTGGGATCTGCCTGTCTCTGCGTCTCAGAACTGGGATTATAGGTGCGTGCTTTTATGTGGATGCTGGGAATCCAAACTCAGGTGTTATATTTGCAGCCTGCAATTTCCTACTGAGCCATCTCCCTGGGCCCCCGGTTTTGAACTCTTGATCCTCCTAAGTGCTATGGTTACAGCAGTATGCCATTATACCCAGATGAGTCACTGGTTGTTGGTAGATATTTTTGAGACAGAAATCTTTTTTTTTTTTTAAATTTATTTTAAGATTTATTTATTTTATGTATATGAGTACACTGTAGCTGTCTTCAGAGACACTAGAAGAGGGCATCGGATCCCATTACAGATGGTTGTGAGCCACCATGTGGTTGCTGGGAATTGAACTCAGGACCTCTGGAAGAGCAGGCAGTGCTCTCAACCTCTGAGCCATCTCTCCAGCCCGAGACAGAAATCTTATATAGCAGGAGCTGTCCTTGAACTCCTGATTTTCCTGCTTCTACCTCCTAAATGCTGGATTATAGGCTAGCCCAACCGTGCCTAGCATTTTTAAAAATCTGTTTGCTTGTTTATTTAGAGCCAGAGTCTCCTTATCTAGCCATGGGTGGTCTAGAACTCTGTAGACCATGCTGACTTCAAGCTTAGGGTGATTTGCAAGTCTGACACCTTCTGAATGCTAAGTCCTGGAAGGTAATTTTGGATGACTCTTTACAATGGTACAAGAGGTCAGACTAGATTCCCTCCTGTGGCATTGTATCAGCTGGCACCCAGAGTTTTAGATTCTAGAGCATTTTGGATATCACATTTTCAGATTAGGGAGGCTCAACCTATAAACAAGGTGCCTCTAGACAAGGTGGAGGCAGGGCCCAGCTTCCTCGGAGGGGTCAGGAAGAATCACTCCTTGGCTCTGACCTTTGGTGGTGTTGGCATGCCTTTGGCTTGGAGCCATGTGTGTTAATCCATTCGATACTGTGGCAAAACACCCAGAGAAACTATTTAAACGGAGGAAAGGGTTATTTTGGCCCACCATTTTTAAGGTCTCACGGTCCGTGGTCGGCTGGCTCCTTTCGTTTGGATCTGAGACAAGGCAGAGAGCATAGCCCTGGAGCAGGAGGTGTGGGGATGGAGGAGTAGGAGAATGTTTGCCTTATGGCATCCATCCAGGAAGCCGAGAAGAGAGATGGAGAGGGAGAGGGGAAGGTGGGAGGAGAAAGTGGAAGGGAGGAAAGAAACAAGATACATCCATCAAAGTCCAAGCCCCAGTGACCCACTTCTCCCAACTAAGCCCCACCTCCTCCTCACCCTTTCCGCCTCGACCTCTCAGTGGGTCACCTATGTGGTACCCTCACGATCCCACCACTCTTCAGTAGCGCCGTCAGCTAGGGACCAAGCCTTCAACAGACAAGCTGTGGGGAGACAAAGTGCTGCTAGTCACACCACCATTCGGTACTTCAGGCTACCTCCCCCTTTTTTCTGAGAAAGGGTCTCACTGTGTAGCCCTATGTGGCTTGGAACTCACTGTGTAGACCAGGCTGGCCTCAAGATCACAGACCCATTCCTCCCCTCCCCTCAGCACTGTGATGAAAGGCAGGAGTTATCTAGCTTTGACCAAGCCTCATTTTCAAGCTACTTGATCTGTGTCAAGTCTCCTTGTAAGAATGTGGCCCATGGGGGAGGGAGGAGAGTTCCGCAGGCCTTTAATCCCAGCATTCGGAAGGCAGAGGCAGGTGGATTTCTGTGAGTTTGAGGTCAGCCTGGTCTATGGAGTTTCTTTGGGACAGCCAGGGCTGCACAAAGAAATCCTGTTTCAAAAAAAAAAAAAAAAAAAAAAAAAAAGGTAAATGCCTTTAATGCTAGAGTGAGTTCCAGGACAGCCAGGGCTACAAGGAAGCCCTGTCTCAAAAACAGAACAAAACAAAAATGTAACAAATGGGCAATTGCTGTAGTTAAATTGGTTGAATGCTCAGAAAGATCTCCTGGGTTCTATTCCCAGCATCACATAAAACAAGGTGTAGGTCTATAATCCCGATTCTCTGGAGGAGGAGGCAGGAGAATCAGGAATTCAAGGTCATGGTTTGATATGGGTTATAGCAACATGGTAGTCTTTGGCTACATAGTGAGTTATAGGGCAACCTGGGCTACATGAACAGTCTCAAAAAAGTTGCTCTTACTTGTTTTGGTTTGTTTGTTTTTGAGACAGAGTCTCTCTATGTAACCCTGGTTGTCCTGGAAACTCACTGTGTGACCAAGGTGGCCTCGAACACACAGAGATCTCTGTTTCTTCCTCCTGAGTGTTGGGATTAAAAGAATTGAGTGTCACCGTGCCTGGCTTACAAACAGTATTAGTGTCCTTGAGACATGTACTTGGGCTCAGTTGATCCAGAACTTGGGAAAGAATAGAAGACTCTGAGATCGCCTCTCCCTCCATTCTGCTGGCCAGCGCAGACTGAGCAGCGTGAGCCCTGGGGCCATCTGCCAAGGCTGTGCTTCCTTGGCACTGACTGTCTTGGCTTCGGGCCCCTTGGGTGTCTTCAATTCTGTGGCTCTGCCCCTGATCTCTGTGCAGTCCGTCAGTCTGCCTTGTTTTTTTCCAGATGGGATATACTTTGTATTTTCATTGTTCCACGTTTATTTGGTGTGTGTGTGTTTCTGTGTGTGTGTGTGTTGTGTGTGTGTGTGTGTGTGTGTGTGTGTGTGTGTGGCCTGCCCAGTCAGTCACATGCAGAAGCCCAGCAGGACATCCCGTGTCTTCCACCATTGCTTTCTTTGAGACAGAGCCAGAAGCAGATCGTATTGGCTAGGCTTGCTGGCCAGCGAGTGCTTGGGATCCGTCTCTTAATCTCCTAATGATGACATCATAGGCACACCCAGTCACACTCAGCTTAGGCACTGGGGATTTGAACTCAGCTCCTCATGCTTATGGAGTGGGTGGTATTACCCACTGAACCATCTCCTCAGCCCTTCGGGTTGCAGTGTGGGCCATGGGTAGCAATGAACTTCCTGCCTTTCTCAGGTGCTGGGATTAGAGACGTGCTCTCCCATGCCCAGTGTGTGTAGGCTGGGGTTCGAACCCAGAGCTTCATGGCGTTGGGAAAGCACTCTACCACCTGAGTCACATCTCTACTTTTTAAAAAGATTCTGACTCAAAGATGACCTTGAACTCTTAGCAGTCCCCTCAGCCTTCAGAGTGCTGTTGTTACAGGTTTACTGCCACCACAACCTGATTCCAAGGTGCAAAGGTTTTTGTTTTTAAAACTTGAGAGAGAGAGAGAGAGAGAGAGAGAGAGAGAGAGAGAGAGATTTATTGTATATATATGAGTACACTGCCGTTCTCTTCAGACACAGCAGAAGAGAGCATCTGACTCATTACAGATGGTTGTGAGCCACCATGTGGTTGCTGGGAATTGAACTCAGGACCTCTGGGAGAGCAGTCGGTGCTTTTAACCTCTGAGCCATCTCTCCAGCCCCCCCCCCTTTAGAACTTTTAGATGTATTAACATCATTTTTTTCTCCTCTTTCCAACCCCTCTCATGTCTCTTCTTCCAGCCTTCCAATTTACTTCCTCTCAAATTGGCCACCTTTCCTTGGGTTGTTATTGTTGCATACATAAACACATAATTAAAATCCATGGCTACGTTTTCTTTATTATCGTTACATACATATATAAACATATAAAGACATGCATGCAGTTTGCTAAGTCTGTTTAGTATTCCGTATATGTGTGTGATGTCGGGGATGACTGCTTGGTATTGGATGACCAGCTTGGGGGCTCATCCTTGGGACAGACTAGTTTTCTCTCTCAACAATCATTGATGACCCGTCGTCCTTTGGCTAGGATGGAGGTTGGCGAGATTTTCCTCTTTCAAGATGGCGTGTCTACTGGTGTGGTCATTGCTCGAGTCGTCTTGTTTAGGCAGCAGATCATTCAGGTAGCGTGGGCGTGGCTTCCCTGCCAATTCTAGGAGATGTGACTTCACAGCAGACTCCCCGGTCCTGGCTCTTACAGCCTTCTTCTGCCATGTTTCCTGAGCCTTGGGTGCAGGAGTTGTGTATCTGTTGGGGCTGAACAAGTCAGGGTCAGTCTATCTCTGCATTTTGACCAGTTGTGGTTTTCTGTAATGGTCTCCAACGTATTTTTTTAATGAAAAAAAAATTTCTGTGTATGTCTGTATCTGTGTCAATGGCGAATGTGCGTGATGTCTCTGAAGGCCAGAAGATGGGTGTTGGATGCCCTGGAGCTAAAGTTATAGGCAGTTGTAAACAGCTGGGTATGGAGGTCTTCTGTGAGCGTGGGGAAGCCCCGTAACTGCTGAACCATCTCTCTGGCAGTCCAAGTTGCACCTTTCTTTCTTTATTTTTAATTTTTTTTAATTTAAAGATTTACTTATTTATTTTATGCATATGAGTATACCACCATTGCACTCTTAAGACGCACCAGAAGAATGCACCAGACTTCATTACAGATGGTTGTGAGCCACCATGTGTTTGCTGGGAATTGAACTCGGGACCTCTGGAAGTGCAGTCGGTGCTCTTAACGGCTGAGCCATCTCTCCAGCTCCACGTGGTACCTTTCATCGGGAGCTCCAGGCAACGCTGCTCTGCCTACAGCCTGTGAGCCCCTGACTCCCGCTTGAACTTGAATCATTGTTAGTTCCTTAAGTGTTGAACACCTAGGAAAAGTCTTGCAGGGATTCAGGGCTGTGGGGATTCAGTCAACATCCGTGGCACAGCAGTTGGCCTCAAGGAGTTAAAGAAATCCATCAGCAAGCGTGTAAACAGGTCATTTCAGATCACAGTCGTTTCTGCAGAGAAAGTAGAAGAGCCGGACTTAGTACCTGGGAAGGGGAGGCAGGAAGATCAGGAGTTCAAGGTCATCCTGGGTTACATTCAATTGAGAGGCCAACCTGGGCTCACAAAAACCCATAGTAGCTGGGCACACTCAGGATGCAGAGACAGGCAAGTTTCTATGAATTCGAGGCCAGCCTGGTCTACAGAGAGAGTTCCAGGACTGCCAAGGCTACACAGATAAACCCTGTCTGGAAAAACAAACAAACAAAAGACAAACCCGTAGTAAAATAGAGCGGAAGATGGGGTCCTGAGAGTGAAGCTGAGCGTAGGCTTGCTGTGTCTGACAAGGCTATATCTGAGGGAGTGAATAAAGAGGTAGCAGGTGGCTCCCCTAGGCCCAGAGACAGCGCAGGAGAGAGGGCAGGTGAGCCCAGCTCCGGGCGAGCCCAGCTCCCACAGCGCCTGCCCTGGAGACAAATTGTGTTGGATTTCTTTGATAATATATATATATATATATATATATATATATATATATATATATATATACACACACACACACACACACACACACACACACACACACACTATGTGAGTGCACATGTGCTTGCAGTATCGCTGCATGTGTGTGGAGGCCAGAGGACAACGTGTGGGAGCCGGTTCCCTCTCCACCATGTTGGGTCCTGGGGATTCCACTCAGATTGTAAGGCTTTGTGTCAGGCACGTATGCCAACAAGGAGGCCATCTTACTGGTCCTGTCCTTGTGTCTTGAGATCCAGTCTCACTGTGTAGCTGGGGGTAACCTGCACCTCACAGTCCTCCTGCCTGAACCTCCCGAGTGCTAGGATTATGGGCGTAAGCCACCACACTGGTCTTTCACATCCCTTCTGGTGGCCTACCATACTTGTTTTGGACTGGGGCTTCTCTTCTACTGGTCTGGTCCCCTCCCCTCCCCTCCTCTCCTCTCCCCTCTTCTCCTCTCCTCTCCCCTCCTCTACCTTACCCTCCCTTGCCCTCCCCTCTCCTCCTCTCCTCTCCTGTCCTCTGGGCCCTTAATTTGCTTATCATACTTCTTGCTTCCTGTTTTTCATCCCTTAATGTTAAGTAAAAAGAAAAAAAATCAGAGGGCAATTTTACGGAGCTGGTTGTCTCTTGCCATGCAAATCTCATGTATCAAACTTGGCATTCCTGGTGGCAGGTGCCTTCACCTGCTGAGCCATCCTGCCAGCCCCGGTTTTCCCCTTACATTTGTGCTCCAAACCTATTTGGGCCTGAGGCTTCTTTTGGCTCCTATGTAAAGCAGGCCACTTCCCAAGTACCTCACCCAGACTATCCTGGAGACCGGAGGGTCCTGTAAGCCGAGCTAGCTGGATTTAGGATAGCCCCACAGCCCAGTTCCCTTCCGTCTCCTGGGTCTTCTGGCTTGGAGTCCCAGGTTCTCTCCTAAGTAGATTAGGACCTTGGCCAGGAGGAGTCAGAGCAGTCTGGAATGAGCTGGAGGTCAAGAGTGCCAGCTTCTGCTGCTTGCCTGGCCGTGATTTGATTTGGGTCTGGGCAGCTGGGAGGCTGGGACTGGCCCAAGGGCTCAGAGGAGTAGCTGGCTGTAGGGTTTGGCTGCACAGGAAGCCTCAGGCTCCCAGGTTCGTGGATGTCCTGGCTATGAGTGAGTACAATTTCCCAGCAGACCCTTCCCAGCATCCCACCGTGGTGACCTAGGGCCACAGGAAGGGGACTAAGCAGCCTCTTCTCAGAGCATCCTCACCGTGGACCCTCTCCCAGATCCTTGAGAGGTCTGACGTGTATTCGATGTTCTTAATGATACAGAGTTTTCTTTCGTCTTCTGAGACACTTTCACTGTAGAGCCCTGGCTGGTCTGGAACTTGTTATATAGCCCACGTTGGCCCTGAACTCAGAGATGTGCGTGCCACTTGCCTCCTGAGTGCTGGGATTAAAGGTGTGCACCATTACATCCAGTTGGTTTTTATTTTCGTTGTTATTTGTTTTGAGACAAGGTCTCATAGCCAGGTTGGCCTCACACTTACCATGTAGCCCATGATATCTTTGAATTCCCAATCACTGTGCCTCTATTTCCCAAATGCTTGGAATTATAGATGTGTGCACCTGGCTTGGCTTATTTATTGATAATTAATTTTTGTGATGCTGGGGATGAAATTCAGGACCTTGAACTTGCCAGGCAGATGGCTCTAGTGTAGAGCTATACTCCTAGACCCTCACTGGGGGATCCTAGGCAGGGGCTCTACCACTGAGCCACGCCCCCAGCCCCTCACTGGGGGATTCTAGGCAGGGGTTCTACCACTGAGCCACGCCCCCAGCCCCTCACTGGGGGATTCTAGGCAGGGGCTCTACCACTGAGCCACACCCCCAGCCCCTCACTGGGGAATTCTAGACAGGGGCTCTACCACTGAGCCACGCCCCCAGCCCCTCACTGGGGGATTCTAGGCAGGGGCTCTACCACCGAGCCACGCCCCCAGCCCCTCACTGGGGGATTCTAGGCAGATGCTCTACCACCGAGCCATGCCCCCAGCCCCTCACTGGGGATTCTAGGCAGGGGCTCTATCACTGAGCCACGCCCCCAGCCCCTCACTGGGGGATCCTAGGCAGGGGCTCTACCACTGAGCCACGCCCCCAGCCCCTCACTGAGGGATTCTAGGCAGGGGCTCTACCACTGAGCCACGCCCCAGCCCCTCACTGGGGGATTCTAGGCAGGTGTTCTACCACTGAGCCACGCCCCTAGCCTCTCACTGGGAGATTCTAGGCAGGGGCTCTACCACTGAGCCACGCCCCCAGCCCCTCACTGGGGGATCCTAGGCAGCTGCTCCATTGCTGGGCCACACTGTCAGCCCCTCACTGGAAGATGGTAGGCTAGTGGTCTTCCATTGAAACCATGCCTCTAGCTCCTCACTGAGGGATTCTAGGCATGTGGTCTGTGGCTGGGCCATACACACAGCCCTCTTTTTGAATCTTGTTGTTGGTAGAGATGGAATTTCACTAAGTTTCTCAGGATGGCTTGAACTTACTCTGTACTCAGGCTGTCCTAGAACCTGGATACTCCTGCTTTGCCCATCTGAGTAGCTAAGATAACAGGGTCCTGATAAAACCATTTTTCCCCTATATTTTTATTTATTTTGGTGGTGGTGGTGGTGGTGGTGTGTGTGTGTGTCTGTCTGTCTGTCTGTCTGTCTGTCCGCACGCATATACTACCACATGCCTGTGGAGGTCAGGGGACAACTTACAGGAGTCAATTCTCTCCTACCATTTGGGCCCTGGGGATCGAACTCGGGTCCTTAGCAAGCACCTTTATCCTCTGAGCCATTTCACTGGCCGTAAAACCAGTTTTTTCGTGTAGTCCAAGAGCAGATCTGAGCCTGTATGGGAACTTTAATCCAGCAACTTGGTTACTCTGGCAAGGGATCACATCCAAAGACCTAGGTCTATATGATCTGACCGGAATGCAGACACACCCTGGATTACAGTAAGATCTGGCTGGAATACCGACACACCCTTAGTATGTACCTTTAACCCCTAACCATGAAGGTAAGGTTAGTTTGTAGAAGGAAGCGGCCATGTTTGAAAGTAACGTCTAATTGAGGGGCAGACAAAGTAACATCAGGGAAAGATTTGACAGAATGAGAGAAAGATAGGACACGCCCCACCCTCTCGCATACAGCACAGGAAAGAGACTACTTAAGGCAGCGAGGTGTGCGTGTGGCAGTTTTGCTGGGAAGGGTGGCCGAGAGGACAGGCTAGACACAAGTGAAGACAGAACAAGCAAGAGCATGAGAAGGAGCCAGAAGATTAGAACAGATAGCAAAAGTATGAGGCCAGGCAGGGCAACTCAGGCAGAAGCTGAATTCAATCAGCTTGGAAAATTAGATTGTACAGAGGCTAGAAGCTTCCAGGCCATGGCTTCGGGATGCTTAGAACGGAGAAAGACCCACTCCGAGCTCAGCTCAAGCTGTGTCTTTGCGCAGCTTGAGAACAGGTTTCATCCCTTCCTCTGAGGAAATACAAGCAACATTTACAGAGCCAATACCGGGTCCAGAGCTGCTTTTCATTCTGTTTAATGATCTGGTGTTTTGTTGCTGAGGTGTCTTCTTAACCCCCATATGGTACCTTATGGCCCCTGCTGCTGTCTTGAGTTTCCCGGGACACTGCAGCCAGGTTTGGAGAGTGTCTGGGATTCTGTGCTTGGCCACAGAGGAACACCCAGCCCCCACTCATACACACACACACACACACACACACACACACCAGACAATGAGTTGGGCCCTGGGGGTCAGCCGTGGTGGACAGATACAGTTTGGTTCTTGAAGAGTTTACAGTCTAGTAGTCAGTTGTAGTGGCGGTAGACGTCCTCGGCTTGGTGCCTTTTAAGGCTGTGGGCATGGAGGCCCTGCCACCTGGCTGTTTGCTACCCCACCCAGTGAGTGCCTAGAATCCTTGTTGACAGGTGGCAGACAGGTGGCAAACAGGGTGTGGATCTACTGCTCTATGGCTGGGTGACACACCCAGCCAGGGGCCTTAGAGGGCCCTGGGGAACAAGCCCAGAGAGTGTCCTGCCTTTGTCCCTTACCTCCTTTTCTTAGGGTAGTGAGGGGCAGGTGCTCTCAGAGGCAGCAAGTGGGACCTCCTCACTCCCGTTTCTTGCGATAGCTCTGGAAGAACAGGCTTGTACGAGCCCCCAGCAATCAGCAACCTTGTCTTTGGATTTAGGCTTGAGCAAAGAAGCCTTTAAAGGAGGAACTTTGGGGAGCACAGTAGGTCAGTACAAAGTCCTTTCCTGGAGAATATCTAGTTTGAGGAAGTAGCCTGTGCCCCGTCGTGGCTGTCTGCACCTGCTCCAAGTCTATGGCCCACATCCAGGAAGCAGACTCAGGCTTCAGCAGTGGCCTTGATCTGGGAGCTTGTGACCAAGCCCAGAGGCGTGTACAGAGGTGACGGGGGCAATGCCCAGCTAAGCCATGGGTGAGGCAGTCAGGTGCCTTTCCCACAGGATTGGTTATAGGGATGGGGACACAGGCTGGTAATCTCAGTTCTTGACAGGCAGAAAGAGGAAGATCTAGAGTTCAGGCAGCTAGCTGGAACTGGAAAGTAAGGCCTTGTTCAAAACCTGTGGGCCGTAGACAGCCATGAGCAAGCGGTGTGAGCGGTAGAGGGCTGTTACCTGTGTTACGTTTGTGGAGGACACTGGCAGTTAGGACCCTACTGGGCTCATGACAGACTAGTATGGTATTGGGTTCACTTTTGTGATGGATTATATCCCTAGGCACTGTTCTTGGAGCATAACTCTCAGCTATGTTTCTGGTGTATGCCTTTTTGTGAAGTGACATGACCAAGTGTCTGTCCCAGGAAGGCACCCACAATAGATTGAAGAAAATTCTATTGGAGACTAGCTTGGTGAATGAGTGAATGGTTATTTGCTGAAGCATGGGTAATTATTGTTATGTGCTGTGAGGAGAAACCATGACCAAGACAACTTATAGAAAAACAAAACCCATTTAAGAGAGGTCTTGTTTGTGGTTTTAGAGGCTAGCTAGTCCATGGTCATCATTGGCAGGAAACAGACAGGCATGGCACTGGGAGAGTAGCTGAGAGCTTTATATCCATATCTATGGGTAGAAAGCAGAGAGAGACATACAGTCTGGCATGGGCTTTTGAAACATCAAAGCCCACCCCAGTGACACACTTCCTGTAGTAAGCCACACCCACTCCAACAAGACCACACCTCCTAATCCTTCTCAAACAGTTCTCCAACTGGGGATAAAACATTCAGACATGTGAGCCTGTGGGGGCTATTCTCATTCAAACCACCACAATGGGCGACAGATTACTTGTTGTAATGGTGGTGACTCAAAAGGCATTACCAAAGCCCACTTCATCATGGTTGATGTCACCCACAAGAAGTTGCATCTCTAGAAGTCTGTATGAGCTGCAGACAGCTCTACAGAAGAGTGTCCCGTATTCTTGCCCCATTCTCTTACACACAATTGCTCTGCATTTATAATCTTTGGGAGGGGCCTTGTGAATGTTACAACTTTCTGAGTTTCCAGAGCTTTGAGAGCTTCTCTGAGTTTCCTGGGTCTTGTAAGCTTCCTGAGCCTTATGAGTTTCCTGAGTTTCCTGAGTTGTATAAGTTGCTTTGTCCTTGAGTCTCAGGATCCTCTCTCTAGGAGGGAATGTTCCATTCAAATAGGAGGAAATAATTATACGTTATTCGTTTAGATACATGTAGGTTTCTGCAGTAGCTGCTGTCTCCCCGGCTGTGGAAGTTCAAATCTCTGCCATAACTTTGAGGCCCTTGATTAATGGGAAGGAAGGCCAGCTGGCATTCTGGTCCCACTTGTGAAGCCCAGGTGACCTTGGGAGCCAGGTCTGCCTACCCAATTATACCATGTGTCTACTACCCACTGTATCCTCTCTGTTCTCTCTAGGTGACCATGGCCTTGCTGGGGAAGCACTGTGACATCCCCACCAACGGCTGTGGGTCCGAGCGCTGGAACTCCACCTTCGCCCGCAAGGACGAGCTCATCAACAGTCTGGTGTCTGCCTTAGACTCCATGGTGAGTGTCTGGCCAGGCGGGAGAACGGAGAGGTTATGTCCATCAAAATCTCTTATCACTGGCGACTAGAGCGATAGCTCAAGTAGTAAAGTGCTTACCTTGCAGTCATGAGGACCTGAGTTCAATCCCCCAGAATCCAGATAAAAAAATCAGGCCTGGTAGCCCACACTTGTAATCCCAGCGTAAAGGAGGCCTGTCTAGCAAACTCAAGCCAGTAGGTGACCTTGCCTTTAACATAAATTGAGGAACAATAGCTAAGGTTATCCTTTGGCTTCTACACACATGCACACTTATGTATAGACACCAGGATATGCATACATAGATAGATAGATAGATAGATAGATAGATACATACATACATACATACATACATACATACATACATACATATGCCTGGAATCACAAGAGTTGGGAGGTTACAATATTAGAATCATGAGTTCGAGACCAGCCTAGGCTACAAAATAAACTCACTAATAAAATAAGTGTTTAGCATGAAGTAGGCTCTAGGCTTGAATCCTGGCACCACCCCCACACAAGCCTAAGCAGGGGCAAACAGAAGAGTACTCTACCTGGTATTCATTAGCATTTTAGGGTGATAAAGTGGAAACTCAGAGGGGGCCGCGTCTTGCTTGAGGTCACAAAGTGTGATCAAGTACACAGTTCCTGGTCTCAAGCATAGAGAGCCTCCTGTCTATATAGTTCTGAACCACACATATCCTGAACCTCACAGCCTGTCGGCGGTGGTGGGCATGACTGATGGCACTGATGGACCACGCCACCAGCAATTCTTTGCACCCTCAGCATTTTGAGTCAGACTCTCAAACCGTTAGGCCGTCCTGAAACTCATGGCATCCTCCCCAAGGTGCTCCTGTTTGCTTAAGGGTGCCATAAGAGGTGAGACTGTGGCCCAGAGAGGTTGACGAACTTGTCCTAGGATCACACAGCACAGAACTTCTTAAAATGCTAATTGGCACGAAGATCAGCTTTTATTTTATGTTATTTTATTTTTTGGGTTTTTTGAGAGAGGGTTTCTCTCTGTAGCTCTGGCTAACCTGGAATGCCCTCTGTAGACCAGGCTGGCCTCGAACTCGAGATCCACCTCCCTCTGCCACCCAGGAGCTGGGATTAAAGGGGTGTCACACCATACATGGCTCAAGACCAGCATTCATTCATTCATTCGCTCACTTATTTATATTTTATATGCACTAGTGTTTTGCCTGCATGTATGTCTGTGAGGGTGTTGAATCCTCTGGAACTGGTGTTCCAGACAGTTGTGAGCTGCCATGTGGGTACTGAGCATTCAACCTGGATCTAACCACTGAGCCATCTCAACAGCCCAAGTCCAGCATTTATTAAGTGCCAGCTGTGTGCTACTGGGTTTACAGACAGGATTTTGCTTTCGAGGGATTTATATACTGTAGTCCTGGTTATAACCAGGTAAGCCAATTTGATGTGGTCATTGAGAGTTCCATGTGTGTGGGTGCTGGTTTTGGGGGGTAGTGTTGTATGCATGCATGCAAAGGCCACAACTCCACCTCGGTTTCATTCTTCCGGTGCCATTCCCCCTGTTTGAAACAGGACCTTACTCTATAGTTTAGGCTGATCTGTAACTCACTGTGTAGCCCAGGCTGACCACAAACTCAAGGCAATCCTCCTACCTCAGCCTCCCCGAATGCTGAGATTACAGATGTGAACCATTTAAGCCTACACAGCACCTAGTACTTACCGGGTGTCTCTAAGTACTAACCAGGCCCACCCCAGCTTAGCTTCTGAGATAAGATGAGGCCAGACACATCCGAGGTGAGATACCTGTAGATCACCTTGTTTGAGTTTTGAGACAGGATCTCAGGATCTCACACTGGTTTGAACCCATCAAGTAGACCAGATTGACTGGTCAGAAAGCCCCATGGATTCTCCTGTGTCAGCCTCTCTAGTGCTGGGATTGCAAGCGTGTGCCACCATACCTGGCTGGTACACACACTGTGTGCGTGTGTGTGTGTGTGTGTGTGTATGAGAGAGAGAGAAAGAGAGAGACAGAGAGACAGAGACAGAGAGACAGACGCGTGTTTGCACCTTTGGCAGCACACAGCAATAACAGTCTAGAAAGGAGGCTCTCTATGCTTGGAGGGCCAGTGACTACTTGATCGTGCTGTATATGGAAGCCAGTCTCTTCTTCCATTGCTGTCTTCTGTACTGAGGCCGGTGTTTGCCTTGATCCCAGCCCTTACCTGGACTAGCCTTTAGCCAGCTTGCTCCCAGGATCTCCAGCTTACATGTCTCAGCTCTCACAGGAGAGCTGCCTCTGCTGCCCAGCGTTTATACAAGCACTGGACATCCAAACTCTGGTCATTACGCTTTGCCGAAAATGCTTTGTCCGCTAATAGCTCCTCAACCTCACTCCTAGCGCTTTCATGTGAGTGCTGGGAATTGAACTCAGGTCTTTGTGTTTGGAAGGCAAGCAATTTATCCACTGACCCATCTTGAGAGCCCTCCTTATAGAGATTCTTTTCCTGAAACCAGGATATTGAAATTCTACTGCCACTGTCTTGAGAAACAGGCTGCGTGGTGCATTTTTACAGTTTATGGAAGGCAGTCACTACCCTGTATCCCAGTGCAAAGAGACCAGAGTGGTCTACAAGGCGCATCTCACCAATAGCCTTGCCTCTGTAGCCAGGGCTGGCCTCAAATGCTTAATCCTCCTGTCTTAGCCTCCCAAGTGCTGGATTACAGGCGGATACTGCTAGGCTGGGTTGTAGGCTGGTCTGGAGTTAGCTCACCCCCACCCTTTCCCCACAGTGCTCTGCGCTCTCCAAGCTGAACACGGAGGTGGCCTGCGTGGCGGTACACAATGAGAGTGTCTTCGTGATGGGTACCGAGAAGGGAAGGATGTTCTTGAACACTCGGAAGGAACTACAGTCAGACTTCCTCAGGTTCTGCCGTGAGTACCCTGTATTCTCGATGACTAGGGCCGTGTTCTTCCTAAAGGACAAGGGTCCTGGCCCATTCCCGTTCCCCCTGCTTTGTCCAGTCTAAAGATACAAGGTTGTTCCACATGGAACCTGTTAAGACTCTCCAGCAACTGTCACTGAGCCTCATAACTACCCAACATCTGTGTGCCCATTTTCAGAGGGAAACACTGAGACCCAGCGCAGACACTCAATTCTACAATTCTACTCTATTTTTCAATGGTACTAGGATCAAACCTGTATCCTTATGACTATGAAGCAAGCGCACTGGTACTGAACTACACCCGCAGCTATTGCTCTACTTAGTTTTGATTTTTGTTCTCTTTTTGTTTTGCTTTGAAGTTATATTCTGTTTATATAGACAGGTTCGTGCTGTGGCATGAATACAGACATCAGGAGACTTGCTACAGTCAGTTTTCTGCCACTAGGAATTGAACTCAGGTCTTCAGGCTTGGCTGCAAGCTTCTTTCTCTGTTGAGCCATCTCGCTGACCCCTTGTTGTTTTAAGTCAGGTTCTCCTGTAGCCCAGGCTGGCCTTGAACTCCTGGTCCTCTTGGCTCCACTTTCCCATGAGGGAAAAGCACTCACCACACCACCTGTTCTGCTGTATTGGGTGCTGGGGCAGAACTCAGGACTTCGTGCATACTAGGCAGGCATTCTGTAAAGTGAGCCACATTCCCAGCCTCAACTCTACCTTCTGACTGAGAGTACATTTGAGGATAGGGACCAGCCACAGTTGTTCAGCTAAGATATTTAGCATGCCATATGAGTGACTCGTACTTGTAAAGTCACATTAGCCTTGTAGGGTGACATGTTGTTGTTGATTTTGGCCAGAAAGTGCTCAGTACACATGGGCTGTAGGTTGAACAGCTCTGAGTCAGACATAGAGTGCCTGCCGAGGGTCATCCAGTATGGTGGCTCTCAGACATACAGTACCTGCCTAGAATCGCTCAGTATGGTGGCCCAGCAGTAGAGGGCTTTACTTAGCATTCCCGAAGCCCTAGGTTCCATCCCCAAAACTGAACAGCACTTCATGCTTGGCTATTGGCCTGAAACCTCATTCCCTTTCCCAGCGGGTCACAAAAATGTCACCCACAGTGTGCAGAGTGAGAAACTGAGTCACAATGGGCATATTATCCTAACTCAGAGACTCAGTGCAACATTGAAGGTGTGTGTATTAGTCAGGGTTCCTAGAGGAACAGGATTTATAGGGAAAAAATTATTACATATATATGTCTGCAATATACATTTTTTATATATATGTAATAATTTTTTTTTTTTAGGTTTATTAGAGTGGCTTACAGGTTGTGATCCAGCTAGTTCAACAAATGGCTGTCCACCAACAGACGGTCCAAGAATCCAGTAGTTGTTCGTTTCATGAGGCTGGAGGTCTCAGTTGGTTTTCAGTATACACTGGAATCCGGAAGAAGTAGGCTCTAATACCGGTGAAGGAGTGGCTTGCTAGCAAGCCTGGGAGGGAGCAAGCAGGCAAAGAGCCAGCTAGATTTCTTCTTCCGTGTCCTTTATATTGGCTGCCAACTGAAGGTGTGGTGCAGATTAAAGGCCGGCTCTGCCCACCTCAAAAGATGTGGATTAAAGGTTTATCTTTCCACCTCAAAGATTAGAAGTGGCGAGTCTTCCCACTTCAAATGATTTAATTAAGAAAAAAAATCCCTCAGGCTGGAGAGATGGCTCATCGGTTAAGAGCACTGACAGCTCTTCCAGAGGTCCTGAGTTCAATTCCCAGCAACCACACAGTGGCTCACAACCATCTGTACTGGGATCCAATGCCCTACTTCTGTTTTTTTTGTTTGTTTTTTGTTTTTGTTTGTTTTGTTTTTGTTTTTGTTTTTGAGACAGGGTTTCTCTGTGTAGTTCTGGCTGTCCTGGAACTCAATCAGTAGACCAGGCTGGCCTCGAACTCAGAAATCCACCTGCCTCTGCCTCCCAAATGCTGGGATTAAGGGCGTGCACCACCCCTGCCTGGCTTGATGGCCTACTTCTGGTGTGTGTCTGAGGACAGCCATGATGTACTCACATACATAAAATAAATAAATATGTCTTTAAAAAAAAGAAAGAACCACCTTCTTCACAGGTGTGCCTTGTCATGTGGGTTTTAGTTAATTCCAGATTTACTCAGTTTGACAACTGTCTTAGTTGGGGTTTCTGTTGCTGTGTGAAGACACACCATGACCAAAGCAATTCTTATACAAGAAAACACTGAATTCGGCTGGCTCGCAGGTTCAGAGGTTCAGTCCATTATCATCACGGCACACAGACGTGGTGCTGGAGAAGTAGCTGAAAGTTCTAAATCTTGATCCGCAGGCAGCAGGAAAAGAGAGTCTGGGCTTAATGTGGGCTTTTGAAACCTTGAAGTCCACCCCTACTGACACAGTGACACACTTCCTCCCACAAGGCCACACCTCCTGATCATTTCAAGTAGTGCCACTCCCTAGCGATGAGCAAGCATTCAAATATAAGAGCATATGGGTATCATTCTTATTCAAACCACCCCAACAAACAGGAAAAGCCCCCACAGTGTGCGTAGTCCAAAGTCAGGACTCCAGTTCTCAGATCCTTGCTTCTTCAAAGTCAAGGAGATAGATCTTGGGGTGGGGTTGGGGGGATGCCAGGGGTCCCCATGGAACGCCCAGGGACTAGCCATTGATGGTTTTATTGGTAGTTTTCATGGTTTCCTGAGCCTTATCCCTAGGATTAGCCATCCCAGGCACTGCAAGTATAGTTAGTGGGTATGTAGGTGGATCATATAGATGCTTCCCAGACTGTAGTCTCTAAGACTAGGCTCTGGTAGTAGGTGTGGCAGGGTCCTGTAGCCCTCCCTCCCCCTACCAAGCCTCCCGGGGAACAGTGTACCTTGTTTTCCACAGCCAAAAAGTCACTATTTACAGCACTCAGAATTTAGATATTTTATTTAAGGCTTGGAAGGTTTCCAAGAAGAGCTAGCTCCAAGCTGGAAGGGGCCACTAGGCCCTTTCATCCTGCTCATCCCGTTCCCTGTTCTGATGTAGCTTCAATAACGCCTGTAATCCTAAACTTGGGAAGTAGAGGCAAGGCCAGCCCCTGTCTACATAGACTCTGTCTCAAAAAAAAAAAAAAACACAAAAAACCAATATTTCATAAGGACATGCTAACATCTCCCCCAACTGGGGGTTGAGGGTACCCTGGGAAACTAGGAGGTGTGGGTAGGATTTATTTTGGCTGATGATTCCTGATTGCAGTCTTACTGTTTCAGAGAAGTTCTGGCAACTAGTCACATCACATCCAGAGTCAAGAGCAGGGAGACTGTTTGCTCTTATGTTTCATATAGCTTAGAATCTCATTTCCTAGGGAATGGTGCTGCCCATGATGGGCTGGGTAGGTTAACCATTAAGACAATGCCCCACTTATATGCCCATAGGCCAATTGATGTAGAACAGTGGTTCTCAACCTTCCTAAAGCTGAGACCCTATAATAGTTCCAGATGCTGTGGTGACCCCCAGCCATAAAATTACTTTGCTGCTCCATAACTGTCATTTTGCCATTGTTGTGAATAATAAATATCTGTGTTTTCTGATGGTCTTAGGGCAACCCCTGTGAACCCATTCACCCATCCTCAAAGGGAGGGAAGGGTCGAGACCCACCGGTTGAGAAACACTGATGTGGATAATTCATTGGAGAGTGACCTTTTGAGATTGTGGCAAATTCACATTTAAAGCTGACTATTATAAGTGCTCAGATGTGCACCTGCTTGACACCAACCTAAGGCCCATGTGCTCTTGTCGCACAGGGGGACCCCTATGGAACGATCCAGAAGCAGGACACCCTAAAAAGGTGCTGCGCTGTGAAGGTGGTGGCCGGAGCATCCCGCGGTCCTCTCTGGAGCAGTGCTCGGATGTGTACCTGCTGCAGAAGATGGTAGAGGAAGTGTTTGATGTTCTTTATAGTAAGATCCTTCCTCATTCCATTCCGGAAACGGGTGGGTGGGAGACCAGCCTACCCACACCTGCCTTGTCTACTTCAGTCCCATCCAGCTCTGCCCACCCACCTTACCCAAGCCCCACCCATCAGCCCGGCCACCCAAACCTTACCCACCTCATTCACCACACTACACTCTGCTTAGCTCCACCCACCTCACCTCAACCAAACTCTACCCTGTTTAGCCCCACCCACCGGAGCCTAACCACACTCTACCCTGTTTAGCTCCACCCACCTCATCCTAATCACATTCTACCCTGCTTAGCCCAACCTACTTTAGTTCTGCTTGGCCCCACCCACCTCAGCCCTGCCCTCATCCTGCCCAACTCAATCCATCCTGCCTATCCCTGCCCACTGGTGTCAGCCCCTCCTCCTTGCCAGCCCCACCATGTCTAGCCTTGCCCCGTGAGAGCATCCCAGGCCCTTCTAGCGTAACCACACCCATCTTGACCCAGCCTCATCCAGCCACCCTTCCATCCTACCCTCACCTGCTCTGCCGGTCTCAGTCCAGCCCGAACTGATGTAGCTCCTCCTACCCCAGCTCTGCCCTGCCCACCTCTGCTCAGCGCCTATTCATCCACCTCGGCCCAGGCCTTCCCTGCCAAAGCCAATTTAGCCCCACCTGCCTCTCCCCAGCTCCAGCCAAATCAGCCTATTCCTGTCTGGCCATGCCCTACCTAGCTCAACCCCGCAGCCTCGCCCACCTCAGCCCCGCACTGCCACGGCAGTCCGCACCCAGCGTAGCCCCACCCACCTGCCCAGTTGTGTGCAGCTGTGCCTCATCCAGCCACACCCCACAATGCTTAGCCCCACCTGCCCACCCCTCCCACCCTCACTGCCATTCCCCTCCGCTGTGTCCCACCCACCTTAGTCCAACCAGCCTCAGCCCAGCCATAGTTCTAATCCACCTCCTTGCTCTGCTCGTCCCAACCCAGCCCTGCCTAGCCTTGCTGTACCCACTTTAGCCCTGCCCTGCCCAGTGCAGTCCAGTCTACACCGATCCACTATCCTTCAGCTATGCCCTGCGGCATTCAGCCTACCCAAGCCCAGCTTACCCCTGCCCTACCCAGGTCTGCCCGCCCTTCCCCCACCCAGCCCAAGCCTAACCCTACTCACTTCTGCCCAGCTCCTGCACTGTGGGTACCCCTTACCCCCCAAGCCAAACAAGAACCCCAAGACATGGCTTTCCCTGTTGTATCCCTTTTCCAGGCCCCAACTCCCCGGCATAAGTGTCCCTATCTAGTTACCTGTCTTTGACAGCCAGCCACATCTTACTATCTCCTATATGCTGCCTCCTGGTTATTCTGGAACCATCCCTATCTTCCCAAAAGATAAGCCTGGGGTTAAAGTTGAGCCTGGTGTATCACCTGTGAAGTTCGGTCTACCAGCCCGGCCTCTGGGCCTTCCTGTCTCCTCCCTCCAGCCCTCAGATGTACACAGTGGGGCTCTATCTACAGGCTGGTGTCGTTCATTCTATAGCGTGTGTGTCCGCAGAAACGAGGGACCCAGAGCCCCTCTCCAAAGGGGAGTCACCTCACATTGCCTGGCTCCCGATGTGCCTAGCCAAGCCCCAGCCAGTACTGAGCCTCACTGTTCACTCTCTGACAGGTGAGGCTATGGGCAGGGCCACCGTGGTACCTTTGCCCTATGAGAGGCTGCTCAGGGAGCCGGGGCTACTGGCGGTGCAGGGGCTGCCCGAGGGCCTGGCCTTCCGGAGGCCAGCAGAGTATGACCCCAAGGCACTCATGGCCATTTTGGAGCACAGTCACCGAATTCGGTTTAAGCTCAGGAGGTGAGTAAGCCCTGTCCTGGTTTCATTTCCTTTTGCTGTGTTAAAAATACCATGACAAAAGCCCATTAAGGGAGAAAAGGTTTATTTGGCTCACAGTCCTAGGTTACAATCCATCACTGTAGGGAGGTCAAGTCAACAGGAATTTGAAACAGCTGCACACATTACAAGTAGCCAACAGCAATTGAATTCAGGCATGTATACCCGTCCTCAGCTTGCTTTCTCTATTCTTAGGCAATTCAGAATCCCTAGCCTAGGGAATCATGACACCCACAGTGGGCTGGGCTTCCCCATCTTACTGTAACCAAGACAGTCTTCCTACAGACATAACCACAGGCTAACCTAATATAAATCTCTCTCTGAGACTCTCTTCTCGTGTGATTTTAGCTAATATTAAGTTGACAATTGAAACGTGGGGTATGGTGGTGCGTGCCTTCACCTCAGCTCTTCGGAAGGAGAGGCAGGTAGAACTCTGAGTTTGAGGCCACCCTGGCAGATTCCAGGCCAGCAAGAGCTATGTAGTGAGACTGTCTCTCAAAAAACAAAAGATGGACAAACCTGTCTCACTTCATAGCCAGCCAGAGGGCAGAAAGCTGGAGACACCCTGAGGGGACCCTTTTGGGAAAGCATTGGGTCTAATGAAGGAAATAAGGATACAGCCCAGTCATGCGCTGTGATCTGAGTCAGAGGCTGACTAAAATTTTTCCAAGGGATCAATGTGTCAGTGCCCAGAAGAATTCTGGCTTAGGGGTTGAGTCACACATAAGGGTTTGTAGGGTCAGGGACACATGATGTATAGAATTGAGATTATCACACAAGATTGCATGTCTATAATCCCAGCACTTTGGGGAAGTAGAGGTAAGGAGACCAGGACTTCAGGGTCATCTGCAATTGCATAGTTAGGGTTTCATTGCTGTGAAGAGACACCAAGACCAAGGCAATTCTTAAAAAGGACAACAGGTTCAGAGGTTCAGTCCATTATCATCATGTTGAGAAACATGGCAATATCCAGGCAGTCATGGTGTTCTAGAAGGAACTGAGTGTTCTACATGTTGATTCCAAAGCATCCAGAAGGAGACTCTCTTCTGCACTGGGCAGAGCTTGACCGCTAGGACACCTCAGAGTCCACCTACATAAGAACACACTTCCTCCAACAAGGCCGTACCTTCTTCTAGTGCCTTCTTTTCCCATGCGTCACCACATTCCACTCCCTGACTCCATAGGCTTGTTCTAACATGTAAGTCCATGGGGGCCATACCAAGCCACAGCATAATATAAAATGCATTTACTCCAACTTCAAAAGTTCCCATAGTCTATCACAATCTCAACAATGTTTAAAAGTTCAAAGTCTCTTCTGAGATTCTTGCAATCCCCTATAAAAATCCTCTGTAATCCCCTATAAAATCCAAATCAAAAAGCGGATCACATACTTCCAGAATCACAAGATGTACATTACCTTTCCAAAATACCATAGTGAAATACTGGACCAAAGCAAGTCAGGAAATTGTCTGGGCAAAGTCCAAACTCTGCACCTCCATGTCTGATGTCAAAGCGTTCTTCAGATCTCCAACCCCTTTCATCTTTGTTGACTGCAACAAACTGCTTTCGCTTGGGCTGGTTCCACTGTTAGGAGCTTTGCTCGGCAAGTATCTCACGACTCTGGCATCTCTAACATCGTAAGGTATCCAAGGCAACTTCAACTTTACAGCTTCTTGTTCCAGTGTCTGGGATGCACACATGATCTTCTGGGCTCCTCCAAAGGGCTGGTGTCACTTCTCCAGCTCTGCCCTCTGTGGCACTGTGGGCTCTGGTTGATCCACTCCATTGTGGTTGCTATTCTTGGTGGTTACCCTATGGTACTGGGATTCCCAAGGTGTGTGTGTGGGGGGGTCTTCCATTGCAAAAGGCTTCACCAAGTCTCAACTACTTTGTGTGACTCCTCCAGTCCTGGGCAGTCAATTGCATCTGAGGCTGTACCTTCACCAATGGCTTCTCCTGGCTTCTCACAGTGCCAAGCCTCAGGTGCTCTCCATGACCCCTTCATGCCTTCAAAACCAGTACCCTCTGCTGACTCTTACACATTACCAAGTACAGCTACAGCATGAGGTCCAACCTTGGCTATCTCTGGAACTTTGTACGCTCGGAAAATACTTCCCAGAAGATTTCAACTCAGTGATGCTGGTTTCTTCTTAATCACCACTAATTTCTTGGCTCCAGCTAACCAGCATCAATTGTCCCAGTAGTCCCTTCTGTTCTGGACTCTAAAGCCAGAGTCACATGGCTGAAGCTGCCGAGTTCTGCTGCTTGTTGAGGCTGGAACATGATCTTCTTGTTCTATTGCATCATCACCAGCTTTCTGGTTTCCAACTTCTTGTCTGCCTAAGCTTGGCTGTCCTGGAACTTGCTCTGTAGACTGACCTTGAACTCCTAGATCTGCATGACCCTGTCTCAGTGCTAGGATTAAAGGCGTGTCCACCATGCTTTTCTTTACCTTTTCATAAGATCTTTATAAGTTCTGGATTATAGTTCATTCCAAATATAGTCACATTGACAACTGAGAATAGCAATCACAATCCATCCCTTGTCAATTTGATGCATAATCGTATCTCTAAATGAAAACAATAACCAGGTCATAATAATAGCTAGCATGATATAACTATCCCTTGCTCAACTGCAAAGGCATAATAAGCTTAGCTGGGTGGGATCCTGTCACCACTCCCTAATTCCACTAATGTCCTTGAACACAGGAGTTAGCTACATTCCACAGCCCGGCACCCCTTTACTCTTTAAACCAAACATCTTGTATTTTTCCTTTCTAACCTTGCTATGCTTAATTTAAAACTGTTCCTCGGAAGAGTGAACCATAGGACAAAGTGTAAACTAGGCATTTTAGAGATTACCTTCGTCAGTGCCGTTAATCTGAATCTCTTCACGTTAGCCTCAGGCAGACTGTTCAGACCAGGACAAAAAGTGGCTCCATTCTTTATCAGATTGTCACCAGAAAAGTCTCTAGGCCACACACTAAAGTTCTCCTCTTCTGAAACCTCTTGAGCCAGTCCCACACTGTTCAAACTACCCTCAGCACCGCTGTCTTCCAAGTTTCTGCTGGGTTGGCCCATTAAGCCCCACTTAAAACATTCCACAGCTTTCATAATCCAAAGTCCCCACATCCACATTCCTCCAAACAAAAACATGGTCAGGCCCATCACAGCAAAACCCTAGTCCCTGGTACCAGCTTCTGTCTTAGGGTTTCATTGCTATGAAGAAACATCATGACCAAGGAGACTCTTATAAAGGACATTTAATTGGGGCTGGCTTACAGTTTCAGAGGTTCAGTTCATTATCATCATGGTGGGAAGCATGGCAGCATGCAGGTAGACATGGTGTTCCAGAAAGAACTGTGTGTTCTACATCTCCATCCAGCCAGAAGGAAATCTCTTCCATACTGCGTGGAGCTTGAGCACTAGGAGAACTTAAAGTCCACCCCCCACAGTGACACACTTCCTCCAACAAGGCCACACCTATTCCACAAGGCCACACCTCCTAGTAGTGCTGCTTCCCATGGGCCAAGCATATTCAAACCACCACAGTGAGTTTGAGGCTACCTTGCTTAAATGAGAACCTGTCTCAAATACATAAATTAATTGTAAGAGTCTTGAGTTGGGAGAGTCAAATGGCCTGGATGAGATTCCTAAGAGGCTGATAGGGGGTGAGGCTGATGGGAGGTGAGGTCCAGGCTGGGCCGAGGTGGATACCATAGAACCAGCATAGCCAGGGACTTCATCTTCCCCAGCAAGGCATAAGCAGGAGGGACAGAAGGGATGTAAAGGAGCCAGGAGGAGGATAGGATTGGTGGCTTGAAGCACTGAGGCAGGCTTGGTGCAGGCCTGGGTCTTCCAGTGGTTGACACCTGGTATCAGGTGCATTATACCCACAAGGTGGGGTCTGGCTTCCATCCTACCCCACTGGAAAATCTGTGTAGCCCAGGTCTCTTATATTCTATAGAGTGTTACTTGGTCTGTGATGGCAGAGATTTGCAGGCGAGAGTAGGTATTCAAAGAAGTCTCCATTTCTTCTCTTTCACGCAGGCCTCCTGATGACGGTGGGCAGGACACAAAGGCACTGGTGGAGATGAACGGTATCTCTCTGCTACCCAAGGCGTCCCGAGATTGTGGTCTGCATGGCCAGGCCTCCAAGGTCGCTCCCCAAGACCTGACCCCCACCGCCACCCCATCCTCCATGGCCAACTTCCTGTACAGCACTTCGATGCCCAACCACACCATCCGGGAACTCAAGCAGGAGGTGCCAACCTGCCCGTTGACCCCCAGCGACCTGGGCTTGGGCTGGCCTGTGCCTGAGCCCCATGCCCCCAGCACCCAAGATTTCTCTGATTGCTGTGGTAATGCTGTAGTGGGAACCTACATGTCTCTCTGGGTGGTTACCTCTAAGGAGGAGGTCTTTCTGGGCAAGGTTGGGGTTTGGCCAGTTGCATTCTATGGGGACTCAGTTAAGCTTGGGCCTTCATAGACCTTGCATAGGATCAAGAGGCATCTAAAGAGGCCCCATGAGGAGGCTGTCGAGATTATAAGTAAACTAATCAAGGATGATGAGGTGGTTCAGCAGGCAATTTGCCAACCACCTTGACGTCCTGAGTTCAATCTCTGCGGCCCATGCGGTAGAAGAAAATCAAATCTCACAACTTGTCCTCTGACCTCCACACATGCACCAGGTGTGTCCATGCCTGTGAGTGCACAGAACAGCTGGGTATGAAGATGTTGTCTCTGTCCTGGCTGTGTATGACAGCACAAGTCTCTCACTGAGCCTCAGTTTCCACATCTGTAAAATGGAGATGCTTATATGAGCCCACATATCCCTTATCTAAGATACTTGGGATCAAGATTCCTCAAGTAGAGATTTCAGATTTGGTTGTTAGGGGACGTGGCTCAGTTGATCGAGGGTTTGCTTATCTAAAGGCATTTGTCTCCAAGCCTGATGACCTCAGATCAATTCCTGGGACCATATATAGAAGGAGAGGAACTCCCACAAGTTGTCCTCTGATCTTTAAAAGTAGACAAATAAGTGTAATTAAAAGGATGAGATTCTACTGTCATGGCGCCCGCCTCTGGATATCCAGTTCTGACATAGAGAGCAGCTAAGAGCCGTAGTTAGGGATTGGGCCTGGAGCCTCATGATCATGGGGCTCAGTTCTAATTTCTCTCAAGTATGTGGGGCCCCTCCAAAATGTATGCCTCTCTTTCCCCCTTGTTTAGGACAGACGCCTGCAGGGCCTGCTGGGCCTCTCATCCAGAATGTCCATGCTTCCAAGCGCATCCTCTTTTCTATCGTCCATGATAAGTCAGGTAGGCTGGCACCCTTGACGAGGACCTGGTCAGAGTGGTGTTCCGCGGTGAAAACGGGTCCCTGCTGAGAGAGGGGAAGGACGGTTTGTCCGTTCAAGGGTGACACTCATGGGCATCACAAATGTCCCCAAACAGCAGCTTGAAACAAGAGTGTGTCACTACACAGTTTCTGCACCTGTGTGTGTTCGTTTTCCCATTGCTGTCTGCCAGAGCGTACAGGATGGTACCACCCACCGTTGGCGTGGGTCTCCTCACTTCTTTGCACCCTATCTAGAAATTCCCTCACAGACACACCTAGAGGTTGGTTTCCATGATAGTTCTGAGTCCTGTCAGGTTGATGAGCAGGACTGATAATGACAGCAGATGAGGAAGTCGTAGGCATGTTGTCAGCCGGGCTGAAGATGGAGAGCCAATGTGTTAGGTCACTCTTGCAGCACCTAGGCTAGCCTCTCTATCGGGTCAGCTGACCAGGCTCGCCACAAGACAGCTGGTGTTCTCAGAGTTAGTGATCCACCGTTGAGGAAGGAGGAAGCCTGTATTTTTCATGACCTCACTTCAGAAATGACTGTCACAGCTGCTCCGTTTTATCCATAGAAATCCAGAATATTCTAGCCAGTTCTCAGGGGTGGGGGTGAGGGTAAGAATAAGATTCCTCCTCGTGAGAGAAGAAACATCAAACAAGATAAGTGTGTGCCTTTAGTCCAGCATCCAGGAAGGAGAGGCAGGAGGATTTCTATGAGTTCCAGGCCAGTCTGTGTTAGTAACAGGGCAGCCAGAGCTACACAGTGAGACTCTATCTCAAAAATAAAAAAGGGAACAGGGAACCATGTATGGAGCTTAGGCAGGAAGTTCTTGTTTGAGGCCAACCTGGACTATATAGTAAGGCCCTGACACAAAGGAAAAGAAAACTGTGTTTAGGGGCTGGGGATGTGGTTAAACAGTCGTGTACTGTTTAAGAGTCCCGCAGTGTGGGGCTGGGAATGAGCCTCAGCACTAGAGCCTCTGCCAGAATTTCTCAATGAGGGGCTGGGAGCTTGGCTCAACAATAAGCCACTTACCTACCATGTACGGGGTCCTTAGCTTCTTCCACTAGCACCTGCCTAATTTGATAGACATGGTGACACAGACCTGTCATCCCAGCACTCAGGAGGCTGAGGCAGGAGGATTTCAAGTTCCAGATTAGCCTTGTCTATAGAGTAAGCCCCTCCTTTCTCAAGAAATATGACTTTCCCGGGCTTTTGTCTGCCTGAGGTGGGTTGGTCTGGGGAGAGATAGGTCAACTCCATAGCTCTTTGGGAGATTTAGAAGGGGGGACAGAGGGGATACTGTCTGAGCATCCTAAATTTCATAGGGGCTGAGGTGACAGTACATAGGAGGCCTGGGTGCTTTAGAGTGGCACCCTAGGCTCTTGGAGGGAGGGTAGCAGGAGCTGGGGACTGGGTGGGACAGGAGGCAGCCCCCAGTTTAGGGACCAGTCCTCACTGGACCTTCTGTGTTTTGATAGAGAAGTGGGATCCGTTCATCAAGGAAATGGAAGACATCAACACCCTGCGGGAGTGCGTGCAGATTCTGTTTAACAGCAGATACGGTGAGTGGGCGGCGCGGCCCACCGGGTGAGCATCTCATTATGTGTGGCAGTCGCTCATGTTCCCCGACACAACAGCGTGAGCCATATGCTGGCGCCCGCGCAGCGTCAGTACGGATGGCATCCGGCGTGGGCTCTCCCCTGTCTGGGGAGAGGGTGGTTGTGTCAATATTTCCTTCGCAGATTCTCTGTGGGGGTGGAATGATGGCAGATCCCAGACCTTGAGTCACCTATGGGGAGATGGGCAGGGGTACATATTGTTCTCTGTTGGCTTGGAGTGTTCCCATAACCCCGAATTGTTCTCTGCTGTTTCTGTTCTGTGTGTGTGTGTGTGTGTGTGTGTGTGTGTGTGTGTAGTTGTGCATAAGTATGCAGGCATACGTGCATGTGTGTTGAGGCCAGAGGAGACCCCCAGGCATCATTTTTTAAAAGCATCATCTACTTTTTGTGTGTGTGTTGATGCCAAGACAGAGTCTGAGGCCAGTGTTGACATCGCCGTGTTGATGAGGCTGATGTTCAACTTGTGATCCTCCTGCCTCTACCTGAGTGCTGGGACGACAGGCATGCACCACCACATCCAGTTTTACATGGTGCTGGAGATAGAATACGGGGATACATTAAAAGTTCTAAACCAGTGAGACAGCCCTGTCGGGGGGGGGGAAAAAGTGGTTGTAGCTGGAGAGATGGCTTAGCTGTTAAGAGCACTGGCTGCACTTCCAGAGGTCTTGGGTTCAATTCCCAGCAGCCATAGGTGGCTCACAACCATCCGTCATGGAATCTGATTCCCTCTTCTGTATATGACAGACGGCAACTATATATTAATACATACACACACATATTAAAGTTATTATATAAACATATATATTTGTGTGTGTGTGTGTGTGTGTGTGTGTGTGTGTGTGTGCCACAGTAGAGGTCAGAACATAGCTTGTAGGAGTCAGCTCTCTTTCCACTTTGAGGGTTCCAGATACCAAGCATGGACTGACAGACAAGCCTGGCACTTTTAGCCCCTGAACTAGTCTTAGGTTCCTGATGCTATGATTAAAAAACACCATGACCAAAATCACCTTGGGGAGGAAAGGGTTTATTTTTATTTCAGCTTACACCTCTCAGTCACCCTCTGTCACTGAAGAAAGGCAGGGCAGGAACTGAAGCAGAAGCCATGGAGGTGCACTGTTTAGTGGCTTGTTCTCATGGCTTGCCCAGCTTGCTTTCTTACAGCACCCAGAGCTGCCAACCCGGGTGTGACACTGCCCGGCCTGAGGTGGGCCCTCCCCACATCAGTCATCAGTGGAGAAAATGCACTATGGGCTCCTTAAGCCAGTGGGGGCGCTTTCTAATTGAAGTTCTCTTCCCAGGTGACTCCAGCTTGATAAAGCTAGCCAGTGCAGCCAGCCATCTTGCTGGAAGTCCCCTGTAAAAGTATCTTTTACTCACCTAATGTAACCATCATCTCAGAGGCTTCCTGCCTCCGTCTGCTAACCTAGATCTAGTCCTGGAAGCCTTAGCCTCCGTACAATCTTATCTAGGCCTAGAATGGTTTCAGCCTCTGAGACTGACTGCTGAATAAACTCACCCTTTTCTAGTTCTTTCTGAACTCTGGCTGCCTGATTCAACTCAGCTGTTCTTTCTCAAAACTCCTCTCTAAGCTGACTGATTCAAACTGGCTTCTGGCTGAGTTGCTCTGCTTGGCCTCATGCTACCTTTGACAATGTTCTAATCTTGTGGCTCCTTCTTATGCTCTAGCTCATTCTGTCTTCACCTGTGTCTAGCTTGTTCTCTCTCTGCAACCTGTCCCGGTAAAACTGCCCTCTCTTCTATCCCCTCTTAGGTAGCCTCTCTTTCCTGTCTCTGTTCTCCTAAGAATTGGGCGGATCCTATTCCGTCAAATCTTTCCCTGATTCATCACTTTGTCTGCCACTCCATTAGACATCACTTTCAAACGAGGGTGCCTCCTTCTGCAAGCTAACCTTACCTTCATTGTTTGGGGTTGAAGGTGTGGCTAAGGGCGTGTCTGTATTCCACCCAGAGGGATTAAAGGTGTGCACTAAGGCCGAGCCTCAGCTTTTCCAGTAAACAACACAGTCTCAGGATTCACAGCGTGATCAAATATCCTGCAACAGTCCCCACTCCTTTGTCCTGATCCTTTGAGACAGGGTCTCTTACTGGCTTGTAACTCACTAAGTAGGTTAGTGGGGCTGGCCGATGAGCCTGGGGCTCCATCTGTCTCCATATTGCCAGTGTTGGAGTTACAAGTCACCTCTCCTGGCTATTGTTTTGTTTCTCTGTGTAGCCCTGACTGTCCTGGAACTCACCCTGTAGGCCAGGCTACTGAAGTCAAGAGATCCTCCTGCCTCTGCCTCTCGAGTGCTGGGATTAAAGGCGTGAGCCCGCACTGCTGGCCTCTCCTGGCTTTTTTTGCAGTGATCCTGACATCTAAGTTGGATCTGTATGTTAGACACTGAATTCAAAAGTACGAGACACTTTAAAACTGAGCTAAGACTTTTAAAGTGTGTGTGTGTGTGTGATCACATGTAGCAGGCAGCAATCATGGCAGTCAGTCCGATTCCAGAGATACAATAAAGCTAAAGGTGTGACTACATAGAAATTCCTTTACAAAGTACATGTGACCCCAAGGGTGGGTTCTGTATAGCTAAGAGGCCTAGAATCTAGTGTGGCCTCTGACCGATAGCATAGACGCCAGCAGGCCATAAAGTACATGTGACACCTCCCCTAAAGATGGGTAACTGTCCCAGGGAGGGAAGAGTCTGAGATAATTATTCTCAGGGATCTGGTCTGCCTCTGTAGACAATTTTACCCAGTCATTGACAAAATCCACTCCCTGCCTTCTGGGTGGGAAACCAGGTATTTTTATCTCCTCCACTAAGAAGAGGCCTCCGTGTGTTTACATTCCTGGTTTCCCTAGTGATCAGTGGGCATGAAGACGCCTGTGTCCTCAACAGATATGTACAGCGGTGTGTGCTTGTATACAGTGCATGTAGCTGTGGGCATTGATGTGCAAGATCATACAGTGAGGGACCCCTGTGTGCAAGTGCGCACAACTGTGAGAACTTGCATATAGCCTACAGCAGGTGGCATGAGGGTCCAGGAGTCTACAGAGCTTGGCGAGGATGCAAAGATGGCTTCCAGAAGGCTGAGGTCTCAGGCTAGAGAGTCAGGTGCTCTCCTGAGATGGTGCCCTTGCTGAGTGGGCTGGAACTGGTGGCTTGGGCCTCCTGTGTAGGGTCTGGGGTGACCTAGTTGGCTATCTGTACAGGAGTCTGCTAACATAATCAGGTGAACCTCCTGGGCTGTAAGGAGGTGGTGTGGAGAAGCTCTAGGCATGTGCAAGAGAAGGAAGCCTGGGTCAGAGCTGACATCTGCTGGGCTTCAGCTCCAGCCCATGGTGCTATCTTTCTGGCTACTCTGTATGCTTGTGACAGGCCAGTGACAGGATATGGTACATATGGTGATATGGTGGAGAAAGAGAGAGAGAGAGACAGAGAGAGAGAGACAGAGAGAGAGAGAGAGAGAGAGAGAGAGAGAGAGAGAGAGGCACCAGGCAGGCATGCTCGCACACACTTGGAACCCCACCATTTCTAGAGGCTGAGGATTAAGATGTCCAGGCCTGCCTGGGCTATAAAAGAAGACCCTGTCAGGAAAGCTAAAAGAGGTTGGGACATGGCTCTCTTAGTACAGCGCTTGCTTGGCATGCATGAAACCCTGGGTTCCATCCCCAGCATCATATGAACCAGGCATGGTGGAGCGTGCCTGTGATCCCAGCTCTTGAGAGGATCCTGAATCCTAAGAACACAGCCCCCCCCCCCAATCAAAACAAAAAGTTTCTTGAGGCTTTCCCTACATGGCCAGGAGTTTACATAAATGTCACAGAACGAGATTGCCCAAATCGAAGGCAGGGAGGGTAGCTCCCCAGACAGGAGGTGGGGGTGGGGGAGAAATGACTTGACAGCTGCTGAGATTACCAGGGTTTAATTTGACAACGAGCTAAGTGTGACTTCACAGTGTAGAGCTGGCTGCCAATGCTGCCAACAGACAGACCTGGGACACATCAGAAGGAAAACAGTGAGCGATTCCTGAAACAGCCTGGACTGTGATGTGCACAGCCCTGACTTGCCCAGTGAGTGGCTGAAGGGCAGCTCTGGGCTACAACACACAGCGCTGAGGAGACCACAAAAAGCCTCAAGCAAGGACTAGCTTGCCCAAAGAAAGCAAGCAATATTCTGAGCTTGGTGTGATGGGATGCAAATATGGGGATAGAACAGGACCCTGTCTTGGATGTACAGGAGAGGCAGCAAGATGGCTCTATTGGGAAGGGTGCTTGTGGCCAAGCCTTATCCCCTGGAACCCACATGATGGAAGGAGAGAACCGACTCCTGCCCGTTGTCCTCTGACCTCTTCACTCAGGCTGTGGCCCTTAGCAATGACTCTCAATAAACAAATAGTAAACTCTTTAAAAAATGTTTGAAAAAGGATGCTGGGCCAGGCTGTGGTGGCATATACCTTTAAACCCAGCACTTAGGAGGCAGGGGGATCTCTAAGTCTGAAGCCAGCCTTGTATACAGAGTAATTTCCTGGATACCCAGGACTATACAGAGAGACCCTGTATGTAGGTGGTGGTAGTGGAGAGGGACAGTGGATGAGGTGGCACTGGTCTTTAATGCCTGTACTTGGGAAGCAAGACAGATCTCTGAATTTGAGACTAACCTGGTCTACATAGTGAGTTCTGAGTCAGTCAGCCAGGGCTGTACAGTAAGAGTGTCTATAAAAAACTAAAAAGAAGAGGGAATGTGACATGGTTGTTTCTGTTACTGCACAAACAACACAACACCATATCCTGTGACTTGTCCCGTGCACTCACCCTTGTTCTTGCCCTTCCAGCGGAAGCCCTGGGCCTGGACCACATGGTCCCTGTGCCCTATAGGAAGATTGCCTGTGACCCCGAGGCTGTGGAAATTGTGGGTATCCCAGACAAGATCCCCTTCAAGCGGCCCTGTACTTACGGAGTGCCCAAGCTGAAGAGGATTCTGGAGGAGCGACACAGCATTCACTTTATTATCAAGAGGTGTGGACTGGCTCTGTTCTATGACAGAAGAGCTGCCTAGAATCCCCCAGTGAGGGGCTGGGGGCATGGCTCAGTGGTGGAGAACTTGCCTAGCATACAAGGAAGCACTGGATTTTTCATCCTCAGAACAAAAACAAAAAGAGGAACAGATGATTTTAGAACTCAGGACTCTGCTTTGTGACCCTAAGGCCATGAAGTGTGCCTTCCAGACTGGGCACCTTATGAGGGCATTTGGCTTTTTTTCCCCTGCTGAAAATGATATGAAACCCAGCCTAGTCTGACTGTACCTCCCCCAGCTCTGTACTTCCTAAAGAATGGTCGCCTTGTTAATTCTGCAGCTGCTAGGTCAGTGGGTGGGGCTGAGAGGGGAAGCAGGGCCCCCAGACAGGAAGCTAGTTCCCACCAGCATTGCTCTCTCGCTGCTTTTGGCCTTGTGGTATCCAGATGTGTGTGAGTGCCCCGAGCTCCAAGAATAGCAGGGAACCCTTGGTCTCTCGGAGGAAGAACAGGAAGTCCCGTTCAGACTTCATGCCCTGAGCTTAATCTAGTCACCCAAAACTTAGTCTACCCTTACTGGCTTTTTTTGGTTTCCTTTTATTTAATTTTTAATGTGTTTGTTTGTTTGTTTGTTTGTTTGTTTGTTTGTTTTGGAGACAAGGTTTCGCTGTGTAGTTCTGGCTGTCCTGGAACTAAGTACATAGGCCAGGCGGGCCTCAAACTTAATCAGCTGCACCTATCTCTGCCTCCCTTGTGCTGGGATCAAAGGTGTGCAACACCACCGCTGGCTTTTTGGTTTGCAGGTTTTTTTGTTTGTTTCTTTGTTTTGTTTTTTGTTTTGTGGTTTTTTTTTTTTAAGACATGGTGTGTGTACTAGGAGCTCACTTGTGTAGCCCAGGATGACCTTGGATTTCTGATCCTTCTTCCACCACCATCTAAGTGCTGGGATTACAGGACTGCATTCCTGTGCTCTACATTTTCTTCCTAAGTTATGTCAGATGGATCGGCTTATATCGGTTTTGAGACATTTCAACACATTCAGATCAGGCACTTCGACCATTGTGTAGGGACGTGTCACACACACACACACACACACACACACACACACACACACACACACCAGTTATACACTCATCCCCCTGTCCTGGTTTCATCTTGGTGCCACCCATGATAAACATAACGACCGGAAGGAAGCAGCTTTGAGGCAGGAAAGGGTTTATTTCCGCTTCCGGGTCTTAGTCCATCATTGGGGAAAACAGGGCAGGAACCCAGCAGAAACCATGGAGGAATGCTGTTCACTATCTATCTGGCTCAGCCAGTGCTCATGCTGAGCTTTCTTAGACAGCCCAGGACCACGCCCAGTGAGGGCGCCGCCCACAGTGGGCTGAGCATGTTTACAGGATTCCATACAGACATCCCCAGGCCAGTCTCATGCGGGCAGCTCCTCAGGTGACTCCACTCTGTGTCCCGTGGACCCTTGAAAACTGTCACACCCACCCCTGGACTCCTCTTTCTTTGGAAGTGATCTTTTCCGTATTCATGTCAATAATAACAGTGCAGTGTGGCGGTGGCGGCACACACCTTTGATCCCAGCACACGGGAGGCAGATGCAGGTGGATCTCTGAGTTCAAGACCAGCCACAGCAACCCAGAGAAACCCTGTTTCGAAAAACCAGAAAAAAAGAAACAACAGAATTGTTGTTGTTAGGTTTTTGAGACAAGGTTTGAATACATAGCCCATGGCTAGACCTCAGGGTCCTCCTGCCTTCGCCTCCCAAACGCTGGGATTGCAGGTCAGTACCTCCATGCCTGTAGTTCTTGGCCTTGACTTTGGATGGTTTGGACCATAAGCCGTCCCTGGGCTTTTCCCCTGCAGTCTGTCCATCACTAACCTGACCCTGTCACGGGGTTCAAGGTCTCTGTGGATCCCATGAGGTAGAAGCCTGCGCGGATGAACAAGCACATCCCTACAAAGGCCTTGCTTCTAGATGTCTGTATGATACCCTAGTGTCTGTCCTTACTTGGCGCTTCTACCTTCTGAGACTTCCCCTGAAGGAGCCCTCATGTCAGCTTCCATAACTATGACCTGTCCAGTGGCTCTGAGTTGCTTTTTGCTCAGCCTGGCCCTTAGAAACATGGGTATAACAGGAGCTTAATGAGCAGGTATGGGGTGGTGGTATGGTTCAGTGGTCAGAGTGCCTGCCTGGCATCCACAAAGCCCTGGATTCCATCCCAGCACTGCAAAATCCAGGCATGGTGTTACAGGCCTGTAATTCCAGCACATAAGATGGGGAGGCAGGGAGATCAGGAATCCAAGGACATCCTTGGATACATAGGGGGTTCGAGGTCAGCCTGGGCTCCATGAGACTCTGTCTCACAAAAAGCAAAACAGAATGACAAGCAAAACAGAACGACAGAAAGACAGGTCTTTCTTGGCTGGAGTAGTAGCGGGGCAGGAGTGTGAATTGTCCCACTGTAGCACAATGGGGTTGAGAGCTGGCCCCTTGTGGGCATAATGACCAGATAGGTCATGGGCCATGCCATCCCTGGCTAAGCAGAAACCCATTCTGAGATTTCAGATTCCCTCTGTCATAGTTATATCTCTTTGTTGCTATAACAGAACCCTGGACAAAAGCTACTTAAGGAGGAAAGGCTTGCTTGGGCTCACAGTTTGAAGGCGCAGTCACTCATGGCGGGCAGGTGGGCAGGGGAAGCATGAGGCAGCAGGTCACAGTGCTTCCCCAGTCAGGAAGCACAGAGATGAACGCCGACTCGCAGCCGTCTTTTTTCTTTTGATTCAGTCCAGGACCCCAGCCCATCAGATGTGCAACCCACATCTAGGGTAGATGTTCCCTCCCCAATCAGCCTAATCTAGAAACCCCTTCATGGACTTGTCCAGAGGTTTGTTTCGGGGGTGATTCTGAGTCACATCAGGTTAGCAAGATGAACCGTCTCCCCTCAACTCTCACCCGAATGGGTGGTCCAACTCTCACCCGCATGGGTGGTCAACCCCCGTGCCCTGGTCTGTGCCTCTAAGAGCCACACTGGTGGCACCTTGTCTGTGACATCTCTGAAGGGAACAGCCTGCACCTTTCTCATGCGCTCTCTCTCCTCTCTTCCCAGGATGTTCGATGAGCGCATTTTCACAGGTGAGTGAGTACCAGTGGGTGTGTTCTGGGAGTTAGGCTGACCCTGCTACCTTGAGTTGTCTTCTATGTCTTGGGCTTTTATGTGATCCAAGGGCATCCCGATGACTGACAGACTGGAACCCTCCAGAGTTTAGAGTCTTCTTGGAGGAAAACAGTATTACTGTTTGCTAAACACACAGCCAGGTTCCTTTCAGAACTACCTTGCTTTTTGTTTATGTTGGTGTGTGTGTGTGTGTGTGTGTGTGCGCTCTCGTGCGTGTGCCCTTATGTAGGTTTGCCCTTGTGTATGTGCATGCATGTGCCCTTGTGTGTATACATGTGTGCCCTTGTTTGTGTTTGTGTGAATGTGCCCTTGTGTATGTGTGCATGTGTGTGCCCTTATGTGTGTGTGCACGCATGTGACGGTGTGTGTGTGTGTGTGTGTGTGTGTGTGTTTATCCATGTGGAGGCCAGAAGTTAACACTGGGTATCTTCAACAGTCAGTCTCTATATTATTCTTTTGGGGGACAGATTGCTCACTGATTGAGTTTTGTGTCATTGCCCCCCTAATCTCTGTTAGGAGCATATGTCACTGTTTTTCCATGCATCTTTTTCCATGAAGGCTGGGGCTCCATGTTCAGGTTCTCTAAGATTGCAGGCATCTGTATTGTATTCACCTTGTATTCACCCTCAGCCTTGTGCAGACACAAGTCTGATCCACGCCCACTGACAGATGGAAGTGAGGCTGTGGGGCTTCTTTTAGATGCCATGGTTCCAAAGCCTCTGCCGTGATACCTTGTAGAGGGAAGATTTCGATTGTGTCCCGGCTACCAAAAGCTGCGCAGATCCTTGGGGCATGGTGTGCCTGGGCCTGAGCCTCGTTAACAGCTCCGCTACCCGGCACTTTCTGATCTTAGACATTGTCTGTAGGCCTCAGTTTCCCCATCTGTGATATGGAGGTGGTAGAAGGAGCTGGGTAGCCGGGCAGTGGTGGTGCACACCTTTAACCCTAGCACTTGGGAGGCAGAGGCAGGAGGATCACTAAATTTGAGACCAGCCTCGTCCACAGAACAAGTTCCAGGATAGCCAGGGCTACCCAGAGAAACCCTGTTTTTTTGTTTGTTTGTTTTTAAAGGTGATAGCTGCTAGTTTTTTGTTTTATTAAATGAGAAAATGGCCCCATGGAGAAACCTGGTGGGAGTGTGGCCTTTCTCCTGAGGATCTTACATTACCGTGTCCTGGTAGAGGGCAGAGACATCCTTCCAGAATGAGGGCAGGGTATGGACAGATGAATTCCTGGCTGTTTCAGACACAGCCCCCAAAGAGAGATCAAATACACACCCCACCCTTCCAGGAATGCTCTGAGACATGTCCTGTAGAAGCCACTCTCTAGGTGTCTCCTACTTACCAGGGTTTAAGGGTTCACAGATAGGTCTTACTGTTGTAGCCCAAGCTAGCTATGAACTCACGGCAATCCTCCAACCTCAGGCTCGCAGGTATGTGCCACCTCATTTGCATGAAGAGCCATCATTTTAAGCCCAACTCTTCCCACAGGGAACAAGTTTACCAAAGACCCCATGAAGCTGGAGCCAGCTAGCCCACCAGAAGACACTTCCACAGAAGTCTGTAGGGACAGTATGCTGGATCTGGCTGGGACTGCTTGGTAAGGTTCCTCCTCTGCTCTGGGTTAGACCTATGTTCTGCACAGTATAAGAAGGGCTGGTCCTGGCTGGTCCCCATCACCCCACTCAGGTACATGGTTTCTACACAAGGACTCCAAATATATATCTTCCAGGCCAGAGAGAGACAAAGTGGGGCAAAAGAACATGGAGGACTAGGTATTTCAGGTCAGTTATCTTGGGAGCCTTCTTTGGTTCCTTGCACTGCTTTTCCCTGACACAGACAAGTCACTGGCCTTAATCCCCAACCCAGGGGGATTCAGAAACTGAGGGAAACAAGATCTGGTCATGTGGACTGCATGTGTGGAGTTCAACTTTAGAGCATCAGCCTAGAATCCCCCAGTGAGGGACTAGGGGCATGGCTCAGCGGTAGAGCCCCTGCCTAGAATCCCCCAGTAAGGGGCTGGGGGCGTGGCTCAGTGGTAA
>NW_021604614.1:2762142-2771738 GCF_004785775.1 Grammomys surdaster
TGCCTAGAATCCCCCAGTAAGGGGCTGGGGGCGTGGCTCAGTGGTAAAGCCCTTGCCTAGAATCCCCCAGTGAGGGGCTGGGGGCGTGGCTCAGTGGTAGAGCCCCTGCCTAGAATCCCCCAGTGAGGGGCTGAGGGCGTGGCTCAGTGGTAGAGCTCCTGCCTAGAATCCCCCAGTGAGGGGCTGGGGGCGTGGCTCAGTGGTAGAGCCCCTGCCTAGAATCCCCCAGTGAGGGGCTGAGGGCGTGACTCAGTGATAGAGCCCCTGCGTAGAGTCCCCCAGTGAGGGATGGGGGCGTGGCTCGGTGGTAGAGCCCTGCCTAGAATCCTCCAGTGAGGGGCTGAGGGCGTGGCTCAGTGGTAGAGCTCCTGCCTAGAATCCCCCAGTAAGGGGCTGGGGGCGTGGCTCAGTGGTAGAGCCCCTGCCTAGAATCCCCCAGTGAGGGGCTGGGGGCGTGACTCAGTGATAGAGCCCCTGCGTAGAGTCCCCCAGTGAGGGATGGGGGCGTGGCTCAGTGGTAGAGCCCTGCCTAGAATCCTCCAGTGAGGGATGGGGGTGTGGCTCAGTGATAGAGCCGCTGCCTAGAATCCCCCAGTGAGGGGCTGGGGGCGTGGCTCAGTGGTAGAGCCCCTGCCTAGAATCCCCCAGTGTGGGGCTGGGGACATGGCTCAGCTGGCTGAGAAGATGGAGATGAGAATGAGAACATGCGCAGAGGAGCCAGGGCCTTGGGAAGCTGTTGCCTGATGCTAATGTAGGGTAGTGAGCCCCATTCTGTGAAAGCATGGTGTTCTTCTTTATTTATTTTATTTGTTTGTTTGTTTATTTATTTATTTATTGAGTCTGGTTCTTAGTATATAGCTCTGGCTGTCCTGGAACTTCCTATGTAGACCTGGCTGTGATCTCTGGATCACAGAGATCCAGCTGCCTCTGCTTGCCAAGTGCTGAGATTAAAGGCGTGAGCCACCATGCCTGGTTTAAGATTTTTATTTTATATATATATGTATGTGTATGGCGTGTGTATATGCACTCTTTGAGTACAGATGCCCACAAACACCAAAAGAGGGCATTGGGCACACCACAGCTGGAGTTACAGATGTTGGGAGCCCACCATGTGGGTGCTGGGAACCGTACTTGGTTCCTCAGCAAGAGCAGCAGGCCTTTACCTGCTGAGCCCATTAGTTTGGTTTTCTGAGACAGACACTCTTGAAATTGACAGTCCATGTCTGTCTCAGGTTCAGAGGGGTCTGCAACACTCAGATTTGAGGACTGTTTTTGAAATGTGGGCAGAGTCATACTGGGCAAAGTGGCTCAGGACATGGTCAACACTGGGTCATTTCTGCATCTTCCTTTCTCTCAGGTCAGACATGAGCAGCGTCTCTGAAGACTGTGGGCCAGGTGAGAAGCTACGTGACTCTCTTGTGTATTGTCTGTGGCCACCAGTCCCCAACTGACAGCCAGGCAGAAACCAGCCCAGGCTGTGAACCCACAGTAATCGGGATAGTTTTCTACCCATGGCCATGCCCTAAGAATCTCATTACAAGCGGCTGAGCATGCTGGGAAGTCTCTGGGGAGGGGAGGAGAATAGCAACCAAATCCTGGCATCACTACTGCCTACCCTGGGTCTGCAGATAAGCACCGATCTTCAGCCCATGGACCTGTGAGCTCTTGCCGTAAGAGGAGCCTGGCCTGGCTTGAGTTTGTCCAAGGTCTCTTGTAGCCCTTCTTGGTCTGGGCAAGAGCCAAGGGCCAGTGACTTTTCCTAGTTGTTCACTATCAGTTCACAGACATGAGAATGTTCTGGAAAGTCTTGCCTCTGTATAGGCATGTTCATGCCCCTGCCTGACTGGGTCCTTCTTGTTTTCTTTTCAGGAACCTCAGGAGAGATAGGAATGTTGAGGCCCATCAAAATCGAGCCAGAGGAGCTGGACATTATTCAGGTTACTGTCTCAGGTAAGAGACATCTGTCAAAGGACTGTTGGTGTTCCTGTTCGTGGGCAGACATGTTGGCAGAAGCTGTGCTGCTCTGTTGTCAGGTGCCTAAGCCATCGCCCCCAGCCCCTCACTGGAGGATTCCAGGCAGGTGTTCTACCACTGAGCCACGCCCCCAGCCCCTCACTGGGGGATTCTAGGCAGGGGCTCTACCACTGAGCCACGCCCCCTTTTCACTTTTTTATTTTGAGATAGAATCTGATTCCTGAACCCACTCTGTAACCCAGTGAGACCCTAGAGCTTTCAGTCCTGTTACTTCACCTTCCTGAGAACCCAAGTCTTCAGGTCACAGGCTGTACCAATTCTGACTGCATGGATGTTGTTTAGAATCTTGATCTGTAGACCTGCTTGGCTGGCCTATTGGGACCTCTAAGGGACCATGATGGGAGGGACATGTAAAAAAAGACGCCCTCTTTATTCGGAGTTTCCTTTCAGATCCCTCACCTACCTCTGAGGAGATGACCGACTCGCTACCTGGGCATCTGCCCTCAGAGGATTCCGGTTATGGGATGGAAATGCCGGCTGGTAAGAGGTGGGCTGGGGCTGGCCATACTAGGGACCTACCACCCTGGGGAGCCACAGGGAGGGGCAGGTGGGTCAGGAAAGCCCTTGCCTTTGTAGACTCCTGAGTCTACATGTCAGTTCCTTTGTTAGCAGTTGAAGCTCTTGAGCAGACCGCAAGCGTAGCGTGTTTGAGGGGCTGGGTTCCATACCTAGTATCCCAGGTTGTGAAAAATCAACACGTGAACCTAACTCTCCCAACAAGCCAACCATCGTGGAGCATTAATCACAGCAGGAAGATCACAAGTTCATGGTCATCCTTCGCTGTGTAGCAAGTTCTAGGATATATGAGACCCTGTTTGAAAATACCAAAAATGGGGGTTAGAGTCGGTCCAGCCTGTAAAAGCACTTGTCACGCAAGCTTGATGACCTTAGTTTAGTCCCTCAGATTCCCATGGTATCATGGGAGAATGGACACCCGGAAGTTGTCCTGTGACTACTACATGTGGCCTGCATATGCCCTCCTCACACATACATGTAAATAAATAAATTCAATTAAAACTTCTTTTTCAAATGTGTTAGGAATGTGGCACAGTTGGTTCCGTCCTTGCCTGATCTTGCGAGAGGCCCTGGGTTCCATCCTCAGTATCACATACACGGGGTGTGGTACCACACACCCCGTAATCCTGGTGCCTGGGAGGAGGGGATGAAGAGGGCTGGTAATAGGAAACCAGCTTTGGTCACAGACAGTTCAAGACCAGCCGGGAGCCTGTCTCAAAATAGTGATGGCTGGAGAGTCGTTTCGGATGTTAAAAGAGGAGAAAATGTCAGGATTCTCTGGGGCTGGAGTTACAAACAATTCTGAGCCACTGTTACCACGCTGGGAACTGAACTCCAGTCCCCCTGGTAAAGCAGTAATTGCTCTGAACCTCATAGCCGTTTCCCCAGCCCCAGGAAAGTCCTGTCTTACTTTGTCTCAGACAGATAACCTAAAGGTACACTGTTTACCAAACCCAAGGCTTTGCACATCCCAGGCAAGCGCTCTTCAATTGAGCTGCATCCTCAGTCCCGTGAGTGTGTGTGTGTGTGTGCGTATTTCCTTTTTAAATTCTGAGATTTATCACATACATTGATAAAAAGCAGTGTTGGGGAGGGAAGGGTTTATTTGATGCCAGGTTACCGTCCGCAGTCCATCATTGCAGGGGAGTCAAGCCTTGAAGCCTCTAGCTATGTCAGTCACATCCGTAGTCAAGGGCAGAGAGAGCAGATGTATGCTGATTGCTCATGCTCTCTCTGTTTTACAGTTGAGGACCCAGACCCGGGGATAAGGCCACTCCCTTTCAGTCTGACTCTTCCCACCCACTTTTGATTAACATAAGCAATACAGTCCTTCACAGACATGCCCACAGGCCCACTAGATTCAGGGGAATCCTTACTGAGGTTGACTAATCCCTGGTGATGCAAAATACCAAGACACGGAAGCCAGAGAGATATTCCTGCATGGAAAAGCACTTTTTGGGTCAAGTCAGCAATGAAAACAAACCCATTACAGGTAGTATGCATCACCCTGGGTGCTGAGACAGGTTCTTGCTACATAGATGAGGCTATCCTGCAATTCATAGTCCTCGTGCCTCAGCCTTCCTGTGCGGGATTATGCCACAATGCACAGCCTTTTTCCTGTAATTATATGAGTCTGTGTCCATATCTTTAATGTATTTTTTGAAGCTAGGAATGAAACCCAAGGCCTAGTACATGCCGGGCAAGCAGACTACTGTTGAGCTGTGTTCCAAACTCTTGGCTTTTTTTTTTTTTTTTTTGGACCTAGTCTCACTGTGTAGCACAGGCTAGCCTCAAACTCAAAAGCCTCCAATCTCAGACTCCAGATTCCTAAGATCACAGGTGTGGGCCTCCCCACACTGAATCCTGGTGCCTTAACTTCTTCTGTCACACCAGGAAAATGGATCCTGTTCTTATTCAGCTACGGTGTCTAGCATACAGTGGTGGCTGGAGGCTGGTCCCTGCAGCGGTTCACAGAGGATGGTTTTAAGTTTGAGTGGCATATGCATGTCCTGATCCCATCCTCAGAGTTGAAGCTCTCTGGCCTGGCTTTCACTCCTCCAGCTCAGCTTCCTGGGCAGTGTTTCTTAACATCCTCTGTTTCCTCATAGACAAAGGCCCCAGTGAGGAACCGTGGTCAGAGGAGAGGCCGGCAGAAGGTGAGGCCCTGCCTATCTCCCATAATTCCCTCTCTGTGTCCACTCTAGCCCCAGAGAAATTCTCCCTTCCACTCCACTTCTCTCCAACACCCTGAATTTATTGGTGTTGGGAGACCCATGTGAGGTGTACCAGGTGGGAGAAAATTCTAGACTGTTAGAACTGACAGGCATCTGTCAGAATAAAGTTTTAGCTTAGGCTTACATACACGTATCTAGCTGCCTTCCATGAAGGATTCTAAGCTGAGTTGGGCCCCTCCAAGATATTAGGCTTCAATATGTAAACCCAGCTTTCTGTATGGAAGATACACTAAGAAAAACTGCTTTTCTTCTCTCTGCTGAGCAAAAGACAGGATAGGTGGTAAGAGTATAATCCTGTTTATCACTAGCATGTCTGCCCCTAAAATAAAACAGCCTCTTGTCAGAGATGAATGTTACTTTATAGAACCCAGCTTGATACAAGCCAGATACCTGTAATTAGGAAGAGTTTACTGCCCCCTGGTGGTAGTGTATGTAAATTACAGGCTTGCTTTGCACCCACCAACTAGGTATGCAAAATCCAGAAAGTGTAGGCGTGGCTAGAGCTGCCTTTTTCCTTGTTCTGTTCTAAAATCTCACCACAAGGTCATTTCTGATGCCTCCAGAGCTGGGGTGCAAGTTAAACACCAAGTTTCTGTACCCAGAAAACTCAGCATACTGCCTTTGCCTTCCAGAGAGCCCTGGTGACGTGATCCGGCCCCTGCGGAAGCAGGTGGAAATGCTATTCAACACAAAATATGGTGAGTGCGAAAAGGGACAGGCTTCTAGGACAGAGACAAAGCTGGGGGCTGCCTTCAGGGTGGGAACACTTAACTGATTGGTCCATATAATTCACACATGGCAACAGCCTCCCGAGAACCCCATCCTGCTGGCCTATCAGTCCACATATCAGTCCAGATCAGTCCCTGGCTCATGTGCTCTCAGTCAGCCTCAGCCACTGGCCTTCCTGGGAATTCACAGCAAGAAATAGCAAGAAATAGCTTTCTCTGGAATCCAGAAAAGTAGGGGGTATGACTCAGTGGTACAGTGTTTTCTTAGAATCCACCAGGGACATGGCATACCAGAGGTAGAGAGCCCATAGGTATAATCTTCTCATGAGCCGTAGCTCAGTGGTAGAGCCCCTGCCTAGAATCCCCCAGTGAGGAGCTGGGGGCGTGGCTCAGTGGTAGAACCCCTGCCTAGAATCCCCCAGTGAGGGGCTGGGGGCGTGGCTCAGTGGTAGAGCCCCTGCCTAGAATCCCCCAGTGAGGGGCTGGGGGCGTGGCTCAGTGGTAGAGCTCCTGCCTAGAATCCTCCAGTGAGGGGCTGGGGTGTGGCTCAGGAGTGAAGTCTTGTTTAGCACATATAATGCCCTGGATTCCATCCCCAGCCCTACAGTAAAACAAGGAAGAGTCAGAAAAGAGGAAGAGATAAATGAAGCCTGCTTTCTTTGGCTCCTAGAGTTTGCCAGGTGCTGGCTTCTCACATGTTCTCTCACCCCTTCCTCACACGGCCCTTGTAACCTTAAGACCCATTTTACAAATGAGGAAATATGAAGTTGGCTGCAGCCATGATTAGGCTACTCGGGGCCAGAGAGCCTCAGACATGGCTCGTCCTAGGTCTGGCATGCCATGGGGCTCTGTGAAGGTTTAGAGGTTTTTACGGCAGTAGGGGGAGAGCAACAGAGACATCCCAGTAATACTCAAGGATCTATGCTATGTAGGCATGTGCGAAGAGTGACTTTTGGGCTTCACATTCCTGGGCTGTATGCCTCCAGACAAATTAGGACTTCTATTCTACTTGCCGACTAGGTGTGCCTTTCTCTCCTCTGACAAGTTTGTAGGATTCAGCTGAGTGCTCTCTCTAAAGCCCTGCCACCTACAGCTTGCACAGAGAGATGGGGGCGGGGACTGGGGTTCCAGGTTGCCTTACGGCAGCCATGTATTTGCAGCCAAAGCAATTGGTACCTCAGAGCCGGTCAAGGTGCCCTACTCCAAGTTCCTTATGCACCCGGAGGAGCTGTTCGTACTGGGACTTCCTGAAGGCATCTCTCTTCGAAGACCCAACTGCTTTGGGATTGCCAAGCTACGGAAGATTCTGGAAGCTAGCAACAGCATCCAGTTTGTCATCAAGAGGTAAGGGCTGGGCTGGGTGTTCCAGGCTAGCCAAGGATACACAGTGAGACCCTGTCTCAAAACAGACAAACAAACAAACAAATAAACAAAAAGACTGTAGGTTGGAGGGTAGTGCCCAGGAGATGACTCAGCCAGTAAAGGCGTCTGTCATTTAGCTTGATGGATCTGAGTTTTGTTCTTTGGATTAGTGATTCTCAAACTGTGGGTAACGACCCCACAGGCATGGTTAGGGGTAGGGGTTCCAAAAGATTCTTTCAGGGGTTACCTCAAACCATGGGAAAACACAGATATTTACGTTATGATTTATAACAATAGCAAAATTGTGCAGTTGCAGTGAAAATATGTTGTGGTTGGGGTCACCACACCATGAGGGACTGTATTAAAGGGTCACAGCATTAGGAAGGTTGAGAACCACTGGTTCAGACCAAACCTTGGAAGAAGAGAACTGACTGCCTCAAATTGTCTTCTGCCCTTGACATACAAGACCATGGCCTGCATGCCCCTGCCCCCCCCCACACACACAATAAATAAATAAATATAACCAAGAAAGGGCTAGGGAGATACTTATGTCTTAGCTAGGGTTTTACTGCTGTGAACAGACACCATGACCATGGCAAGTCTTATAAAGGACATTTAATTGAGGCTGGCTTACAGGTTCAGAGATTCAGTCCATTATCATCAAGGTGGGAACATGGCAGAATCCTGGCAGGCATGGTGCAGGAGGAGCTGAGAGTTCTACACCTTCATCTGAAGGCTGCTAGCAGAATACTCACTTCCAGGCAGCTAGGACAAGGGTATTAAAGCTCACACCCACAATGACACACCTACTCCAACAAGGCCACTCCTAATAGTGCAACTCCCTGGGCTGAGCATATGCAAACCATCAGAAATGGCTCAGCAGGTGAGGGTGCTTGCCTCCAGGCCTGATGACTTCAGTCCCTGGGTGCACATGGTAGAAGGTAACTCTTGCAAATTTATTCTCTGACCTCCATGTGTGAGCTATGGCCTGCATGTACGTGCACGCCCATACAATGATTTTTTTAAATTAAGTTTAAAAAAAAGTAGGAGCAAAGACCAGCCAGACCCATGAGGGACATCGTCAGCACCCAAAATAGCACTACGATTGCGAAAACTTCTTTCTTTATTTTCTATGGCTTTGATTTTACTGTATTTGGGGTTGGAAATTTTTATAAGATAGGATCTTGCTTTGTAGCTCTGTGACCCAATGCTGATTAAGCAGAGCTGGGAGGACCCCTGGGTTTGCTGGCCCATCAGAGTGGCCAATATACAGGCTCCATGTTCAGGGAGAGACCCTGTCTCAAAACATACTGTGGATGGGCCGGAGATGGCTCAGTGGTTAATGCTTGCTGTTCTTAACCTGAGTTAGGAGGTCCTGAGCTTGGTTCTCAGAATCCTCCCATAACCACCTGGAACTTCAGCTCCGGTGGTTCCAGCGCCCTCGTCTGGCTTCTGTAGGCACTACAACTCTCTCTCTCTCTCTCTCTCTCTCTCTCTCTCTCTCTCTCTCTCTCTCACACACACACACACACACACACACACACACACACACAAAATTTAAAAAAGAATAAAAATTTACAAAAAATTAAAGTGGCCAGGCAGTGGTGGTGTACACCTTTAGTCCTGGCACTCAAGAGGCAGAGGCTAGCCTGGTCTATAGAGTAAGTTCCAGGTCAGCTAGGGATATACAGAGAAACCAGGTCTTGGAAAAAAAATGTATATATTACTAAGATACCAGATGTTGACCTTTGGCCTCTACGTGTACCTTTCCACATGTGTGTGTACAAACACACACATCATTTCCCTGACAATTGCTCACCCACACATGCATGCTGTGTGTTCCACATGCATGGGATTGGTTGAAGGCCAAAACAGGGCATCAGCCAGCCCAGGATTTGGAGAAATTCTCAGTGCTCAGAGCTGTTGACAGCTCCCATCTACAGGTTGACCCCTCTAGTCTGGCAAGGACCTTAATTCTTGTTGGTCAGGGATAGGAAAGCCCATTGCACACATCTGTTGTACACTGAGGCCCAGAAGTGCCAGCTACACAGCCCTAGGATGCTTGGACAAACCTCACTAATGGCACTGGTTTTGTTTTCTAGACCCGAACTGCTCACTGACGGTGTCAAAGAACCTGTTCTGGACACTCAAGGTACCTGGGCATGGGGGAGACACAGGTGGGTGTGGGAGGGCTTCAAGTCTCTGCCATATCCCTCCTGATGCCCCTGTCCTATCCCCTACCCTAGGCGTTTCCCCACTGCCCCTGTCGGGTTTGCCCCCTCGATGCCACCTGGGACCCCAGGTGCTCCCTCCTCACCTGCCTTCTCTCCCCACCCCACCCCCAGAGAGGGACTCCTGGGACCGTCTTGTGGACGAGACCCCGAAGAGACAGGGCCTTCAAGGTAAGTTTAGGTCCATATAAGTTTAGGCGTTCCAGAGTCATGACCTTGTCTAGCTTTAGAGGGGGAGGGGGCAAAGCGGAAGTGGAAAGAGGCTGGACCCCACCCATGGGCTCCAGGGTACCCTACTGGCCACTAGGGCCAGACTATAGCCTGGTGTCTCTGAGTTAGAGTCTGGCTGTCGGTAGGGGGACAGCCAGGCACAGGACCCCAGCGCTGTCTATTCTGTCTGGTAGTAGCATCTACATTTCTATAGTCCTTCAGCAGCCCAGCTCGGGTTTTTTTGTTTGTTTGTTTGTTTGTTTTCTAACAAAATCTCAATC
>NW_021604614.1:2771838-2773532 GCF_004785775.1 Grammomys surdaster
TTTTTTTTTTTTTTGGTTTTTCGAGACAGGGTTTCTCTGTATAGCCCTGGCTGTCCTGGAACTCACTCTGTAGACCAGGCTGGCCTCGAACTCAGAAATCCGCCTGCCTCTGCCTCCCAAGTGCTGGGATTAAAGGCGTGCACCACCACTGCCTGACTTCTCTCACACCTTCTCAAAAAACCTCCTTAAAGAGTCTAGAGAGGTGGCCCAGTGGTTTAGAGCACTGACTGTTCTTCCAGAGGACCTGAGTTCAATTCCCAGCCACCAGTTCCAGGGGATCTGACACCCTCACACAGACACACATGCAGGCAAAACATCAGTGCATATAAAATAAGGGCTGGAGAGATGGCTCAGTGGTTAAGAGCACTGACTGCTCTTTCAGGGGTCCTGAGTTCAAGTCCCAGTAACCACATGGTGGCTCACAACCATCTGTAATGAGATCCGATGCCCTCTTCTGGTGCATCTGAACGCAGTGACAGTGTACTCATACATAAATAAATAAATGTTTAAATGAAAATTATTTTAAAAATGCACATAAAATAAAAATAAATTATCCCTTCAATGCACATAAAATAAAAATAAGTAAATAATTGTCTCTTTTACTGCCTACACCTCTCTGTATCAGTCCTCCTGACTCCCTCTTACACTCTATGGTTTCTTCTTAATAATCCTATGTTCACTTCCTGTCAGCTGGTTGCTCGCTCTGCCTCTTGACCTATGGTTGACTTTATTTAACCCTGTTTAGAATATTCAAGCAGAAAGTTCTTGGATTTAAGGTGTGTGCTAAGGCTAGGCCATACCATAACTAATAATTACGAGCTTTTCCAGTAAATAACACAATATCAATGTTTGAGGTGTGATCAAGTGTCCTGCAACATAGTTTTTATTACTCTGAAATTGGAGGGGCGGATGATGGCTGTGGAGCACCAGAAAGGTGGGCAGGAAGGCAAGCAATGGAACATGGGAAAATACATGAGAATATAGGAGAATATAGAATATACATAGACCATGGAGTGTGCCCCTGGCACAGGATGTCCCATCCTGGCATCCGTAGCATGAGAGGCCAGCCGACATCCCTGCTATCGGGATCTGGCTGAGAACCTAATCCATCCCGTGAGTGCCCAGCTTAGAGAGCTAGTGGGCATGGTTGGTGTGAATCCCAGGATGACTGTCACCAAGTGACCCCTTCGTGGTCACCATAATTCTAAGGCGCTCAGAGAGGCAGCAGTGGCCAATGCTGGAGATAGAAGAGCTCACAGAACCAGACTCCTGGGACTGGCTGCCAATCACCCAACCCCAACTCCTCCCACATTCTACAGGGAGGGGAATGTGTGTATCTTTCCTCACCTTCTGTAGATTCCTACAGCCAGACCTTATCAGGCTGAGGATGGCTCCAGGAGTGCACATGAAGCACCAGAGGTCATTTCCTCTTTCCCCTGCTGTACATGTCCTTTATCTCCTAAGGCCAGGATAGGATGTAACCTCCCTGAGGTCAGAGGTGCAGTTATGGCATGCTTGCACATGGTGGTCCTTCATCAAAACTACTTCAGAACAGTAGAGCGCTTGCCTAGAGTCCTCCCCACCCTGTGAGGAAATGGCAACAGAGCAAGAACACCTGCCTGGAATCCCCCAGTGAGGGGCTGGGGCCGTGGCTCAGTGGTAGAGCCCCTGCCTAGAATCCCCCAGTGAGGGGC
>NW_021604614.1:2773542-2790349 GCF_004785775.1 Grammomys surdaster
CTCAGTGGTAGAGCCCCTGCCTAGAATCCCCCAGTGAGGGGCTGGGGCCGTGGCTCAGTGGTAGAGCATTTCTGTGTGATCTCCAAGGCTCTGGGCAGTGTGTCCTATACCACCAAATTGTCAATAACTCCTGGTGGGGTAGACACTCCTATTCTGGCCCTATGTCTCTGTGATCTCTTGGAAGACTTCACTCCAACCCTCCCCCCACCCCCGCCCCTCGTGTCTCACCTCTGGGCCTATTTATTCATTTGTTAGTTTTCAAATGTCAACAATTAGCCTAATTTCATTTCGTGGCTGTTGTCCCAACAGTGTGAGAGTCCTTCCAGGAAACCAAAAAAAAACACGCACACAGAGTCTCCTGAAGACTGGTTCTGAAGGACTCTGAGGGGCCCACTCCAAAGATCTGCTAATTGCCAGACAAGGAGTTCCCTGTAATTAGGAAGTCATTTTCCTGTAAAAGTCACCAAGTGCCTTTTAATGTAATAGCCTCTGTCCATAATTGTATTCACTTCGCAGAAAATTACAACACCAGGCTCTCGCGGATCGACATCGCCAACACGCTTAGGGAACAAGTCCAAGACCTGTTTAACAAGAAATACGGTGAGTTACAGGCAGGGGTCAGGTCGAGGGAGAGGTGGGCAGCTTCCTGCCTGTGGCCAGCTTAACACTGGGCAAAGAGGTTGATCTATATTTTAGGTATTTCTTTGCTTTTTTTTTTTTTAAAAAAAAAATGTATTTATTGTGTGTACGGGCATGTATATGAGTATGAACATTCCCCGTCACAAACATGGTCAGACTTGCAGGAGTCGCTTCCTTCCTTCCACCATGTGGGTCCCGGGGATCAGATTCAATTTGCCAGGTTTGCGGGCAGCCACCTTTGTGAGCCGAGTCATTGCACTGGCTCTGTTATATTTCTTGAACATCTAGTATGTGCCAAGCACTGGGAGCACAGTGTCACAGAAAACAGACCCACTGTGGGATGTGCTTGGTGGGGTGCACCGGTAACCTCATCACTTGGCTGAGACAGAAGGATTACTCTGAGTTCCAGACCTGGTATGAACTACCGAGTAAGATTTTGTTGAGAGACAGAGAGAGAGCATGTGTAGATAGATGCTGGCTGGTGAGGTGGCTTACAGGGTATAGGTGGTGACTGCCGAGCCTGGTGACCAGAGTTCGATTCCTGGACCCCACGTAGTGAAAGGAGAAAGCCAACATCTGCAGTGTCACCCTCTTGTCTCTACTGTATGTACCTCGGAGTGTGCACACATAGGTGCTTACGCGCACACACATTAATAAAGCAGATGTCATTTAAAACTCTTTAATAGAGGCTGGGCTGTGGCTCAGTTGATAAGCTGCTTGTGAGCATGTGTGAAGCCCTGGGCTCCATCCATGACACCACATAAACTGGGTGTGATGGCAGTTTGACACTGTCATCATGACACTCAGGAGGTAGAGGCAGGAGGATCAGAAGTTCACAACCAGCCAGGAGGTGGTGGCCCACACCTTTTTTTTTTTTTTTTTTAAGATTTATTTATTTATTTTCTGTATATGCATACACTGTAGCTGTCTCCCGACACATGAGAAGAGGGCATCGGATCCCATTACAGATGGTTGTGAGCCACTGTGTGGTTGCTGGGAATTGAACTCAGGACCTCTGGAAGAGCTGTCAGCGCTCTTAACCGCTCAGCCCCTGGTGGTGCACACCTTTAATCAAGAAGGAAGGAATTCAAAGCCATTCTCAGCTACATGGCATGTTGGAAGTCAGCCTGAGCTACGTGAGACCCTGTCCCCCCCAAAAAAACCCAAAAAAACCTTAATAATTGGTGAGGGTGAGGGGCTGGAGAGATGGCTCAGCAGTTAAGAGCACTGACTACTCTTCCAGAGGTCCTGAGTTCAATTCCCAGCAACCACATGGTGGCTCACAGCCATCTGTAATGAGATCCGATGCACTCAGGTGTGTCTGAAGACAGCTGCAGTGATCCCATATAAATAAAATAAATAAATCTTTGAGGGGGATGCGGGGGGGGGGGGAGAATTGCTGGTAAGGATGGAGAGGTAGCTTAGCCACTAGCATTAGCTACGTTTGGTTTTTCTGACCCACATGGTGGCTCACAACCATCTGTAACTCGAGTCTCAGCGGATCTGATATCCCTTTCTGGACTGATAGCACTAGGCTGCACACATGGGACACAGACATACATGCAGACCAAAGACCCATCCATACACATTAAATAAATAGATTAATTAAAAGACTTTGCATATAGAAGAGCCAGGCGTGATGGTACATGCCTTTAATCCAAGAACTTAAGAGAAGAGTCTGGTGGATCTCTGAGGACTAGCCTGGTCTACATAATAAGACCCTGTCTCAGAAGAAACAGAGGGAAAGGAAGAAGGGACGGGACTTGAGACCAGGCAGACAGTGGTCCCTGCGATCCCGACAGCACCCTGGCTGCCTTCATCTACCTTCCTCCCGCTGGGTGGAGCATACCCATTCACTTCCGGGGTCAGATTCACAAGGTCCTGACTCTGTGAATCTGAATTCCATGGTCTGGGTAAAAGCCGATGTTTCGGGGTTCCCATCTGGGAGGCAGGTGCTCAGTGGCACAGCCTGGAGTCCGAGAAATATTAAGTGCTGCCTTAACCCAGTACCAGGAGCCACGTATTCAAGGTCCACCCAGCGTGGATTCCCACAGAAACTGCCCAGTACACATATGAATCTCCAAGTCCAAGCCACGTACAACTTCTCCTGTCTTCCACAAAGGGCCTGAGCCCTCTGGGAGAGAAACCTCATATTCCTGCCGCACACCCTGTTTTACCTCCTGCTCCTGACTGATACAACGGCCTTTCTCGTATCCAGGTGAAGCTCTGGGCATCAAATACCCAGTGCAAGTGCCCTACAAGCGAATCAAAAGCAATCCAGGCTCGGTGATCATCGAAGGCCTGCCCCCTGGAATCCCATTCCGCAAACCCTGCACCTTCGGCTCCCAGAACCTGGAAAGGATTCTCTCTGTGGCTGACAAGATCAAGTTCACGGTCACCAGGTACTTAATAAGGAAGAGCTCAGATTACACTGGCTGGGATTGCCAGCTGGCTCCAGACCTTCCTATGGTCTTCCTGTAGACCTTCCTATAGGGGTTGCTCTACCCACCAGGCTGGGTGCAGGGGATCCCGCATATTAACTGGGTACCCTTCTAACTGTATGTCCCACATCAGTTCCTTAGGCATACCCAGCCCCCTGAGAAAGCAAAAGTTTCATATACATACATGCCCTGGACATCTGATTGAAGTGCAGATTCTGGGGCTCCGGAGTCCATTTTGTGGGGAAGTGCTTACTGAGCCAGCATGAGGACCTACGTTTGGATGCACCTCAGCACCCATGCAAAAATCTGAGCATGTTGTTGGGGGAGGGGTGTACCTATTACCCCAGCCATGACATTTGGGAAAGACAGGAGAGTCCCAGGGGCTTGGTGGTAACCAGTCTAGCTAAATGACCTGCTTTGTGTTCGGTGAGAAGCCTTTTCTCAAAAAAGAAACCAAGAAAAGTATACTGACTAAGGAAGGTTCTGGAAGTCAGGCTTTGGCATGCATGTGTGCACATAAACAAGTTCTGTCTTCTCTCCCCTGCCCCCAGTGCACATGCTCACACGGTACGGATCCCAAAACATGCCCTCATCCTGCCACACAGGAAGCAGAGGCAGGAACGTAGGAGTTAAAGTTAGCTCAGGCTACATAATTAGACCCTTTCTTAAAAACAACAACAACAACAAAAACGCTAGGGGAGTGGCCTGGTTGGTTTCATAGCATGTCTAGCACACAGGAAGCCCTTAGTTCCATCCCTGGCACCTTATATAAACCAGGAGTAATGGTACATACCTGTAATCTCAGCACTCAGGAGATAGAGGCAGGAGGACCAGAAATTCAGGGTCAGCCTTGGCTACAACATAGGGATTCAAGGCTAGTCTGGGCTACATGAGACCCTCTCTCCAAGCGTCAAACATTAAATGCTAATGTCTGAAGCAGGCCCCGGGCATTTGTTACCAGTTCCTTGGCAAGCTAGTGTCCCCGTGTACCTAGTGGTAACCTTGTCTGCATCTCTTTTCCCTGAAGTTCACTTCTGTTTCCCTTCCAGGCCCTTTCAAGGACTCATCCCGAAGCCTGGTAAGTGGTACCTCTGTGGGCTTGGGAGGTACTTGGTGTTGGGGGTGGGGCGTCTGTGGACAGTTCTGGGAGCTCAAAGCCAAGTCCATCGTGAGATACAACTGCCCAGCTCAGGAGCAGGACCTGGGTACTGCCCTACTCTTCCTGCCGATGCTCTGGTCTTAAGAGCCCGTTGAGATAGCACTGGAGCCGTGGGCTTCACCCAGGCAGAGGTCGCAGCTGTGCCAGGGTCCCCATGACCTCTGGGAGACCTGGCTGACTCATAGAGGGGGAGATTGATGGCAAATGTATTTGAGTGTTGTCATAGGGTGCAGGGGGCTTGGTGGCAAGATGTGAGTTGTTAGGGAGCTGGGAAGATAACGTAGTCTGTAAAATACTTGCTGTGCAAACAAGAGGACCTGAATTTGATCCCAGGAACCCACATACAAAGCTGTGTAGCTGTGTGTAGGGAATGGGGTAGTAACGTGTGTGCATGCACACACACACACACCACACGCACACCTGTGTGTAGTGGTGCAATTTGCAATCCTGTGCCAGGGAGGTGGAGCTTTGCGAATTGCTAGAGCTCACTGAGCAGCCTGCCTGGTCTATTCAGCAAGCTCCAGGCCAGTGAGAGACAGTCTCAAGTGAACACAAGAAAACGGTGAGCGTAGTGGTGCACCTTTAATCCCAGTACCCTGCAGGGAGAGGCAGGTCGATTTCTGTGATTTTGAGGTTTGCCTGGTTTGCAGAACAAATTCTAGGATGGCCAGGGTTACACAGAGAAACATTGTTTCAGAAAACAAACAAAAAGAAAGAGAGCTCCTATGGAATCCCCCAGTGAGGGTCTGGGGGCGTGGCTCAGTGGTAGAGCCCCTGCCTAGAATCCCCCAGTGAGGGGCTGGGGGCGTGGCTCAGTGGTAGAGCTCCTGCCTAGAATCCCCCAGTGAGGGGCTGGGGGCGTGGCTCAGTGGGAGAGCCCCTGCCTAGAATCCCCAGTGAGGGGCTGGGGGCGTGGCTCAGTGGTAGAGCTCCTGCCTAGAATCCCGCATTGAGGGGCTGGGGGCGTGGCTAAATCAAGCTTGCTAAGATTACAGGTATTCCACCAAGCCTGAGGTGCTGAGGCTGGAACTAGGGCCATATGCATTCTAGAGAAAAACCTATCAAATCCGGTATATCCCTAGTCCCCAAGATCGTATCTTGAAAAAAAATTTTTTAAACAAACAAACACAAAAAGTCCCTGGCCTCATTTTACCTTCTGCAGTAGCTCACAGGGAGGACTCTAGGATCCTGTGCCCACTGTGGAGACAGCCCTGGGTGGGGCTAGAGGCTGAGCCAGAGTAGGCAGTCAGACCATGAGGGAAATGAGGACTTCCTCAGGAAGGAAGCTGGGCACAACAAGGCAAACACAGAGGGCTGTCGTCCCTCCAGTGAGACATTCAGAAAGTCCCTTCTTTGGGACTGACCCTGGCCCAGCCTGTCTGCCTGGTCCAATAGCAAGCTCCTTCCCTCTACCTTCCACCCTAGCTCTTGAGTTAGTTTGTAAATGTAGGACCCAGACTGATAGCCTAAAGCCAGACCCTAGCCAGTGGCCAACCCTGACATAAGTGACTGCCTAAACTGATGTCACTGCTGGGTGCTGCTGCTCCTGTCCCTCTGGGGTCCAGGAAGTGTGACTGGACCTCCAGCCTCGGTAGGAAACCAGTATATAAGTCAGCCAATCCCCGTACAGCCCCCATGTCTCTCCCTGGCCCCCAAACCCACTCGTTTTTGGCGAAAAGAGTCCTGATATGTATCCCAGACTGGCCTCAAATTTGTGACCTTCCTGCCTCCGCCTCCAGAGCATTGAGGTGACAGTTGTGGGCCACCACTCTGGGGTCGGTTAGCTTCACACAAGAGGAAACATAGACTCAAGAGAGTTTAGGGAAATTTCTCGAAGTCACAAGCATTTGCCTAGCCTGACTGAGATTTGAAAGGAGAGGACTTCCGTACTTGCAGGAGCCAGGTTGTACCTTCCTGTGCTAAATCTCTGATCCTGCTGAGTGTCTCTCTGTCGCCCCCTCCTGACCACTAGATGCAATGACACGGGTCCTGTCTGCAATCTCCCTGTTCAAACTGGCTTATTTACTTGATTGATAGGGTTTGGTTTTTTTGGTTTGGTTTTAGGATTTTTCATTTGTTTGTTATGTTTTTCCAGACAGGGTTCCTCTGTGTAGCCCTCGCTTTCCTGGAACTTGATCTGTAGACCAGGCTGGCCTCGAACTCACAGAGATCTACCTGAGTACTAAGTTTAAAGGCATCTGGCTTTGGTGTGTGTGTGTGTGTGTGGTGTGTGTGTGTGTGTGTGTGTGTGTAGGGTATGGGTGTTCCTCTGTGTGTATGTACGGGGGGATTGTGGAGGCACACTCATGTGTGCAGAGGGCAGTTCTTGGAGCTGCCCTATATATATTTAAGATAGTATCTCTCACTGGCCTGAAGCTAGGCTGACAAGCTAGTCCTAGGCATCCTCCTGTCCCTGACTATCCGGTGATGGGATTACAATTTCACACTGTCACTCATAGCTTTTAAGAAAAAAGGAAAGGAAAAAAACAAAATCTGTGAATGTGATGCCTTCAGAGACCAGAAGATGTCACCAGATCCCCTGCAGCTGGAGTTACAGATGTGTGCTGCCTTGCACGGGCCCTGGGAACCAAACTCAGGTCCTCTCAATGAGCAGTGAGTGTTCTAAACCACTGAGCTGTCTCTCCTGCGTGTGTGTGTGTGTGTGTGTGTGTGTGTGTACGCGCGCACGCACTCGCGCGCACTCTCAGGTCTTCAGCCTTAGAGGCAGGCAGGTGCCTTTACCAGCTGAGCTATTTTGCTGGCTCCAGGCCCTGCTTCTTACAGAGGATGTGAGGCTCAGATTCAGGTCTTGGTGTTTTCCAGATAAGCACTTTACCCACTGAGCTATCTCCCTAGCCCTGTCTGTTGTCTGTTTGTTGTGGTTATTGCTGCTGTGTTGGGTGTGTGTGTGTGTGCGTGTGTGTGTGTGTTATTTATCAGTTTGACTGGCTGACCTGCATGTATTTATGTGTACCATGTGTGTACCTGGTGTCTGTGGAGGTCAGGGAACTGGAGATACAGATGGTTGTAAGCCACAGTGAATGCTGGGAATTGAACCTTGTTCTTCTGCAAGAGCGACCATCGCTCTTAACCACTGAGCCATCTCTCTACCCCCACCCCAATCCCAGTTTCTTCTTTGAAAAAGAAAACGTTTCTTTTTTTTTTTCTTTTTTGTGAAGTAGACCAAGCCAACCCAGAACTTAGTGTTGTTCAGCTGAGAATCATCTTAAACTTAGGATCCCCCTGCCTCCACCTCTGGGTGCTGGGATTACAGACGTGTTATATTCTGTCAGACTAGTCCACTCTTGTCTGAGGGTTTCTGTTGCTATGATAAACACCATGGTAAAAAAAAACACCTTAGAGCAGGAAGGGGTTGTTTTGGCTTTTAATTCCTAGGGGACACTCTGTTACTGAGGGAAGACAGGGCCAGGGCCGGAACCTGGAGGAATACTGTTTACTGCCTTTCCCCCTGACTTGCTCAACCTGCTTTCTATATACCTCACGACTACCTGCTGGGCCTAGCACAGTGGGGCTGGGCCCTCCCTGAGATCAATCACTAATTAAGCAAATGCTCTATGGGGTTACCTACAGGCCTTCTGATGGAGGCATTGTCTCATTTGACTTTAGTTTATATCAAGGAAAGGTGCTGGGACAAGGTACAGTCCCTCTGTGTCTGTAAGAGTCCCCCAGCTGGGGAGGTCCCTGTGGGGACGACTGTTGGAGGCATAGTCCCAGAGGAATCACTGGAACAATGCGGGATGCTGAGCGAAGGATTGATGAATCTTGTGGAGAGAGAAGAGGAAGGCAGGGCCTGTGAACACGTGTGAACAGCATGCACACTTGAAATCCTCTAAAAATGAGGGCAGATTGGTTTCTCCAGATCTATACAGTGGAGACTGCAGGTGGAATCGTTCTCTCCAGTGACAAGCCAGACTCGTCATATCTGGAGGCAAGGGTAGCTCTCAGCCTAGGGAAGTGACATTTTCCAGGCTGAGTGAGGAGACAGCCATGAACTTGGACTTCTGGGTCTTGCGTTTGTTTCGTTATCGTTGTTTGGAACAAAATGTCTCAGGTATCCGGGGCTGGCCTTGAACTTGCTGGATGGACCTCAAGGATGACCTTGCACTCTGACTCCCACGTCTGCTCTGCTTCCACAGTGCTGGGCTTGCAAGTGTGCACACCGAGCCCGTAGCATTTTGTACAGTGCTGGGGATGAAACCCAGGGCTTCAAGCACTCCACAATAGAATTACATCCCTAGCCGGCTTGAATTCTTTCTTTTGTTTGTTCGAGACGGGGTTTCTCTGTGTGACCCAGGCTATCACAGAACTCATCTGTAGACCAGGCTGGCTTTGAACTCACAGAGATCCACCTCTGCCTCTCAAGCGCTGGGCCACCACCACCCAGCTCTGTCTATCTTTGACAGTGTCTCACTAGGTAGCCCAGGCTGGCCTTGAATTTACAATCCTCCTCCTCCTCCCCACCTCCCACCCCAGGTAACTGGGATTATAGATCCATTCCACCAGGTTTGATGTGGTTTGGGTTTTATGTTCAGGCCTCAGAGCTTTGTTTTCCAAATGATGTCAGATTTGAATGTTCTGGTGGTAGCTATGGCGACCAGCTTCCACCTGGGGCAGATGGCCTACAGAAGGTAAAGCTGGAGCCAAGAACAAAACAAGGACATCTACAGAGGCCTGGGGGGGGGGGGGGTGCTGACAAGGTCTGAGGTAAAAATGATGGAAAATAATCTGAAAGCCTGGGTCTGAGAAGCCTGGGGGTGGGGGACGAAGCTTTGTAAGTAGTGAGCTCCCTGTTGCCAGAGGCATTCAAGCGGAACTTAGGTAGTCACTTAGCAAAGAGAATATTCTTACGTGGTTTGCTGCCAAGGAGGATGGGAAGAGCTGTTTCCACGGTACAAAACCTGACATGATCTCCTTCCCTTTCCTGCCCACTATGACCTTCCAAACAGCCAGTTGTTCCCCCCCCCACCCCAAGTATGTAGTGGGGATGTACGTATATCCTCCCAGCCCCTGGGAGTAGTTCAAGGCCAGCTTCTGTTACGTAGTAAGTTTGAGGCTGGCCTGGGCTATAAGAAACCTTGTCTCAAAACTGAATCATAGGGACCTGAGAGATGGCTGGCTCACAGTTGCCTGTAGCTCCAGTGCCAGGGGATCAGATGCCCACTTCTAGCCACCGTAGGTGCCACAGACGCTTGGCACACACAGACACAGACAGACACACATCACCAGTGTCACTGTTAACCTCTGACACCAGGGTGCAGCCTGGGTGCACTGTCAAGGAAAAGTGGGGTGCACTAGGGTCCCCACAGACAGAGCTACCAGCTTCCTGTGTGACATCAGCAAGCCAGGTTCAGCTCTTTGGAGCATCAATGCCCTCAACTATAAAACAGAAATGAGATTGTTTTGCCTCTAGTCTGGAGCCCAAAGCCAAGGCCAGATAGGTCTCAGCCAGAGGCTCAGAAGGGTTGGCACTGCAGCCTGGACTAGATCTTGTAAATGTAGGCCTGGCAGGTCTTTGTGCTGGGTCCCTGCTGCACAGAAACCTGAGCACCCCGGGAGCTACAGCCAAATTCCCAACAGTCCCACTTAATCTAAGACACCCACAATCAACTTCCCAGTTCAATTTCAATTTTGAGAAACTGTTACAGCAAATTAAGCCTCCACCCCTACCCCGTGAGAATTTACTCCAATCATAAAGAGAACAAGGGGGACATTTTTTAATCTCTTTAATATTATTGTGTTCCCAAAGAGAAAGCATCCCAGGACAGACCCCCCCCTCTTGTGGCTTTATGGACGCTTAAGGCAGACCAACGTAGCTAGCTAGCTGTTTAACCAAGGTCACCCTGGCTGCCCAGCAGAATTATGCTTGTCCTGGTGAGAGACTCATGGCTTAATCAACGGGCTGTCAGACTGGGTCTTCTCTGAAGTGCCTGTCAAAGGCAATGGTCCTGGAGCTGAATTTTACTTGTGTATATATTTTCTTTTAATTTTATGTATATATATATATACACACATACACACATACACGTGTGTGTGTGTGTTTTTAAATATGAGAGTGTTCTGTCTGTGTGATACACCTACATGCCAGGTGAGAACATCACATCCCATTATAGATAACAATCTGTAATGTGAGCCATCACGTGGTTGTTGGGAATTGAACTCAGGACCTCTGGAAGAGCAGCTGGTATTCTTAACCACTAAGCCATCTCTCCAGCCCTTAGTTGGTTTGGTGGTTTTGTTTTGTTTTTGAGACAGGGTTTCTCTGTGCAGCCCTGGCTGTCCTGGAACTCGCTCTGTAGACCAGGCTGGCCTTGAACTCAGAGATGTACTTGCCTCTGCCTCCTGAGTGCTGGGGTTAAAGGCATGCACCACCATTTCCCTGCAAACTTAATATTTTCTAAGCTTTTATAACAATGATTTACCTGAGGAAAGTGGCTATTCCATTTCTCTAGCATTGTCTGAGGCCCAGTTTGAAATGCTCAGTGGAGGGGAAGGGCCTGCCTGCCACATAAGGTAGTTCACAGTGCTGAGGGTCTCTCAGTGCTATCTGCCATCACCTCAAAAGTAAGGAGAGCTTCCTGGACGAGGGAACCTGACATAGGCCAGGGGACCAGACTGTCTCTTTTGCCCCTTTAGGAACCTAAGTTTGCCATTTCTGAGCTGTGCTACTAGATACATTAACTATGGTCTTCAATTTGGATAACTTACTATGATCTTAGATAAGTTAATTGGATCTGGGGTAAGTTAGCTCACTGTGTATGATCATAGAGAGTTAACTTAGTATCTCTGGTCTTAGATAAGCCTACCTTAACAATCTATAGTTTTAGGTAGGTTGACTTACTGTCTCTCGGCCATCATTGCTTCAGGGTTCTCTCTGCCTTTCTGTATTCCAGTCTTCAAGGCCTGAGCAATATTTCCCTGGCCCCAGTCCTCCAGTCCCTGCCTTCTTCCTTCTCTACCCTTTCAGCTCTGTCTTGGTCTTGAGATCTCAAAATACTACTGTCCTTTCTTGGTGTCTAAAGATACTACAATCCCAGGGCCAGCCATACTTGCTCCCAGTGATTACCTGTACTGCTCTCTGTCAGTATGGCTCGGGTAATGACTACCTTTCTGTCTTCCTGAAATGGCCTCTGCCAGGGTGGGGCAGGGAGGCCTCAGTGGGTAGATGCCCCACTGCTGGGCCCAGATCTGGCCCTATGCTTCCTCCTTTATTCTCAAAGGAGCCATGAAGCCAAGTGTCTGGGAAACCCTGACCATTTCCTAGTCTGTGGAAACTCAGCCAGAGGCACTGTGGCCTGTTCTGCTTCTGGATGGGATAAAGATAGCAAGTCCTAGCCGGGCGTGGTGGCCCACGACTTTAGTGCAAACGCTCGAGAGGCGGAGACAGGCAGATCTACAGAGTGAGTTCCAGGACAGCCAGAGCTACACAGCGGAAACCCTGTCTTGAAAAAGAAAACCAAACAAAAGATTTCATGTCCTGCACCCCATGTGTGGTTGGAAAGGAACTTATCTGTTCTCAGGATCATAAAAAAGGAGGCTCTGCCACCCCATGAGGTTGAGGGAGCCTCAGACTTTTCAATAAGATTCCAGAAACCCTTTCGTAAACATGAAGCAGAGGGACTTGGAATGGCTCAATCAGCAAACCCACAGAAAGGACCAGATATGGTGGGATCCACTTACACCACCAGCTCTGGGGGAGCAGAGAGAAACAAGTGAATACACAGTGCAGCCTGCCTAGCCTGCTTGGCCAGTTCCAAATGAGAGACTCTATCAAAAAAGAAAGCGTCCTGTTGATATAAAGGCGTGAATAGACAAACTCACACACAAAATTAACCTCGGAAGGCCACCCAAGTCGATAAGAGCAACCGACACCTTCATTTGAGTCGATGTGACATCAGCACAGAGTGGCCACCTACCACAGTATTTGTTTTTGAGCCGAATTAGAACAGGAAGGGTGGGGTGAAGGTGGGACTCGGCTCCGTGGTTACTGGACACTCGGGTCTTTGCAGGATGTTGAGGAAAGGTTAGATGACAGTTGGGGGGTGGGGATGGAGGCACTGTAGCCAGACTATTGGCTGCTTTGTGGGTTCTTTTCTCTTTCACCCCTCTTCTTCTACCCTTTCAACCCTTTAACACCAGGTAGGGGAAAGAGAGAGAGAGAAATCATCTAATAAAGTCAGGGGTAGGAAAAGGGCCTGATATCTTTAGACTACTTCCTCCTTATCAGGGGTATAGATTTCCTTGGGGGCAGGTTTGATTTTCCCCAGCAGGATATCTAATTTCCTCTTATTTCTTCTTCGTGCACGACTACTTAATCAACAGCAACCAACCAAGAGCCCACCATCAGCAACCTGCTCTCTCGGGACCCTAACATTTATATCCTCTAAAAGGGCCCCAGATTTCCAAAGGTCACACACTTACCAGAAACTATCTGCAGCTGACAAAACCATGCTCCTACCAGAGCACGAGGCAAATCACAGTCAACTGCTGTGGACAATCCGAATTGGCCTGTCTCCCACACGAGGCAGATCACAGTCAACCGCTGTAGACAACCCAAATTGGCCCGTCTCCCACACGTGGAACTAAAACGAGAAGACATTCTTACAATATTTCTGCATTTTTTTTTAAGAAACCAAAATTCTCACTACAGGACACGAAGCTGGAAAAACCACCAGACCAAGGAGACTGCAACAAGACAGCTGGCAGCCAGGTCAGAAGGGTCCCAGGGGTCTCTGTCTGTGCCGCTGTTTGAACAAATTACAGGTTAAACATGGTGGCACGCATCTGCAATCCCTAGCATTCGGCAGTCCAGGCATATTGTGAGATCATCTCTGGCTATATACTGAATTTGAGACTCAAGTGAGCTATTTGAGACTCTGGCTAACTAACTAAATAAATAAAAGGAAGGAAGGAAAAGATGGAAAATTGGGGACGTAAAGAAAAATAACACCCTAGGCTTGGCACAGGACTCTAAGCTGGACAACCTGAGTTCAGTCCCTGGGACCCACATGGTATATAAGAGGAAACAGACTCCCACAGGTTGTCCTCTGAGTCAAGCATGGTGGTACACATGTCATTCAGCACACAGGAGGCAGAGGCAGGCAGATCTCTCTGAGTTCCAGCCTAGCAAACTGGAGAACAGCCAGGGTTACATGGTGCAGCTCTGTCTCAAAGACAAGCCTGGTGACGCATGCCTATAATCCCAACACTAGGAAGGCAGAGGCAGGCGAGTCTCTGAGAGTTCAAGGCTAGTCTGATCCACAGAGTTCCAGGTCAGCCAAGGCTACACAGAGAAATCCTGTGTCAGAAAAACAAAAGCAAACACAAACTGAAAGCCCCATCAGTTGTCTTGTGAGCTCCACGTGCCTGCCATGGGCCTCATGCATGGATATGTGCACACAAACAAAATAAGTTAATGAAAGAAGCAAAAAATACTTCCAGTGGAACATGCCCGCCCAGCACCAGGAAAGCCAAGGTAGGAGGTTCATGGGATTGAGGCCCAGCTGAAAAACAAAACAAACAAACCCAGTGAACTTGAACTCGGCAGTGGTTGTTCTTAGTTCTTGTATTTAATCATGTTATCCATAAAAGGGGGAGGTACTGTGCAAGCTGTAGGCAGGAAGAAGGATATGGCGTTTTGTCCCCTGTAACTTGCTGTCTGTCCCTCCTTACCACAAATACTCTTGAGAGTAGCCCCTGCTTCCTGCAGGAGGCATCCTGTTCCACTCAGGTGGGGAGAGGCCCAAGTTATTCAAGGCCTCTGAACTTCACCCTGAGGTTGGACAGTATAGCAGCCCCAGCATGGCTGCCAAACCAAGTGTGTTGATCCTGTGTAAATATCTGGCTGTGACATTATATGCCAGGCCTCTGTGTGTATGTGTGCCCAAGAACAAGCATGCAGGTGTATTCCTTAAGGCAAATACGGTTATCCTTCGGGCTAACATGGTGGATTTGAAAGAGTAAGATGACGGTTTCTAAGGTGGATAGATCCTCAGAAAAGAGACCAACAACCAGGATCTGCCAAGCTTCATGTCTATAATTCCAGCACTAAGGAGGCTAAGGGTCTCAAACATCAATAGCAACAAATGGTAGGAGTGGGGTTGGGCCAGGAGTTAGCTCAGTTGGTAGAACACTTGACTTGCTTGAAGGCCTGGATTCAGTTCCCAGCACTCAAGGCAGGGGGATCAGGAGTTCAAGATCACCCTTGGCTACATGGTGAGTTCAAGATCAGCCTGGGCTACATTCCACCATGACTTCCCCACCCCAAAAGAGGACCTATACAGCCAGATGGTGTGCCTTTAATCCCAACAGAGGCAGCAGAGGCAGGCGATGTCTATGAATTCGAGGCTAGCCTGGGCTACAAAGTGAGTCCAGGACAGTGAGGGCTGGTTATACTGAGAAACCTTGTCTCAAAAAGCCAAAAGGAAGGGAGAGAGAGAGAGAGGGAGAGAGAGAGGCAGATTTCAAATTTAAAGGAACTGATTTCAGATATCTAAGAGATAAAAGACACAAAATAGAATTTCTTGAGGTGACGGGAAATTTGAACAGTGGGCAGTAAGGATTTTTTGTTGTCCTTAGCCACTGTGTGTGGGCGTGGGTGTGTGTGGGTATGGGTGCTTGTGCAACTGAATGTGTGCAGATCAGAGGACAACCTCCCACCAGGCCGGTTCCAGGCGATCCATCACCCTCTTCTGGCCTCTTCAGACACTGCACACATATGATGTATATATAAATAAATATGACATAAACTGAGCATGAACACCTTTAAACCCCTTTGGTAAGCAAAGGCAGGGAGGCAGACACACACACACATACATACATACATACATACGTCATACATACATGCATACATACATCACACATACATACATCACACATACATGCATCATACATCACACATACATATATACATGCATACATACATCACACATACATACATACGTCATACATACATCGCACATACCTCACACATACATACGTCATGCATACATACATACGTCATACATACATCACACATACATCACACATACATCACACATACATACGTCATACATACATACATACATGCATCATAATACACGCACACATACATCACACATACATCACACATACATACGTCATACATACATACATACATACATCACACATACATACAGTGGTAGAAGTGCAGACCCTCTCTCCAGGGTCAGTCATGTCCCTCCAAAAATCATCTTTTCAAACCAAGTGAGCTGAGCCGTAGCTCAGTGCCCCAAAGCACGTTGAGTACTCAGGTTCCATCCCCAGCACCTAGCAGGACATCGTGGAATGTCCCTCTAATCCCAGCATGCAGCAGGCTGACATAGATAGGATGTTTATGTTCAAGGCCAGTATGGGCAGCAGAATAAGACCCTGCCTTAGAGAAATGAAAACAAGAATACAAAACAAAAAAGCAAATGTTCCGGTCTCCTGTGTAATGCCTGGTGTTCCCTCCCGAGTGTCTCATCACACTTGATGCTGGGTTATGACCGATATCCCCTGCACTGTTGGCCTCACTTGGGTGCTCGATGCCTGGGCTGTGGTGGGGGTGCTGCTTTGATGGAAAGTTGAATAGATGAATAGGAGGTGAGCGGGTGGGCGTGGCGATGGATGACTGTGAGCGGAAGTGAGCCGGTGCGCGGATGGTATACTTACTTATGAGACCGAAGCAGCTGTCAGAGAGAGGGCAGTACTGCAGAGGCTACTCAGCAGGTGCTCTTGTCTTCCTACAGATGAGGATGACGCCAACAGGCTCGGGGAGAAAGTGATCCTCCGAGAGCAGGTGAAGGAGCTCTTCAATGAGAAATACGGTCAGTGCTCCCTAGTGCTCCCATGCGGCCGGGGCGGGTCTACAGGGTGGCTCTCGTGACCCTAGTGGCTGATGGTATTAATATTGCTTACTTTTTCTAATTGCTGTGACAAAGTATACAACTTAAGGAAGGAAGGGTCTGCAGATCTATAGACCACAGGGCAGGAAAGTGAGTTCCCTGGTCCTGTCACATCTGTAGTCAGGAAGCAGAGAGATGGGTGCTGGTACCCAGCCCACTCTGTCCATTTCATTCCCTTCTGGACCACAGACCTGTGAGATGGTGACACCCACATTTAGAAGGGGTCCACATCAATCAAGTCAGTCTAGAAACTTTGACAGATATGCCCGGAGGTATGTCTTCTGGGCAATTCTAGAATCTGATGTCACATACTTACATGGGTGATGTTGCTGTCCCTGGGGCTGGATGACTGCTGAGTTGGGCTGTCAGAGTCATAATCCTTTCCCAGAGACTTTCACCGTTTGACATGGGACCATCTTTCTCTGGCTCTGACCCCCGTTCTTCAGGTGAGGCCCTGGGACTGAATCGGCCTGTGCTAGTTCCTTACAAACTGATCCGGGACAGCCCAGATGCTGTGGAGGTGAAGGGCCTCCCAGATGACATCCCCTTCCGGAACCCCAACACCTATGACATCCATCGGCTGGAGAAGATCCTGAAGGCCAGGGAGCATGTACGGATGGTCATCATCAACCAGCTCCAGTGAGTGC
>NW_021604614.1:2790359-2815604 GCF_004785775.1 Grammomys surdaster
AAAAGAGAGACAGGAGGATGCAATTGTACCAGCTTCCCCACTGAGGACGTGCCACACATGACCTGTCCCTCCCACCAAGCCCCGCCTCTTAAAGGTCTACCGCCCCCCATAATGTGCCAGGTTGAGGACCACACATTTAATGCATGGACCATTGAGCTGCGCATAGCATGTAAAGCTGTAGCTTGCACTGTAACCAAAGTTGACCTTCCTATAGCCAGAGCAGCAGACGAGGAGGGGAAACCTTCTAATTACGGCCTGGCTTCTGTCTTTTTCAGGCCTTTTGGGGAAGTCTGCAACAATGCCAAGGTGCCAGGTAAGTGACAGACAGGAGAGGACAGCCTTCTCCCTCATGGAAGCTAGTCTAATGCCAGAGAGAGAGAGAGAGAGAGAGAGAGAGAGAGAGAGACAGAGAGACAGAGAGAGAGAGAGACAGAGAGAGAGAGAGACAGAGAGAGAGAGAGAGAGAGAGAGAGAGAAAAGGCACAGACAGGCACAAGAGCTTGGAACAGCTCAGTGGATAGAGGAGCTTGCTGCCAAACCTGATGATCTAAATTCAGTCCCTAGGACTCACGTGATGGAGAGAGGGTCAACCACTCCTGCAAGTTGGCCTCTGACCACCATTCATGTGCCACATACATACACACACACACACACACACGCACACATACATACATATAAATGTTTCTTTAAAAAAAAATTGGTAAGACTGGGGTGTGGATTAGTTGGGAGAATATGTGCAAAGTCTTGTTAAGATTCCCCGGTACCGTGTATATCAGCTGTAGTGGCACAAACCTTTAATCCCAGTACTCAGGAGATGGAAGGCTGGAGGATCAGGAGTCAAGGCCAGGTTCAGCTACACAGTGACTTGGGGGCCAGCCTAGGTTACATGAGACCCTGCCTCAACAAACCATACCAAAATACTTGGGCAGGAAATGGGTAGCAGAGAGGATACGGAAGGCTTTCAAAGGTCTGGAGTTGGCAGCCATACTGAAAACTGAATGTTTTAGGTAAGGCTGTGAAAATAGTAGAACCTGTTGAGGTGGGTGAGGGGTATTTTATCAGCAAGACAGGTAGATGAACAGGAGCCAGAAGTGAGACAGCTGGCCTTTAGACCTGCTTAGGAAATAAGGCTAGACAAGTGAGACTCAGCCACTGAGCCTAGGGTGCTAGCCCCAGGGCACTGAAAGAATATAGGTGTGGCTCAGTAGGATCCCCCAGTGAGGGGCTGGGGTGTGGCTCAGTGGTAGAGCACCTGCCTAGAATCCCCCAGTGAAGGGCTGGGGGCGTGGCTCAGTGGTAGAGCCCCTGCCTAGAATCCCCCAGTGAGGGGCTGGGGTGTGGCTCAGTGGTAGAGCACCTGCCTAGAATCTCCCAGAGAGGGCTGGGGGCGTGGCTCAGTGGTAGAGCCCCTGCCTAGAATCCCCCAGTGAGGGGCTGGGGGCATGGCTCAGTGGTAGAGCCCCTGCCTAGAATCCCCCAGTGAGGAGCTGGGGGCATGGGTTCTTTTCCCAGGATATCAAAATGAGTAAAACACTAAAAATCTAAAGGCAGGGGCTTTCTGCCGGGAGCTCAGGAGGCGGACCCAGAACGTCCCCTGGCATCTGGCCTCAGCAACTGTTTCTTCCACCAGCCAAAGACAACATTCCCAAGCGCAAGAGAAAGCGGGTCTCTGAAGGCAATTCAGTCTCCTCCTCTTCTTCTTCTTCATCCTCGTCCTCTAACCCAGAGTCTGTGGCATCCACCAACCAGATCTCCCTCGTGGTAAAGTCACGCGGATCCGAACTTCACCCTAATTCTGTGTGGCCTTTGCCCCTCTCTCGGGCAGGGCCATCCACAGCTCCAGGAACTGGGAGGCACTGGGCTCTGAGAGGGACTCAGCCAACCACAGAGGTGCAGGCACATCCACTTGTTTTGCCCACAAGATAGACTGAGGGTCCGTGCGATCAGCCAGTGTTTGAGGTGTGGCCATCACTTGTGATGTGTGTAAATGATGCCAGCAGGAACCAGAGGGTAGGTGGTCACGTGACAGAACTCAGTCTCCATCACCTGTCGGCCACATCGCTTCATTTAGCCCTTTCCTGGTTCAGAGAAACTTACGTTAAAAAAAAAAACACACAAAAACAAACAAACAAAAAAACACCCAGGGTGTGCTGTCTTATGCCCTTAGTGGAGGGGAGAAGATCAGAAGTTCAAGGCCAGCTAGGGCTATGACTCTGTCTCAAAGAAAACTGCTAAAGGAGGGCTGAAGGTGTGGCTTAGTCAGCAGGGTGCTTGCTTTGCATGCCTGAAGCCCTGGGTTCTATTCCCAGCACCACCTAACCTGGACCTGGTGGTACATGCCTGGGATCCTAAGACTGGAGAAGTAGAGGCAGGAGGATCAGAAGTTCAAGGTCACCCTCAGCTATTTAGAAAGTTTGAGGCTAGCCTGGGCCACGTGAGACTGCCTCAAGAAAAAGGAATGGAGGAAAGAAAGACTGTTGTGGGTTTTTTTTTTCCATTCTTCTCTATCATTGACTACTCCCCTCACCCCAAGAGGTGGGACAGTGTCTGTGGGGTGACACTGGGTGACACTGGGTGAACAACGCTTTCTGCTCGTGCAGACTCAGCCCTTGATGGTGTCTAGTTCATATATTGAACCTCTTCAACACAGGTGGGGACAATCACTGCCTTCCACCTGTGTGACCTCAGACAGATCTCTCTCCCTCTCTGGGCCTCAGAGGCTGCCTAATAAGTAACGTTTGACTTCACCCTCAGAGAAAGCGTGCTAGTTATTCTGGGAGTTTCTCCGTGTCGTCTGGAGTCCTAATGTGGTCCCTCTGTCCCCTCCCCCGCTCTCTCTAGCAGTGGCCAGTGTACATGGTGGACTATTCCGGACTAAACGTGCAGCTTCCGGGGCCCCTTGATTATTAGACCTCAGAGCCGAATCAGGACCTCAACTCAAAAGACTAAAGGAAAATGTAATTTATGTACAAAGTATATTCGGATATGTATCAATGCCTTTTAGTTTTTCCAATGATTTTTACACTATATTCCTGCCGCCAAGGCCTTTTTAAATAAGTAAAGAAAATGAAAAAGAACAAATGCGTCACTTTTTTTTTTCCTGGTTATACGTACATGTTTGGTGGTGTGGCCCCACCCAGCAGGTGGTATGGTCCCATCTAGGGACTGAGTCAGACAAGACACCAGCTCAGGTGCCCTGGTTCCACCATACCCAGAAGTCTCCTATTCCTGAGTGCTGGGCTGTGGCATCCAGGGACAGAAGTTATTTTCTTGACTGCCAAGGGACTGAGGCCACAAGAGGAGCTACGAGTCCTTGCCTGGCAGGCACAAAGCCATGGATTCCACCCCAGCGCTGGGTGTGATGGTGTGCACCTGTAATCCCAGCGCGGAGTCGGGAGGATCCGGAGTTTCCCATCTGGAGCTGGGGAGATGACTGGGTGGGGAGTCCCTCCTTTGTGAGCGTGTTGATCTGACCTCGGATTCCCAATAGCCATGTTAACAGCCGTGCAGTGTGGTGGTATACCCCTATAATCCCAGCAATGGGAGGTTGGAAACCGGAGGATCCCCAGAGCGTGCTGGCCTGCTAGCCTAAGTGAATCAGTGAGCTCTGGGTCCTCAAGGGATCTTATCTCCAAACATAAGATGAAGAGGGAACCTTAGTGGGTAAAGGAGGCACTTGCTGACAAGCCTGCTGACCTGAGTCCACTCCCAGGGACCACTCGAGGGAAGAACGCCAACTCCTATACCCTCTGACCTCCACACTGCTGCCGTGTGGAGACACACACTAGGTGTGAGGTTTGTTTTCTTTCCTTTTTTTTGGTGGTGGTGGATTTCAAGACAAGGTCTCTCTGTGTAGCCCTTGAACTCACAGAGATCCACCTGCCTCTGCTTCCCAAGTGCTGCCACCTGGCTACTAAATGTAACATGAATATATATATATATATATATATATGTATGTATGTATGTGTATATGTATATGTATGTATTTGAGGCAGATACCTAGTGTTGACTATTGGGCTCCAAACACACATGTCCAAGCACATCTGCACACATGTTCCACACATTCAAATACACACACATATACCATAGCATTTCAGCACCAGCTTGTTCTGCCTGAAACCATGAATCTCCTCCTCCTCCTCCTCCTCCTCCTCCTCCTCCTCCTCCTCTTCTTCCTCCTCCTCTTGTTATTTTTTTTCATTGAGACTGGGTTTCTGTGTGTGGCCCTGTCTGTCCTAGAGCTCACTCTGTAAACCAGGCTGGCCTCAAAGTCAGAGACCCACTCCCCTCTGCCTCTCAGATACTGAGATTAAAGACTTAAACCACCAACTCCTGACACAATCAATGCTTTAACAACTGAGCTGTCTCCTCAGGCCTAAAATTAGACACACTCCCCACCACTGCTGCCTAGTTGTTGTTTTGGTTTTTTTTCTGAAACCATATGTTAAAAAAAGCAAAATGCCCTCGAAAGGAGAAATATCATACTGTCTTTATATCCAGAGCAATAAATGTTGATTGTACTGGAATTCTTGACCCTCAGCCTCTGCCAAAGCTTTCAATGGACACCCCCCAACCCCCACCCCACCTCTGTCACTGGAACCCTTCCTCTTCCTGCATCCCTTCCATGTTCCATCTTTCTATCTTGTCTGAGCTGGTTATTGGAAAGGAGAACAGGATGACCCCGGGACCTGGCTCTAGTTCTCCTGTCAGAATGAGTCCTCTGGCTTGACATGTGACAGACCAGTCCAGATACTTCTCCAAGGCCTGTGGGATGGCTCTGTGCATCCCAGCTGGGAGAGAGGCCCGGTTACAGACATCTGGATCACTTCCTCCTGGAAAGATGTTACAAGCCACAAAGTTGGCACACCCCTGTGGACTGTCCCCTCCCTCCACCCCGCTCTGCTGGCACCCAACCACCATCACACATGCCATTTAGCTCCTAGCTGGCCTCCTTTTCTACGTCTTGTAGATGGAAGAGAAGGATGGAGAACCACACCAGGATACTCAGTCTCTTCTCTATCTGGCTCCTCAACATTGAGGGATGGGGGGTGTCAACATTGAAGGATAGGGTCTCATGTGGTCTAGGCTGGCCTCAACTTCTTCGTAGTTGAAGATGACCTTGAACTTGAGGGCTTCCCATGTGCACCTCCCAAATGCTGGAGTCGCCTGCTTTCAGTACTTCACACTCATCCTCTTTCTCTTCAAGCTCCAAGGCTCCATCATGGACCGCCATCCCTTTTACAGGAACTACCTCCTCCAATGGGAATGGCTGGCCTGTGGTGTACCTATAATCCCAGCTACATAGAAGGCTGAGGCAGGAGGATCTTGACTTGAAAACCAGCCCAAGGCACACCTTGAAAACTCGATGAGCTCATATGAGACCCCGCTTCAAAATACAAAGTCGGATACGTGTGGCACCTGCCACCCAGCATTTGGGACGGAGGCTAGAGCACCAGTTCCAGGTCATTCTCCTTTACATAGCAAGGCGGGAGGCTAGAAGCAAGAACAGGATTTGGGTGTGGTGAATCTGTGGTGAGTTTGAGGCCAGCCTGGTCTACACAGAGAAACCCTGCACTGGAAGAAAACAAAACAAAAACATAGGACCTGGCAGACAGACGGGCCAGCCCAGCCACTTAGGTGTGTCCTCCTTTTACAAAAGTGCCAAGCTTAATTCCCTGCACCCATGTCCCATGGCTCATAACTGCCTGTAACTTGAACCCCACAGGTGAATGGACTGTATATTTCTACACACACACACAATTTAGGGTAATAAATTTTTTTAAAAAAATTTAATGTAAAAAACCTTTAGATCAACTCCAGATACTGCAAAGAAAAATCTCTGAGTCTGAGACCAACTGATCTACAGAGTGAGTTTGAGGCCTGCTGAGGCTACACAGTGAGACCCTGTCTCAATAAACAAATCCCTTAGAGGAGGGCTTCACCCACCCATTCTACATCCCACACCTACCCCCAACCCCAGGGGCTGGCGCGTGGCTCAGGATACTATATAACCAAAGCCTGGGTTTCATCTGCCCACATTTCAAAACAGAGAGAAAAAAAAAAAAAAAGGAAAACAGTTCCCAGGACTTTTGTCCCTGTTACTCTAAGCTAACTTCTTAGTACGATATTCCAGTTCCCCCCCTCCCAATCTTCTAGCTGAGCCTCAATAGCCACCCTTTACCCACGGCTGGAACCTAGGTTTTTGGTTAGACAGAGCCTTGGGTACCTGGTGTCCTTATTCTGAAAGCAGCCACTGGCGCCTGTCTGTGGTCTAGACCCGCCCCCTACTATGACCCGAGGCAACTAGATCAGAGCAAGTGGTTGGAGCCCCTGGGTGGAGCCGACTCTGGGAAACCGATCCAAAGGCTGTAAGCAAAATTCAAAGCCAAGTATTCCCTCCGAGATCACTGCAATTCAGTGGGTCTGGGCTGTGGAGCCCCTGTCTCTAAACAAAAGGGGCTGGGAGAACGTAACTCAGGCGGTGGGGGGCTTTTGCCTAGCATGCAGCAAGCCCTAGATTCCACCCTAGCACTGTGTAAAACTGGGCTCAGTGGGCATTGGGGGTCACACCTATAATCTCTGTAGAAGGCAAGAAGAGCAGGAATGGGAGACCAGCTGGAGCTACATGAGACCCGGTCTCAAGGCAAAAAACCCCAAATTTTAAAAAAAGGAGGATATCCCTCCAAAGTAAACCCTTTTGTTATTTGAAACAGGGTTGTAGGTTACCCAGTCTGACCTCTAAAGATGACCTTGCTAAAGATGGCCTTGAACATAGCGGGTGGGGGGGGGGGGGAGAGGCCTGTGTATCTGAGACAGGGTTTCTCTGTGTACCCCTGGCTGTCCTGAAACGTACATCCGCCTGCCTCTGCCTTCAACTGGGATTGAAGGTGTGTGTCCAAGTGCTGGGATCAAAGGCGTACCACACCACTTTAAAGATTTATTTATTTGTTTGTTTGTTTGTTTTTTAATGTATATGAGTACACTGTAACTGTCTTCAGACATACCAGAAGAGGGCGTCAGATCCCATTACAGATGGTTGTGAGCTGGTGGATGCTGGGAATGGAACTCAGGACCTCTGGAAGAGCAGTCAGCGCTCTTAACCACTGAGCCATCTCTCCAGCCCACCCATGAATTTTTTGATCCTCTTGCTTTGACCTCTCAAATGCTGGGATTATTGGTGTTTCTCCGTGCCTGGCTTCATCTAAAAATTTGACTAACTGTTCTCCTCTGTCCCCATTCCCAGTCCTCTCCCTGCTCCACCCACCTGTTCCACCAGTCCCCTACCCCCACCCTCACCCCCACCACTGCATCCCTGCGTCCTAGTCTCAGGTCCAGTCCCACCCCCACCCTACTTGGTTCCTGGGCTTTAGGAGCTGCGGTCTATCAAAGGTCAGCCCCACAGACCTGACCTTTGCTTGGTCTCCTTCCAGATCCCTCGGAATACCTTTCCTGGGTTTTTGTCTGCAGAAAGCTTCCAGATGCCATTTATGCAAGCACTCAAGAATCTGCGCCTGCCCCACTTTGTAAAGCGATTTGCTTCAAAGCGCTCTTTCTTTAATTAAACTTCATTTAAGCGCCATCTGTCTCCGTTCAAAATGGCTTCGTGTTTTGCAACTCGAAATGAGAATTGTTGTTGGTTTTGTAAACATATCCCCCCCAACCCCAAAGAAAAATGACAAAAACACTTTCCAAAGTAATAAACGAGGGATGCGGATTGCTGTGCTGCATTTCAACCGTTCTAATTGCCCGGGGATGTGTGCTGGTGGGTGTCTAATCATCCTAGACACAAACTCTTTGTATAAAGATCTGGTATCAATGAAAAGATCGAGATTAGAGAAAATGCTAGAATTATATCTGACTGAAAACAGTAATTCAGCCAGAAACGACATCAGGGTGAGGCAGGATGGAAGAAGAGTAGGGTGGCTGCCCCACACCTGCTCCTCAAACCACAGCTGCTACTGGGGGCTGCTCTCCCTCCCTGCGCAGGTGCACCCAGGGTACCAAACAGATGGGGTGGACTTGTGTTCTTGGAGGCGGGAGCTTCCCTAAAATGTCTCTCTCTGTCTCTGTGCTTCTCTGTGACGATGTCCCCCCTTTCTTTGTATATTTTTACTATCTCTGTCTCTTGCTCTCTGTCTTTCTCCCTCCCTCCCTCCCCCCTCCCTCTCTCTCTCACAGACACACACACACACACATTCATCCCTTAGTCCAGCGCTGTAGAAGACTATCTTCTAAGCATAATGGCAGACATCTTTATCAAGACAGCTTCGACTACTTACAATGGACTCGACTTTGTTGAGACTCGTTCACAGTAGGAGGACGTGGTGAAAGATTCTGGGCCCCTGACCTGATGTCACACAGCTGTATGTAATTCTGCCCTCACTGCATGTGGCCCTTATGTTCCTGGGAAGTGCTGGGAGACTGGAAGGTTAGCTGAAGCCAGGACTCTGGCTAGGAAGCTGTACGGAGGTTATCACCCTCCCTGTCTATGCTGGTTGAGGCCTGAGTATTGTGGCTGCTCCCCCCCCACTCCTATCAGTACCCCCTCATCATGTTCTGTAGTTAAGCCCCACAAACTCACTGGCTCCCCAAATTGGACTTGGGTTGGAATGGTACTTTGACTTGCCTCTCCCACATAAGGAAAAGTAGACATGTGTAGTAGAAATTATTAAAACTTCCTACCCTGGACCTTCTATCCCGCCTTTGGATATTGAGTTCCTGAATAAAACACACACACACACAGCCTTTATATTTACAATATGCCTTTAGTAGCACAATAGCTGGGCAGCTGCCTACCCTCTATGCTGTTAGAATCTACTTTCCCATCGATAACCCCGAGTTATTACTCACTATGTTTCCCCTGGGCTGCTCTTAGCTCCAACTGGGCAGCCCTCTAGGGCCACAGTCTCCTTCCTGTTCTTCCTCCTCATGGTCCCAAGCCTGGGAAATCTAAACCCCACCTATGTCTCTTCTGCCCAACTATTGGCTGTTGGTGTCTTTATTTACCTATCACAATTAACTGGGAACAGGGTCATAGGGGTCACATGCTGACTTCAGGTCTTGGGGGCCAGCACTTAGCGTTACAATAAACAGTAAAAAACAAAACCTTGTCAGAGTCCACAGGAGTTTCCAGAACACCCAGGCTAGCCTCAGATTCGTGACCCTTCTGCCTCAGCCTCCTGTGTGCTGGGACTAAAGACCGAACTACCTCCTATATTAAGGGCCAAACTTCCTTAATAATGTCTACTGAGTCCCAAAGAGTTGGTCCCTTACTGAATCAGTTCCTTTTCTTCTTGCTACAACAAAAGACCCCGCACAAACAACTCAAGGGAAGACATGCTTTGGCTCACAGTTTGAAGGTCCACCCATCGTGGAGGGGAAGGTCTGATGGGAGGAGCTAAGGCAGCTGGTCACACTGCATCCGCAGTCGCACGGGTATAAATGATGGTGCTCTGCTCTTTTTTTTTTTTTTGAGGCAGAGTTTCCTCTGGCTGTTCTGCAACCCATTCTATAGACCAGGCTGGCCTCGAACTCAGAGATTCAACTCAAGAGATCCATCTGCATCTGCTTCTGCATCTGCTTCTGCCTCTGCCTCCTAAGTGTGCCACCATAGCCCGGCACTCAAATTTTCATTTTTATTCAGTCCAGGACTCCAGCCACCCAAGTTAGAGTAGGTCTTGTCACTTCGGTTAACCCAATGCAGACAGACTTGGTGACTCTAAATTCCATCAAGTTGATAAGATTAACCACGCCACTTGCCTTACGTAATGCATTTAAATATTTATGTATAAGTGCTCTATGTGCATGTACACCTGCGTACCAGAAGAGGGCAGATCACATTCCAAATGGTCATGAGATACCATGTGGTTGCTGGGAATTGAACTTGGGACCTCTGGAAGAGCTCTTAACCGCTGAGCTATCTCTCCAGCCCCTGGCCTTCTAACTGGGTCAAGTAACAGAGAAAAATGAAGTGTGTCAGGAGCTCCCTCTTTATATTTTATTTTTATTTTTTTCTTCTATGCATATGGCTTGCATGTATACCTGTGTACTGTGCACATGCCTGGTACATTTGAAAGCCAGAAGAAGGCATCTGCTCTCCTGGAACTGGAATTACAGGAAGTTGTGAGCCATCATCTGGGTGCTGCAAATCTGACCCAGTCCTCTGGAATAGCAAGTACTATTGACTTCTGATCCATCTATCCAGGGCCTTCCTTTTAAATATTTTCTATTTTTTTGTTGTATGTGTTTAAGTGTCTTTATCTGCATGTATGTGTATTTCATGTATGTCTGGTACCTGCAGGGACCAGAAGAGGGTGTCAGAATCCCTAGAAATGGAGTTACAGATAGTTGTAAGCCACTATGTGGGTCCTGGGAACCGAACCTGGGTCTTCTGGGAAAGCAGGAAGTGCTTTTAACTGCTGAGCCATCTCTCCAGTCCCACAGGTCCCTCCCTCCTCCCCGCTTTTTTAAAGATTTATTTTTCTTAATGTGTATAACTGTTTTGCAGGCACAGACCTGGTACACTCAGAGGCCAGAAGGGGGTGTTTAATCCCCTGGAACTGGAGTTACAGATAGTTGTGAGCCATCTGGGTACCAAAACTGGGTCCTGTAAAAGAGCAGCAGGTCCTCATTACAGTCCTCTGAGAATCCCCCTCTTTTTTTAAAGTATCCATGGCATGGCTCTATGAAAGGAGAATGAGCCTGAGGAATATAATGCTCATGCTAGGTCACTGAGGTAAACTGAGGCTAGGTGGCCAAGAGCCAGATTCAAGTACAAAGTCAGTAGAGAAGCAGGACTGGAGTGACAGAGGCAAGGGAGGGGCTCTTAGGACGACTCACGGATCGTGTAGAAGTTGAGGTGTGGGTTAAAACAAAATCCCAGACTCCCAGGCCTATGGCACTGACACCTGAGAGCCCCTGTGTTTAATTTCCAGTATAAAGAAGGAAGAAAACAAAAACCAGACATTGCATGTATGCCTACAATCCCTGTGCTTGGGAGCCTGAGGCAGGGGGATCACCATAAGTTTGACATCTACCTGGGCTACATAGTGAGTTTGAGGCTAGTCTAGGTTACATGTGACATGGGCTCCCTCCCACCTCACGAAACAGGGATCTTCTGTGCAAGTAGCCTTGGCTAGAACGCACTCTGTAGACCAGGCTGACCTCAGACTCAGAGATCTCCTGCCTCTGCCCCCCAAATCCTGGAATTTAAGGCATGCGCCACCACCACCAGGCAAGATACTGTCTTTAAATAAATAATCAAACAAACAAATGAATAAATAGAGCCAGGCATGGTGGCACACACATTTAATCCCAGCACTCAGGAGGCAAAGTAGGCAGATCTCTGAGTTCGAGGCCAACCTGGTCTACAGAGAGAGTTCTAGGACAGCCAGAACAAAAACAAAAGTTGTTGAGGTTTGGTCTGTTACTATATAGTATAATGCTAAATATTGACCCCAGTGAAGGTTTGAATATGTTTGGCCGAGGATGTGGCACTATTAGGAGGTGTGGCCTTGTTGGAGTAGGTATGTCACTGTGGGCATGGGCTTAAGACCCTCATCCTAGCTGCCTGGAAGCCAGTCTTCTCCTAGATACCTTTGGAACAAGAGGTAGAACTCTCAGCATCTCCAGCCCCACATCTGCCTGGGCACTGCCATGTTCCCACCTTGATGATAATGGACTGAACCTCTGAACCTGTAAGCCAGCCCCAATTAAATGTTGTTCTTTATAAGAGTTGCCTTGGTCATGGTGTCTCTTCACAGCAGTAAAACCCTAACTAGAGTGGATAAAATCCTCACATATACCAAGTAATGCCATATGACCTATGACCTTGCTCTTTTTTGTTTGTTTGTTTGTTTGTTTGTTTGTTTGTTTTGTTTTTCGAGACAGGGTTTCTCTGTGTAGCCCTGGCTGTCCTGGAACTCACTCTGTAGACCAGGCTGGCCTCGAACTCAGAAATCCGCCTGCCTCTGCCTCCCAAGTGCTGGGATTAAAGGTGTGTGCCACCACTGCCCATCTATGACCTTGCTCCTTAATTTAAAACTGTTGGTTGAATAAAGATGCTGACAGCCTATAGCTAGGCAGAATAGCAGAATGGGAATCTGGTGTGTCTGAAGACAGCTATATAAATAAAATAAATAAATATTAAAAAAAAACAAAAAACAAAAAACAAAAAAACAAGCAAGTAGCCAGGCGGTGATGGCACATGCCTTTAATCCCAGCACTTGGGAGGCAGAGGCAGGCAGATCTCTGTGGGTTCAAGGCCAGCCTGGTCTACATAGTGAGTTTCAGGATGGCGGAGCTACACAGAGAAACCCTGTCTCAAAAAAGAAAGAGAGACAAGACACAAAGAGAGACCAGGAGCTGGAAGTGCTTATAATATAAGCCTGAGGACCTGCATTTGAATCCCCAGCACCAAAGTAAAAGCGGGGTGGGCCAGGCAGCCTAGCTATAATCAAGGCACTTGACGGGCAGAGACAGGTCACAACTGAGGCAAACTAGCTAATTAACCACAATTGACAAACTCCGGGTTCCGAAAGTGTCTTTGCCTCAGTAAATAAAGTAAGCAAAGATAAGGGAAGACACCATTCATCAACTTCAGGCCTCTGCAAACACACAGGATAGCTTAGAGGGCTCACTTGCGGCTGATTGTACCGCCCACCACCCGATAGAGAAGTGCCGCCAGTAGCGCCACCTGTCTGCAGTCTGTATGGCTGACACAGGACAGGAGCCCGGGCAAGGCTCTGTAGTAGATGGTTCCCTGTGCTAAGTGGAGTTGAGGCCCTGGAGAGATGGCTTGGAGGTTAAGAGCCCTTGCTGCTTTTGTAGAGGACCCAAGTTCGATTCTCAGCTCCCACATCAGGTGACTCAGGAACACTATCTCTAAGGACTTGACACCTTCTTCTGGCCTCCCCTCAACATCTGTGCACATGTACACACACACATGCAGACATGTACACGTGAATAAAAATAAAAGAAAGCAGAGGCAGAATTCTGTCTTTCTGGGTGGTGATGAGGAAGATCTGTCTCCCGCAAGCCTGCTGCTTACCAGCTCAGGGAGGAAAAAGCAGTCTTTATCCCCTCCCAGGGCTTGGAGCAGGCATCCAGGCATCCATCCGCATAGAATTGCTAGAGCGGTACATGACTGTTATCCCGTTACTAGAAAGGGAGAAGCAGAAAGATTGGGAACTAAGGGCCAGCTTTGTGTACATGCAGAGTTTGTGGCCAGCCTGCACTACCTGAGACCAGTCTCAAAAAAAAACAAAACAAACAAACAAAATAAACAAACAACAACAACAACAAAAAACCCAGAGACTTCAAAGGCCTGTGTCACTAGGCCTTGCTAACAAATCACTCTTGGTAGGGATTCTGATCTATGCAAAATATCTGGGCACGGCGGAAGCAGAAGCAGAGGCAGGTAGACCTCTGTGAGTTTAAGGCCAGCCAAGACAACACGGTAAGGCTCTGTCTCAAAAGAAAAATAAAATAAAAATTAAAAATAATAATGGCCAGGCAGTGGTGGTGCATGCCTTTAGTCTCAGCACTTGGGAGGCAGAGGCAGGCGAATTTATGAGTTCGAGGCCAGCCTGGTCTTCAGAATGAGTTCCAGGACAGCCAGAACTACACAGAGAAACCCTGTCTCGAAAAAAATAAATAAATAATGATTTTAGGGACCAGTTAGATGTTCCAGCAGGTGACAGTGCTTACCATCAAGTCTCATGACCTGAACTGGAACCCCCGAATCCACGTGACAGAAAGAGAACCAACTCTTCTGAGTTGTCCTGTGACCTCCATGTGTGCACTACGCACACATGTATGCATACAGCCCATGGGTACTGCACAGAGAATAATACAAACAAAATACTATAATGTAAATAAAATATAAAAAAAAAATTTAAAAATAAAGGCAAATAAGGGAAGCAGAGCATGGCAGTCCATGCCGGTGATGACAAACCTCGGGAGGCAGAGACAACCAGATGTGTATCAGCTCAAGAGAAGCATGCCCTACATAGCAGATTCCAGACCGGCCATGCCTCTGTATAGTGAAAGCAGACCTCAGAAAAATAACAGTTAAATAAAAAAGGGTGCAAGGGACTGCAGAGATGGCTCAGTAGTTATGAGCGCTTGTTCTCACAGAGGATCTAGGCTCAGCTCTCCCCACCCATGTGGCTGATCCCAACCATCCATAGTTCTCAGATCAGGGAATCTGATACCCTCTCTGACCTCTGACCTCCCCTGGCACCAGGCATGTACGTGGTGCACATACCTGCAGGCAAGCAAAACATTCATAGGACTAAAAGAAATAAATCTAAAATTTTTTTTCAATTAATGCCTGGCAGTGATGGCGCATACCTTTAATTCCAGCACTGGAGAGGCAGAGTTCCAGGCCAACCTGGTTTACAGAGGGAGCTCCAGAACAGCCAGGGCTACACAGAGAGATTAGGATCTCAACCCTCTCCCCAAAATATTAAATTATAAAATGGGATGGGCCATTAGATAAAGGGGCTTGCTGCAGATGCTGGCAACCTGAATTTGATCCCTGGGACCCGCGGGGTAGAAAGAGACAACTGACTCTTGCAAGTTTTCTCTCTTAGGTCCACAAATACAGAAAACACAGAAGTAACTGAACAGCATGGCCGTGCATGCGCACAAACATTTTTTTTAAAGAAAGATTTATTTATTTTATGTATAGGAGTATACTGTAGCTGTCTTCAGACACACCAGAAGAGAGCATCCCATTACAGATGGCTGTGAGCCACCATGTAGTGGCTGGGAATTGAACTCAGGACCTCTGGAAGAGCAGTCAGCGCTCTTAACTGCTGAGCCTTCTCTCCATACCTGCACATACATTTCTAATAAATAATTTCAACGAGGGGTTTGGGAAGGAGGAATAGGAGGAGGACATTCCCCCAGCACCTCCCCCCCCACCACCACCTCTTGAATGGTGAGGAGAAGGTGCAGAAGAAAGCAAGCAGATGAAATTCGGAAACATTTCCCCTCGTGATTCCCCAGAGCCTTGCTTGGCTGCTCAAATATTTCAGTGCAGTGTCCCGTGCCCTGCCCCGTGCCCTGCCCCGTGCCCTGCCCCGGCCAAGACGCAGCAGTTCAGGCACCCGCTATGAAATGCTGAGTGATAGAGAGGAAGCCACTGAGACACTCAGCCGACAGGAAAGCTCTGGCTGCAGAAGCGGAAATAGGAGCAGGGAAGCTGCACCACGAGGACCCATTGCCACCCAGTCCCAGGCTGCAGAGCAGCCCACACAGGGGAGGTGGCGCCAGGATGGCTCAGAGGAGCCAAGATCCGCTGACACAAGACAAAGGCCAAGCGCACCATCAGTTACACTGGGTATGGTGTGTATGCGTGCACATATGTGTATGTGTTTGTTGGGTGGGGGGGTTCGTGTGCATACATATGTGGGTGTGGAGGTCAGAGGTCATCCTTCTGTTTCCTTCCTCAGCAGCCTTCTATCTTGTTGTTGTTTGTTAGGTTTTGTTTGTAGATCTGTGCTTACTATTTATTATGCGTGTTTGCGGGTGTGCCCTTTCTCATACATGTCCACATGGGAATGCAAGAAGAAGTCCAAAGAGGGCTTTTGGATCTCCTGCCGCTAGAGTTATTGGAGGTTGGAAGCCGTCCGATGTGGGTTCTGGGAAACGAACTCTGGTCCTCTGTAAACAGCAACAAATGTTTTTCACCTCTTAGCCATCTTTCCAGCCCTTGTTTTAGTGGTTGGTTGATTGGTTTGTTCGGTTTTTGCTTTTTTGGAGTAAGTTTTTCTGGGTAGCCCTGGCTGTCCTGTAACTCACTTTGAACCCACAGAGATCGGCCTGCCTCTACCTTTCTGAGTGCTGCGATTAAAGGTGAGTGCCATCACCGACTGACTTGTAGTAGTTTTTGACCAGGCTGTCTACTGACCTTCGGTTAGCCAAGGAGTCCCAGGAACACTGCCACCCTGGGTTACAACTACAAGTCACCACTTCTTGCTTTTGAATTTGGTGCTGGGGGTCAAATTCAAGCCGTAAAGCCAGCAAAACAGTACTTTACCGGATTGAGCCACCTCCCAGCCACTCCCCCCGACCCCCAACAGGGTCTCACTATGTAGCCCTGGCTGTCCTGGAACTCACTCTGTAGACCAGGATGGCCTCGAACTCAGAGATCCTCTGGCCTCTGCATCCCAAATGCTGATATTAAAGGCATGTGCCTCCACTCCTGGCTGTTTAATATATTTTATCTTTTTAAGCTTCTTTTTTTTTAAAAAAAAGGATTTATTTATTTGTTTATGCAGCAGTCTTCTGCATTATGCCTATGCCTGAAGACCAGAAGAGGGCACCACATCTCATTAAAGATGGTTGTGAGCCACCAGGTGGTGCTAGGAACTGAACCTAGGACCTCTAGAAAAGCAGCCAGTGCGCTTACCCTCTGAGCCATCTCTGCAACCCCACTGACTGCTTATTTTTAATTTAAAAAATTATTTGTGGAGCTGGAGAGAGGCCTCAACAGTTAAGAGCACTTCCTGTTTTTACTAAAGACCAGGTTTGTTTTGTTCCCAGCATCTACGTCAAAACTCCAGCGGCAGGGGATCTGATGCCCCTGGTGGTTTCAATCAGAGGTCACTAGAAAACTCATGTATCCAGAGTGGGACTTTATACAGAATCTCCATGAGGTGGCAGCAATTCTTCACATACATGTGAAAAATGATTTGCTTGATATTTTAATTATTTTTACTGGCAACTAAGATTGTTTTTATGCACTTCAACTTTGCCTGCCTTGAAACAATACCTGTCACTTAAAAATATTGAAATTGAGCATGGTGATGCATGTCTGTAATCTCAACACGAAGATGAAGGCCATCGTCAGGTTTCAAGGCTAGCCAGGGCTACACGCAAGGGCTACACGAAATCCTGGGTCTGAGGACAAGATGCATGAGCTGTGGAGATGGCTAGGTGGGTGGATGTGCTTGCTGCCTGGCCTCATGAGCTGGGATAAATCTCTGGGACCCACATGGTGGAAGGAAAGAACCAGTTCCCATGTGTCGTCCTCTGAGCTCCACATGTACACCAACAAACAAACAAACACTAAGTAAGTAAATATTTATTTATTTATTTTACATATATGGGTATACTGTAGCTGTTTTCAGATACACCAGAAGAGAGTCTCAGATTCCATTACAGATGGTTGTGAGCTACCATCTGGTTGCTAGGAATTGAACTCAGGACTTCTGGAGGAGCAGTCAGTGTTCTTAACCACCAAACCATCTCTCCAGCCCCCTTGGTTTGTTGTTGGTGTTGTTTGTTTGTTTTTATTTTTTTATTTTTTTATTTTATTGTCAGGGACTCACTATGTAATCCTGACAGCCTTAGAACTTAGTGCATAGGCTAGGCTGCCTACCTCTGCCTCCAGAGTGTGCACTGTCAGAATTAGTCCCAGCACTCAAAACGCAGAGGCAGGCTGATCTCTGTGAGATAGAGGTTAGTCTGGTCCACAGGGTGAGTTCCAGGGACAGCCAGAGCTACACAGAGAAACCCTGTCTCAAAAAGAAAGAAAGAGAGAGAGAGAGAGAGAGAGAGAGAGAGAGAGAGAGAGAGAGAGAGGAAGGAAGGAAGAAAGGAAGGAAGGAAAAGGAAGGAAGGAAGAGTGGGAGGAAGGGAATAAGGGAAAAAAAGATAGCTTTGCAGGCAAGCGCACATGGTGCATGTGCGTGTGCATGTGTGTGCGTGTGTTTGTATGCCAGTACACAGGAGCGCATGCATTTATGAGCACACGAATACCACAGCATGTGTTTCAAGGTCATCGGATCAGAGGACAACCTTTTGAAGTGGGTATTCTCCTCTGAAATGTGGGTCCTATAGGTCAACTCAGGCCCTTAGGTTCTGTGGGAAGTACCTTTACCCACTGAGCCATCTTGCAAGCTCTCTACCTTAGTTTTGAGTTTGGTGTCTTAGTTAGGGTTTTACTGCTGTGAACAGACACCATGACCAAGCCAACTCTTATAAGGACAACATCTAATTGGGACTGGCTTACAGGTTCAGAGGTTCAGTCCATGATCATCAAGGCAGGAGCATGGCAGTGTCCAGGCAGGCATGATGCAGGAGGAGCTGAAAGTTCTGCATCTTCATCTGAAGGCCACTAGAGACTGACTCCCACAAGCTTAGGAGAAGGGTCTCAAAGCCCACCCCAATAATGACATACTTCCTCCAACAAGGCCATACCTAATTGTGCCACTCCCTGGCCAAGCATATATAAACCACCACATGGGGTCACTAATTAAATCTGGAGTTCTCTAAAATTGGCTGACCAGTAAGTTCCAGGAATCATCTGACCTCTGAAAATTACAGGCAAGCACCACCATATTTTATTTTATGCTCATATTTTTAAAAAATCTTCAGATATATTTATATCCTTTTATGTGTATGAGTATTTTAATCTGCATGTGCATCTGTGTACCATACGTGTTCCAAGTAGCTACAGAGGTCTGAAGAGGTCATCAAATCTCCTGTAATTGGACTTAGGGGACTGTTGTAAGCTGCCATGGGGTACTGAAAATTGAACAGGATTTCTTTGCAAGAACAAGAAGTACTCTTGGAGCTAGCTAGATGGCTCAGTGGTTAAGAGCACTGACCACTCTTCCAGAGGACCCTAATATAATTCCCAGAACCCACATGGCAGCTCACAACTGTAGGAGGAGCTAAGGTGGGAGGAGTAAGGAGAGGAAGAGGAGGAGTAAAGAGGAGAGGAAGAGAAGGAAGAGGAGGAGCTAGTAGAGGAATGAGAGAGAGGGGAACATGGAGACAGATCTTCACGTGTCTATAGCAGTCAAAGGTAGTTGGTATATCTAGGTTGGGTATTGGGTTACACCTCTGATTGTATGGCCATCTTGTTACTGATCATTACCAAATATATAAACTTTTGGATAACTTTTTTAAAAATACAACTTTTACTCTCAGGTGAATAGACTTAATTTTCTAGTGAATTTGTGCCTGAAGTTGGTGCGCCACTTTGTTGAAGTAAACATTTAAAATCAGCCACTGGTCAAGCCGACTATCTATGCTGCTGTGGCTCTGCCTAGCTCAGCCGCCATGTTTCTCGGCCTGCACACTGCAGCTAGAAAAGGCCAGCCAGAAACATCAGCCCTTCCATCCACGAGACGTCAGTGTGGGAGATGGCTCTGCCAATCTTCTACCTGTCTCTGCAAGGGTGGGCATTGCCCAGACCATCCCGCCATCCATGTGGGCCTGGTAGGAAAATGAGACTCTAATGCTTAAAGATTAATCAAAGGCTTTATATATTTGGTAATGCTCAATAACAAGACACCCACACAATTGGAGGTGTTTCCCAATTAACTAACCTAGATATAAGTTGTTACCCAGGACTGATCTCGGTGCATGCATGGTCATCCATGGCGCCTACAACTTTCCCTTTCACTCTTCCTCTTCCTTCCTCTGCCTCTCCTTACTCCTCCTCTTCCTTTCCTGATTCCTCCCACCTTAGCTCCTCCCAACTTGTGGGGAAAATATGCCGCTACATCAGTGTGCATAACATAAAAATAATTATTTAAAAAACAAAACAAAAAAGCTGTGCTTGGTGGCACACACCTTTAACCTCAGCACTTGGGAGGCAGAGGCAGGTTGGGTCTCTCTGAGTACAAGACTGTCTTGGTTTGTATAGAGTGAGTTCTAGAACATCCAGGGCTGTTACACAGAGACCCTGTCTATAAATAAAAATAAATAGATAAATAAATAAATAAATGACAAAACAAAATAAAAAAACTCAAAACAGAAAAAGGTGCTGAGCCATTTATGTGAATGCTAGGATCTGAACTCAGACTTGCTTATTTTTGTTTTGTTTTGTTTTGTTTTCGGTTTTTCGAGACAGGGTTTCTCTGTGTAGTTCCAGCTGTCCTGGAACTCACTCTGTAGACCAGGCTGGCCTCGAACTCAGAGATCCGCCTGCCTCTGCCCCCCAAGTGCTGGGATTAAAGGCGTGCGCCACCACTGCCTGGCCAGTCAGACTTGCTTATTCAGAAACGACTTTACTAACTGATCCATCTCCGCAGCCCCAAGTGTTGCTTCTTTCATTTTCATTTTATTTTATTTAGGGGTGTGTGTGTGTTACTAAGGATTGAATATAGCATCTCCTTCGTGCTGTACAAATGCTCTACCACCAAGTTACATCCCAGTTCCTTTATTTGTTTGTTTATTTATTTATATCTTATTGTTTTATCTATATAAGTACACTGACACTCTAGTCAGACACACCAGAAAAAGAGGGCACTGGATTCCATTACAGATGGTTGTGAGCCACCATGTGGTTGCTGGGAATTGAACTCAGGACCTCTGGAAGAGCGGTCAGTGCTCTTAACCACTGAGCCATCTCTCCAGCCCCATCTTCATTTTCCTTTCCTTTCTTTTCTTTTTTTTTTTATGTTGAGAAAGGCTCTCATTAGGTTACTCAGGCTGGTCTTGAACTCACCCAGTAGCTCAGTCAGGCTATGAACTTTTGATCCTCCTGTTTCCAGTTCCCAGGGGTTGTGACGACAGGTCTGGGCCACCACCGGTATTGATGATATTTTCCACCTATGGTTTCCCTCTGAAGTTCTTCTGTCTTCTTGAATCGTTTCTAAGTTAAAAATTCAATTCCTAACTACTAGAAATACGTTTGTATTTGCTGCTCTGTTGAATAAAACAAAGCATGCTGTGAGTGGTTTTATCTCCTGAAAGTGTTTCATGCTTTGGGACTGATGAAGTTCGTTCTAGTTTCCTCTGTCAAGCTGGCTGCCCTGATTTTTTTTCCATTAATTTATTATTTAGTGCCATGTACATTTTGCGTGTGTGCCCTCGCATGCCATTGTCTATGTGTGGCATGTGGCATGCATGTGGAGATCAGAGGGCAACTTGCAAGAGTTGACTCTCTCCTTCCACCATGTGGGTTCCAGAGGTTTGACCAAAGGTCACCAGACTTGGCAGCAATCATCTTTGCCCACTGAGCCATCCCTCCTTCCCTCGTCTATTGTCTCTGGATTGATACTCATCTCAGCTTACACTGGGAGGAAACCAATCAGTAAATGGCCAGCCTTACAAGACTGAGACAGAGAACCACATATGGAGTGGGTGGCCCTGACATAGGAGAAGGGTTTCAGCTTGGGAGCCAAGGCCTGGGAAGATTAAACGGCTGAGCAGGGCCTCCCCTTCTGACTAGGTAAGTTGTCACCTGAACTCTCTAAGCAGTTTTATTTTGCAACAAGGTCTCATATAGCTGAGAATGACCTTGAATTTCTGGTCCTCCTGCCTCCACCTCCTGAGTGCTAGGATAACAGACAGATATATCCAAATCTACTCTGTTTTTAATGTGTGTGTGTGTGTGTATAAGTGTCTGTGTGTTTGTATATGTGTGTATATCTGTGTGTTTGTATATATGTGTATATCTATGTGTTTGTATATGTCTGTTTGTGTGTGTATGTGTGTGTGTTTGTATATGTGTGTGTATCTGTGTGTTTGTATATGTGTATATATGTATATATGTGTGTATATGTGTGTATGTGTATATGTATATTTTTGCATATGTGTATATATGTGTGTATGTGTGTTTGTGTGTGTATGTGTGTGTATCTGTATGTGTGTATGTATATTTGTGCATATGTGTATATATGTGTGTATGTGGGTGTATATGTGTGTGTGTGTATATGTGTTTGTATGTATATGTGGGTATATGTGTGTGTATGTGTGTGTATGTGTGTGTGTCTGTGGTGTTTAAACCTACCACAGTATGCGTGTGGGAAGTGAAGATCACAGGAGTCAATTCAATTCTTTCCTGTTGTTTTGGATCTAAGACTCAGACTCAGATTTTCAAGCATTTTTGCAAGTGCCTTCACTGGGTGAACCATCTCTGGTGCTTTTGATTACTTTTGGAGACAGAGACTTACTCTATAGCCCAGGCTAGTGTGGAATTCACTGTGTAGCCCAGACTGGCTTTAAACACCGGTAAGCCTCCTGCTTCAACCTCCTGACCTGTGGGCTTCATGATTAAGATTCCGTAGAGTGCTCTCTAGCCTTTCTCTCCCTGGCCTCTCTCTCTCTCTAGCCCCACTTTTCTCCTCTCTCTTTTCATGTGTCCCCAGCCCGTCTGTTCCTTTCTTTTTCTCTCCCTTCTCTTTTCTGTCCTCAAAATAAAATTCATTTTATACTTAAAAAAATTAATAGCCACTGTGTAGCAGTGATGGCGTACCCCCTTAGCCCCAGCACACAGGAGGCACAGGCTGGCAGATCTCTGTGAGTTCAAGGCCAGCCTGGTCTATAGAGTGAGTTCCAGGACAGCCAAGCCCTCATAGAGAAACCTGTCTTTTTTTTTTTCCTTTAGTTTTTCGAGACAGGGTTTCTCTGTGTAGCCCTGGCTGTCCTGGAACTCACTCTGTAGACCAGGCTGGCCTCGAACTCAGAAATCTGCCTGCCTCTGCCTCCCAAGTGTTGGGATTAAGGGCATGCGCCACCACCGCCCGGCTGAGAAACCTGTCTTGAACCAAAGGAGAAGAGGGTATTTGCATTTCTTAAAAATTACGTTTATTTATTGAGCAGAGGTACACATGCCTTAGCACTGGGGTGGAGATGAGAGGACATCCTACAGAAGTCAGTTCTCTCTTTCTACCACGTGGCTTGAGGAGGCTTGAATACACCCCCCTCCCCAGCCTTGGCAGCAAGCACGTTTATCCGAGGAGCCAGCTCTCCGGCCCCATGGCAGCCCTTCGAGCCTGCCTCTTTGCAGACTGACTCAACATTGAAAGTGGTTTGCTGCTGAGCTATAATTTGCTAGGTCTTTAATTTAATATAATTAAGACACTCCTGAAATTCATGCCTCTGCAATAGAAGTCACCAAGGTGACTCCCCAGGGACGTGACCGCCCTGGCTCCTCTCTGTCCTTTTGTGTCTCTGCCCTAAAGTGGTGCCAAAAATAACAGACTCTGGGCTGCTGCTGCTTTCCTGCGTTTTTATTTTTCATTTTTAAAAATTGAAGTTTAAAAAATTGTTTTTTTTTTTGTTTGTTTTCGAGACAAGGTTTCTCTGTGTAGCCCTGGCTGTCCTGGAACTCACTCTGTAGACCAGGCTAGCCTTGAACTCTTGAACTCAGAAATCCACCTGCCTCTGCCTCCCAAGTGCTGGGATTAAAGGCGTGAGCCACCACTGCCCGGCTATGTTTCTTTTCTTAATCTTTAGATTCTTTTTTTACAATTCTCTGTGTATTAATATCCTGTGTGCCACATGCACACCTTGTGCCCAAGTTGGTGATAAGCCTCCAGGTGGGTGCTGGGAATCAAACCTGGGTCTTTGGCAAGACTAAGTGCTCTTAACTACAGAGCCAACTCTCCGCCCTAAAGTATTTGTCGTTTTTCTTTATCTTTTTCTTTTTTTTTTTCTTTTTAAATTTAGATTTCATTGTATAGGCGCCAGTGTTTTGCCTGCACATACTTACACCCACCAACTGTGTACCTGGTGCCTACCAGGGAAGCCAGAAGAGGGCATCAGATGCCCTGAGTTATGGATGGTCGTGAGCTGCCATGTGGGTGCTGGGAAGCAAACCTGGGTCCTCTGCAAGAGCTGCAAGTGTTCATTTGTTGTTGTTGTTGGTTTGTTTGTTTTTCTAGACTGGCTTTCTCTATGTAGCCCTACTGTCCTCGATGGCACTCTATAGACCAGGCTAGCCTTGAACTCACAGAGTTCCACCTGCCTCTACCTACCTCCTGAGTGCTGAGATTAAAGACATATACCACTACCTCCTAGCTTTACACTTTTTTAAATTAATTCTTATCGTGTGTGTGTGTGTGTGTGTGTGAGAGAGAGAGAGAGAGAAAGAGAGAGAGAGAGAGAGAGAGAGAGAGAACACATGTGCCATGGTACACACATGAAGGTCAGAAGACATCTTCAGGAGTTGTTTGTCTCCTTCCACAGTGGGTTCTGGGGATATGAACCCATGTTATCAGACTTGTGTGGCAAACACCTTTACCTATTAGGCCATCTTGCCGGTCCCTTTTCAGATTAAAATTCTTTTTGTGCAGGGCCTGGTATCTCATGCCTTTCCAGCACTTGGGAGGTAGAGGCAGGAGAATCTCTGTGAATTCCAGGCCAGCTGGGTCTTCCTGATGAGTTCTAGTCAAGGCTACATAGTGAGACCCTGAAACAAACAAACAAATAACACTTTTTTTTTTTTTTTAAGATACTGGAGATTGAATTCAGGTTCTTGGAAACAGCCCGGGATCTGTGAGCTACATCCTTAGCCTAAACATGATCATTTTAACCATATTTTCTTCCTTTTATGAGGACCTCGAGCATGGTCTACCACTGTTACATTCACAGCCCATCTCAACCACTTTAAAAACATCTTTATGTAGCCAGTGCTCCACAGAGAAACCCTGTCTTGAAAAACAAAACCAATCAGCCAACAAACCAACCAAACACCCCCCCGCCCTGGTCTTTAGTGTGTATAGTGTATAGTGTATGTGTGTATGCATGTTCAGATGTGTGAGTGACAGTCTCTGTCCTCTCTCCACTCCACACACACATGCATATATGTGCACACACGCATGCACACACACACACACATGCACAACCAGCTTTCATGTGGGTGCCGGGGCTTGAACTCGGGTCCTCACACCTACGCAGCAAATGCTTTCCTGACTGTGCCATCTCTCCCAGCCCCCATCTTACCCATTTCCAAGCATGGCTCTTTACAGTTAAGTGTGTGGGCTGGAGCTGTAACTCAGTGGAAGCCCTGCGTTCCATCCCAGCACCAAAGAAAGAAAGAAAAGTGGGATGTGTGTGGTGTTTAAAACATTCACAACGTTGTGCAAGAGATCCTCACAGAACTTTTCATTTTGCAAGACCAAAACCGAGTCTCCACTGAACAAGCCCTCCTTCCCTTAGCTCCCAGCAGTGCCCCTCTCTTTCCAGTGTGAATGCAGCTCTGGACCCTCCCTCTCCCTGCAAGTGCAACTCCACTGCATTTGTCTTTCTACACACACACACACACACACACACACACACACACTACTTTAAACCATAATTTTGCTGAATCAAATTCACAACCAAAGTTAGGTGTAGTGATACCTGATTGTCAACCTAGCAGAAGGATTCTTTTCTTATTTATTTGTTTGTTTGTTTGTTCTGAGACAGGGTTTCTTTGTGTAGCCCTGGCCATCTTGGAACTCACTCTGTAGCCCAGGCTGGCCTCTCTCAGAGAGAGAGAGAGAGAGAGAGAGA
>NW_021604614.1:2815614-2821782 GCF_004785775.1 Grammomys surdaster
GTAGCCCAGGCTGGCCTCTCTCAGAGAGAGAGAGAGAGAGAGAGAGAGAGAGAGAGAGAGAGAGAGAGATCTGCCTGCCTCTGATTCCCAAACACTGGAATTAAAAGTGTTCTCCATTACACTGGACTTTTAATTTTATTTATTGTGAATAATAAATGCCATCATATGCATGCATATGTAAATGGTCAGAGGACATCTTTAAGGAGCCGATTCTTCTTGTCCTCCACCTTGGTGAGGCAGACTTGTCTCTGCTCCTCTGTGTTGGTCACCAAGTCTGAAGACTTCCAGGATCGTCTCCACTTTCCCTCTCCTGCCTGGATGTAGAAGTGTTCTGACGTCAGACCTTGCCAGCACATTCACTTTTATGGCCTTGGGGACTAAATTCAGCTCACCAAGCTCCTATGCCGAGCACTATTATCTGCTAAGTCATCTCTCTGGCTATTATTTTGTTTTTCTGAGATAGAGTCTCATTTAGCCTGGGCTGACTTTGAACTCACAATGTAGCCCAAGCTGGTCTTAAACTCCTGATCTTCCTGCCTCATCCTCCCCAAATCTGAGATTACAGGCAAGTACCATCAAGCCTGGCTCGTTTACAACTCATGTTGGGACCAATTCAAACTAAGCAGCCACCAAAGGATTTTTTCCAAGCTGCTGCCTGAGATATGTTACGAGATAAACAGACTAACTGTGCGGAGGTGGCTAGGCAGTATTTCTCTTCTGAGATTTAAAGTCTCCTTGTTAGAAACTGTACACGGTAGGTAACACAAGCCTGAAGTCCTAATATGTCGGAAATGGAGGAACAGGAAGGAGTTCAAGTCACCTTCAGCGGAATGATGTATTTGAGGCTATGAGGCTATCCTGGGCTACATGACAGCCTGTGTGTGTGTGTGTGTGTGTGTGTGTGTGTGTGTGTGTGTGTGTGTGTATATATATATATATATATATATATATACACACATATATGAATGAGATGGGCTAGAGAGATGTCTTAAAGAGGACTCAAGTGTAGGTTTCTAGCACCTACAAGACCTTTCACAACCCTTGAGGGCACCAGACGTGCATGTGGTACACTCACATTTACACAGGCAAATATTCTTATACATTTTGAAAAAAATAAAAATAAACCCAAATAAGGTGGGTGGGGGTGTCTAGCTGCCAAGTTCCATCCATGGGACTTCAAGGGTGGAGAGAACCAACTCCTGAAAATCATCCTCTGCTCCACACACACACATACACACACACACACACACACACACACACACACACACACTCATACAAGTAAAGAGAGACAGATACATTCATACACTTAGAGATAGATACACACAGTCACATGTACACAGATACACAGTCACACGCTACACAGACACACAAAGACACACATGCATTCACACACTCATACACTTTAAGAGAGGCAAATACACAGAGTCACACATACACATAGTCACACATGCAAGAGACACACACAAAGACACACACACACATTCACACACAGACACGAAATGTAATTTAAAAAAATAAAATAAACAAACTAAATAAAAGTCTCTCTGTTTGGACCAGAGTGTACCCACACAGAGGTTTCTCACAACAGGGATGTCAAGCTGAAACCGGATTTGAAACCAGACATAAAAGAACACAGTGGGAGCTGGGGTGGGGCCTAGCTGTGTGCTAGCTGAGCATGCACAGGCTGGAGGTTCATCCCCAGAGCTGCAGGACAAAACAAAGAAAACAGCACTTTAGAGATCAAAACCCTGGGTGCAGGTGTGGGAGGAGGCCCGGGGCTCAGGGCTGAGGCCTGGGAAACTCACAAAGCCGATTCTGGTTCTGCCGGTTTACCTCAGAGGGGTTTGTCTCAGCCTGCCTCTCTAATGCTGTCCTCGCCTCCTGTGCCAAGTTGGCAGCCCGTCAAGAAAGGTTAGATCTGGATGGAACAAAAGAGCAGGTGCCCTTGAGAACAGCAACAGAAGCCAGCTAAAAAATGGCCTATACCTATTCAATTTTGAAGACCACTACGGTTTTCTTTCTTTTCTGTCTTTTTGTTGTTGTTGTTGTTGTTGTTGTTGGTTTGGTTTTCTGTTTTTAGAGACAGAGTTTCTTTGTGTAGCCTCGGCAGTGCTTGATCTATCTCTGCAGAGCAGGAACTCTGGACTGGAACTCACAGAGATCTTCCTGCTTCTGCCTCCTGAGTGCTGGGATTGAAGGCCTGCGCCACAAAAAGTTGTCACACACACCTGACCCCCACCCCCAGGTTTTTCTGTGTAACTGTGAAGCTCACTTTGTAGACCAGTGTGACCTCAAACTCAGAGATCTGCCTACCTCTGCCTCCTGAGTGCCAGACCCTCTTCCTTTGGCCTCAAACTCAAATTTGCTATGTAGCCAGAGAAGACCTTGAATTTCTGAGCCTCCTACTTCCGCTTCCTGAAACCCGTCCTTACAGGCACGTATCACTACGTCTGGTTTGTGCAGCGCTGGGATTTGAACTCGGTACTTCTTCACGGTAGTCGGATATTTTACCAACCGAGCTACACGCCCCGCCCCCACTGTGTTCCTGTTCTAGACATTCAGAAACCGCATCTACTCAAAAGCATTTACTCTTCACTTGAGTCCGTTGATATCCAGAGCCAGCTTGGCAAACGGGCTCCAAACTCAGGAATGTCACACATAGGTGACATCTGTTGCCATGACAACCCTGCATACCTTCTTGGAGCCCACTCTTCACACTCACCTGGGAACCGCCTACTTAGCCTAGATAAAAGGTGAAACTTTCCCCACCTTCGACCGTTTGTTTTTCCCTGTCTTTCTCTTTCTCCCCTTTGTCCCCACTCTTCCCTAATAAAACCTCTACCACGTGGAACTGCTTCGGCCTAGTGTGGTCTATCCGGACTCACCGCCATCCCAAACACAGCAGGGTCCGCGGGGCAACACAACTGGGCCGAAAGCCTGGACTCTCTGTCTTTATTTTACTTCATGTCACACAGACATGCCAATCACTCAAGGAATGACTGTCTAAAAAAAGGGGAGGGGGATATCTAGGGACAGAGGTAAAATGGCTCAGAAAGTTAAGATGCTTGCTGCCAAGCCAGAGGATCTGAGTTTAGTCCCCAGGAACCATGCAGTGGAAGAAGAGAACCAACTCTTTCAAGTTGTCCTCTGACCTCCACACAGACAAGCTGTGGCATGGTGTATGCCCCCATACACTAAATAAATAACTGTAATAGCAATAATAATAATAACAATAAGCCACGTTGGGAACCTAACCATCTTGCCCCTCTTCTTTTTTTTTTTTTGGTTTTTCGAGACAGGGTTTCTCTGTGTAGCCCTGGCTGTCCTGGAACTCACTCTGTAGACCAGGCTGGCCTCGAACTCAGAAATCTGCCTGCCTCTGCCTCCCAAGTGCTGGGATTAAAGACATGCACCACCACCGCCCGGCCTGTCTTGCCCCTCTTCGAAAGGAAAGTCACAGAGATGAGTGAGTGACTTAAGGGTCTTACTTTATTTTATTCTTTTGGAATCAAGATTTTTGTTTGTTTGTTTTTCAGGACAGGGTTTTTCTGTGTAGCCTTGGCTGTCTTGGAACTCACTCTGTAGAACAGGCTATCTTTGAACTCACAGAGATCCGCCTGCCTCTGTCTCTGGAGTGCTGGGATTAAAGTCTGTGCCACCATCACTGCCCGGCCCTCAAGGTTTTACTATGTTAGCTCAGGTTGGTCTCCAGTTCCCATCAATCATCCTTCCTGACGGTGGGACCCTTCCACGCCTGGGAACTACTCTCAACTCTCAGAGCATCTCTGTCCAGAACCTCAAAAAGCAACTGATGTTACCCTAAACCCCCAGTTGTCTTTGGCCCAGGGAACAGCAAACCTCACTGACAGTTCACTCCATGATGACATCATACCCAAGAAGAAGTACTCACCTTGTGGGAACAGGCTTGGCCCCTCAAGTAATAAAGACATCTTCAGAAGCCTTGCAGAGCGAGAGCAGATACAACAATAACTACTTAATTACACACAGCTCTCACACAAACCCCAATTCTCCTGTTTAAATCTAAAGCTCATGTCAGTACCCCAAAAATGGGTTTGCGGGGGTGGGGTGGGTGGTGTCACTGACTCTTTTGTCTATACTTTCCAATATGGAGTCTCTTTTCTCTGCTTTTTGCAATTTTTCCTTTTCCTCCTCCTCCTCCTCTTCCTCCTCTTCTCTCCCTCTATTCTTTTTTTGTTTATCTATTTTGTGTATATCTAATGTGCACACGGGTACCACAGTGCTTCTGTGGGTCTGAGAGGACAACTGGGAGGGGTTGCTTCTCTCCTTCTCTGTGTGGCTCCGAGGGATGGAACTTAAGCTGTCGGTCTTGGGTGCAACCACCTTTATTCACTGGAAAATCTTGACAGATCTTATTTTTCAGACAGGGTTTCCTGTAGCCCAGGCTACCCTTGAACTTGTGGCTAAGGATGACTTTGAATTTTTAATCATTCTGCTACTACCTTCCTGAGTGCTGGGATTACAGGCACGAGCTACCTCTCTACGTTTATGTGGCACCGAGATTGGAACCCAAGATATTGTATGAGTTAGGCAATACTCTGTTGACTTTTTTCTCCTTTTGGCAGATTCTCTCTTTTTTTTTTTTTTGGTTTTCCGAGACAGGGTTTCTCTGTATAGCCCTGGCTGTCCTGGAACTCACTCTGTAGACCAGGCTGGCCTCGAACTCAGAAATCCACCTGCCTCTGCCTCCCAAGTGCTGGGATTAAAGGTGTGCGCCACCACTACCCGGCTTTTTGGCAGATTCTTATGAAGCCTAAGCTGGTTTTGAACACTTGATCATTGGGCCTCAAGCTTCTGAGTACTGGGATTAAAGAAGTGAGGTTTAATTGTCTCTGTAGTAAGAGTATTAGGACAGGTGGTCAAGCCTAACCTGTTAAGTCAGTTAGAGATGAGGGAGGCTTCAGTCATAGAAAGCCAGCTACATTCTTCTGCACTGTATGCTTAGCTCCTGGGTAGAAACCATGGCTGGCTGCCCTGCTGGTGCCTGGGCTTTCTGGGTTGCTAAGTGACATATGCAAATGGGGCCTGACCTGAGGCTTCTTTAGGGACTGTCCCTGATTTTTATAGTATTCTTTTTTGTTTGTTTTTGTTTTTCAAGACAGGGTTTCTCTGTGTAGCCGTGGCTCTCCTGGAACTCGGCTAGCTTCGAATTCAGAGATCTGCCTGCCTCTTCCTCCTGCGTATGGGGATCAAAGGTGTGCACCACCACCAGCAGCCCTTTTATGCCTTCTTAACAGGCTAGTTAGCCTTCTCCACCTCTCATTTCCTTCCTTGCTATGCAATTGATCTGGACAATTTGATTTGAAAAGCCAGGGCTGGAGATGTGGCTCATTTGGTAGGGTACTTAGCCAGCATGCATGAAGGCCTGGGTTTGAGTACCAGCACTGCATAAGCCTGGTGTGGTGGTGCGTGCCTGTAACCCGAACTCTAGGAGGTACAGAGGCAGGAGGGTCAGAAATTCAAAGTCAGCCAGGGTTGCATAGCAAGTCTGAGGATAGGCTGGGCTACATGAGACTCTGTGATGACTAATAATGCTAATAAGGAACTTGGTAGAGTCTAGAGGTTCCTGGAAGATATCTAAAATCATCTGGAACATGAGTCTCTCGGTGTGCCTATAGGGGATTATCTTGATTATGTCAAAGGGTCTCGGGACTCTCGCTATGGGACTCCCAGAGATCCACCTACCTGTACCTCTGGACTTGTGCAATTAATTCCTATACCAACCACCACAAGGGAAGAGCCATTTTAACTGTGGGCAGGACTATTCCCTGGGCAGCAGACCCTGGGCAGCAGACCCTGGGCTGTATAAATGGAAAAGACTACAAAGTAGTAACATCAATTTCTCTGCTTCCTGGTTGTGGGTGTGTTGTGGATGCTACTTCAACATTCTGACGTTTTGATTTCTCCACCGTGACTTTTATAGCATTCTTTTTTGGTTTGTTTTTTTGTTTTTCAAGACAGGGTTTTTCAGCCGGGCGGTGGTGGCGCACGCCTTTAATCCCAGCACTTGGGAGGCAGAGGCAGGCGGATTTCTGAGTTCGAGGCCAGCCTGGTCTACAGAGTGAGTTCCAGGACAGCCAGGACTACACAGAGAAACCCTGTCTCGAAAAACCAAAAAAAAAAAAAAAA
>NW_021604614.1:2821882-2854303 GCF_004785775.1 Grammomys surdaster
GTAGACCAGGCTGGCCTCGAACTCAGAGATCCGCCTGCCTCTGCCTCTACTCCCTTAATAGATTATTATCTGACCTACTCATCGGCAAGTCAGGGATCTCGATGCCTAAATTACAGTACATACCCTCTGACCGTTTGATAGTCTATCGTCGTCTCCACTTCTTCTAAAGAATTCACTTTGCATTCTAAAAATTAATCTTTTCACCGGGCGGTGGTGGCACACGCCTTTAATCCCAGCACTTGGGAGGCAGAGGCAGGCGGATTTCTGAGTTCGAGGCCAGCCTGGTCTACACAGTGAGTTCCAGGACAGCCAGGACTACACAGAGAAACCCTGTCTGGAAAAAAAAATGAATCTTTTCTTCCCTTTGCGTATAAATATTCTCTCCCAAGCACTCACCTAGCTCCTCTGCATCCTCTATGGGCCAAAAGCATTTCAGCGTAAGCAAGCATAGATAGCAGTCTCCTTGGAATTTAGACTTTGAGGATTTCATCTAACCATCCTGACCCTGTGTTATGTTAGAGCATATCCACTCTGTTTCCTTGTAGTAGTGGTACATAACCTCCCGAAGATAGAAGGTGGAGTCTATAGTTGGAAGAGTGGAACATGCGTGAGATTTACTTTTCTCCATATTTAAAGGCAGACTTTCCAGGGTCGTATGTTCATATGACCGTTCCTCTCACTTTCCAGTCAACATTCGTCATGGACTATACCCTGCAATATTTTGCCTGCATGTATGTATGGACACCACCTGCATGCTTGCTGCCTTTGGAGGCTAGCAGAAGGCATCAGATCCCCTGGAGCTGGACTTACAGATGTTTGCAAACCACCATGTGGTTGCTGGGAATTGAACCTCATCTTCTGCAAAAGTAATAAGTATTCTTAACCGCTGAGCCGACTCAACAGTCTCTTGGGAATTACTCTTTGGTTGGATTGAGAGGCACCTAGGAGACAAGGAAAACATACTTCTGGGTGTGCCCATGAGAGCGTTTCCAGCCATGGGGCTCTTACCTAATCAATAGTTTACTCCATTGATGGGCTCAAGTTTTGAATACACTTTTGGAGATGGGGGTACTATGTAAGATTGGCCAAGCCAGCTCAATCAACAGGATCTCAAGGGAGGGAGGGAAGGAGGGAGGATGAAAGAGAGAAAAGACAATTAGACAAAACTATATAGACTCCAGCCAGTGCTGAAGCGGGTTTGTTTTTTTCCAGTCTGCTTTTCTACCATTCTAGGTACATGCGAAGAACAGGAGCAGTTCTAGGTCAAAGACAAACTAAAACTAGTCAAGAAACAAGCAAGGCATAAACAGAGGTCCCAGGATTACTGTACTCAGGGACTTAAGGATCAAGACACAAAGAACACAGTCCTCAGCTGTATTCATCTTGAGTCTTGTCCTAGCCCAATGTAAACATTCTTGCCAATATCTTCAAGCGGCACCAAGAGCTCTCCACAGAAGATGAGGCTACTCAGGGGAAGTAGGTCATTGGACCTTTTGTCCTTGGGGACTGTTTGTTTGTTTGTTTTAAGAAGTTTTTTAAAGTTTAATTTCATTTCATGTTCATTTTTTTTTCTTTTGGACTGCATGTACATCTGTGTGAAGATGTCAGAAGCCCTGGAACTGGAGTTTCAGACAATTGTGAGGTGCCATGTGGTTGCTGGGAATTAAACTCAGGTCCTCTAGCAGAGCAGCCAGTGCTCTTCACCGCTGAGCCCTCTCTCTAGCTCTGGGGGGATTGTATTTTTCACACGTCTCTTCCCATCATTTTCTTCTGCTTCCTGGTGGCCGTGAAGTGAGGCCCTCTGCTTCACCCGGAGGCCCAGGAGCCATAGAGCTGGCTGACAATGCACTGAACGCTCTGACATGATAAGGCGACATAAATCTTCCTCTGATATTCTGTGATAACGACCAATCACTGGCTGACACAGAGTGTGGGAACGCATGAACAACTGAAGCCAGGATGCCCTCAGGTGCCTCCTCCCATCTTCAAAAAACACGGTTGCTTCCTCAGGAAAATTGATAGTACATGTGTCTGTACTAATCTGTCTGTCTCTGTCTTTCTCTATCACACACACACACACACACACACACCAGGCTGGGGATATACCCAGAGCCTTGCATGCCCTGTTGTTGAGTCATAGCACCAGCCCCTCCGTAGGGGATTGTAGGGGGTGCAGTTTGAGACAGAGTTTCTTTGTGTAGCCTTGGCTATCTTGGAACTCACTCTGTAGACCAGGCTGGCCTTGAACTCAGAAATCCACCTGCCTCTGCCTCCTGAAGGCTAGGATTAAAGGCGTGCGTGACCGTTGCCTAGCAGATTTATTTATTTTACTTTATGTATATACATGTTTTGTCTGCAAGTGTGCATGTGTATCACATCATGCATGCCTGGTGCCCGCCAATTCAAAAGAGGGTGCCTGACCCCTGGAATGGAAGTTACAGATGTTTTTGAGCCTCCATGTGGGGTTTAGAAACTTACTCTGGTCTTCTGCAACAACCACAAGTGCTTGTACTCAGCCCCAAGAATGCCAGTTTTAAAGGTGAAACCCAGGTAAGTGTGTGGAGCTAGACATACTTTTAATACCAGTACTTGGGTGACAAACACAGGAAGATCTCTGAATTTGAGGTCACCCTGGACTACAGAGTGAGTTCCAGGACATCCAGGGCTACACCTGGATCAAAAAACCAAAACCAAAAAACAGCACCTAGAAGGCAGAGACAGGCAGATCTCTACGATTTTTTGAGGCTATCCTGGTCTACATAGCAAGTTCCAGATCAGCTAGGGCTACACAGTGAGTCACACTAGTCAGTTTTTTGTCAATTTGACACAAACATAAGACATCTGAGAAGAGGGAAGTCACAATTTTGGAATTTGGATTTGCCTTTATTGGATTGACCTATTGGCAAGTCTGTGGGGGGCATTTTCTTAATTAAAATGATTGGTGTGGGAGTGCCCAGCTCCAAGGTGGTCTTGGGTGTTATAAGAAAGCAGGTTGGGGATGGAGAAATGGCTCAGCATTAAGAGCACTGACTGATTTTCCAGAGGACCTGAGTTAAATTCCCAGCAACCACATGGTGGCTCACAACCATCTATAATGGGATCTGATGCCTTCTTCTGGTGTATCTGAAGACAGCAACAAAGTACACACATACACAAAATAAATAATTCTTAAAACAAAAGAAAGAAAGAAAGAAAGAAAGAAAGAAAGAAAGAAAGAAAGAGAGAGAGAGAGAGAGAGAGAGAAAGAAAGGAAGGAAGAAAGAAAGAAAGGAAGAAAGAAAGCAGGTTGAAAACCAGGTGTAGTGGTGCACACGTTTGACCCCAGCACTCAGGAGGCAGAAGCAGAAGATCTTTAAGTTTGAGGCCAGCCTGGTCTACAAAGTGAGTTCCAGGACAGCCAGAGCTATGTTGAGAAATCCTGTCTCTGAAAAACAAGAAGAGGAAAAAGAAAAGGAGAGGAAAGAAGAGGAAAGGGAAAGATCAGAAAAGAAAGCAGCCCGAGCAAGCCTTGAGCATCAAGCCAGTCAGCAGCATTCCTCCAAGGACTCAGTTTCAGCTCCCTGACTTCCCTCCACGATGAACTGTGACCAGAATGCGCAAGCCAAACAAACTCTTTCCTCCCCAATAGCCTTTGGTCATGATCTTTATCACAGCAATAGAAAACACATTAAGATGGAGACCTTATCTAGGGGGAACAAAAAGTAGCTTGGTTGGGCCTCTCTGAGTGGGTGACGTAATCCTGTTTGAAAATGGAGGCTGGAATGACAGGCATCCCAACCTGTGTGTCTGCCCCAAACTTCTTGGCTGGCACTGAAGGACTATTGTGATCCAGGCCAGAGTCCTTCTCTAGACTGACCTGCACCTCCTCCTAGAGCAGGGAGAATTCATGGTGACTATGAATACTAGCTCTATCCAGCATGTGATGCTTCTGTCCTCTGTGTGCTGCGAACTGTGGCACTTCCCCCGACCGTATAGGCTCTTCTCTGTGTGTGTGCATGCATGCATGTGGCATAGGCAGGTGGACACATGTACACTCTACCATGTGGGTGTGTGTGGAGGCCAACGGCTGGTGACAGGTGTGTCTCTTAATTACAGCTTCACAATTTTTTGATTGTTTTTTTTTTTTTTTGAGGGAAGGTCTTACTAGGTAGCCCTGAATGGCTTGGAACTAGCTATGTAGATCAGGCAGGTCTCGAACTCACAGAAGCTGACCTGCCTTTGCCTCTTGAGTGCTGAGATTAAAGGCATGCACCACCATACCCGGCTTCACCTTAAAATGCATTTGTTGCCTGGTGGTGGCGGCACATACCTTTAGTCCCAGTACAGGAGGCAGAAAAAGGCAGATCTCTAAGTTCAAAGCCAGCTGACCTACAGAGTGAGTTCCAGGACAGCCAGGGCTACACACTGTCTCACTGTCTCAAAATACAAAAGAAAAAAAATTGTATAATTTATGGGAGGTGTGTGTATGTGTGTGTGTGTGTGTGTGTGTGTGTGTGTGTATGAGTAGGTGTACTTGCTGTGGCATACTTGTGAAGGTCAGAGACAACTTCATGGAGTTAATTCTCTCTTTCCACCTTTACGTAGGTCCTGGGAATCAAACTCTGCTTGCCAGGGATTTTGTAGCCGGAGGCGTTACCCACTGGGCCATCCTGCCAACCCACCACCTTATTATTTTTTGTTGTTGTGGTTGACTTTGTTTTTGTTTCGAGACAGGGTTTCTCTGTGTAGCCATGGTTGTTCTGGACTCGCTCTGTAGACCAGGTTGGCCTTGAATTCAGGTATCTGCCTGCCTCTGCCTCTGGAGTGCTGGGATTAAAGTCGGTCACCAGCACACATTCAGTTTTTTTTTTTTTTTAATGGAGTCACTAATCCTGGAGATTTCCAGGGAACCCAAGGAACACACACACACACACACACGTTATTCTTGAATGCAATCATTGCCTTTGCCTCCCCTTTCTTCTTTAATGGTCAGTTGCAAGGTCTCCATCAAGGCTCGGCTCACACCAGGTGTGAGGCTGCGTGTCTGTGATCCAGCGTTTGTGACACAGATGCTGCTGCTGAGTTCCCAGCCAGCCTAGACGGTTTAGCTCTGTCCACCCTGTGGGTCCCCGCACTGAGCTCAATTCCTCAATTCTCCAGGCTCGATGGCAAGTCCCTTTTATTCACTGAGTTATTGTGTTGGTCCAGCCTGGACGACTTAAAAAAGACACTGGTTGAAAAAAAAACACACAAAGCAAAATAAAACAAAAACCAAAAACAGACGAAAATACACTTTTCCCCTGAGCTCTGTATTTTTCTCCTCCTTACAGTCTCTCTCTCTCTCTCTCTCTCTCTCTCTCTCTCTCTCTCTGCCAGTGAGTATGTATGTGTGTAGTGTACGTGGGCAGCGGCGTGTGAGCTGTCTGTATCCTTGTGAATGAGGAGACCACGAGAGACTGCCTGCTTTTACCATTCACTACCTTGTTTACTGAGACGGGGTTGTTTGCGGAAGATCTACGCTGACAGCCAGCAGTTCTGAGCCGTCCTCTGGTCTTCTCCCGAGACCTGTGGCACTGATAGGATAGGTACTCACAAGGACACAGCCAGCTTTTTAAATGGTTTTGGGGTATTTATTTATTTATTTATTTTTAACCTCAAGTCCTCCTGTTTGCATAGTAAGAGCTCTAACCCACTCTCTTCTCCCAGGCCCCTCCCACTCCTTCTCTTTGTCTGGATCGCCAAAGAAGCATAGCTCGTCTCAAATTCTATTCTGCCTTAGCCTCCTAAGTGCTTAGGTTACAGGCCTGGGCCACCATAGCTGGCTTATCCATGAAAAATGAGTACAGCCCATCTGAAAGGAGGCCAGCTATAGATCAAAGAAGGGACTGTGGCTACCAAATTAATTAATTAATCAGTGAATTAATGAACTTCAAGACAGGGTCATATATCCCAGGCTGTCCTTGAACTGGTTATGTAGCCACAGATGGTCTTGCACATCTGATCCTCCTGCTTCTACTTCTTGAGTGCTGGGAATAAAGGTAGGTAACACCACTTCCTGTTTCGAGCTGCTAGGGATGGGCTGTGTAATATGAAGATGTAGCCGGCAGAGGCTGAGGAGGTGTGGCTTAGCTGGCAGGGCGCTAGCTTAGCCTGCATAAAGCCCTGGTTATCTCTGGTGGTCCGCGCCTATAAATCTGGTACTTAGAATTGGAGGCAGGAGGAACAGAAGATCGAAGTTAAAAAAGCAAAATAGATCTTCAGCTACAGGGTGAATTGATGAAGGTCATCATGGGCTACATGAGATGTGTTTCAAAAAACGAAGAGAAAGCAGGACTGGTGGCTCCCAGAACAGCTCCCTGGTACAGGCGCGCTAACTGTCAGGCTAACATCTTGAGTTCGATCCCTAGGCTCCCAAAAGTTCTCCTGCGGCTCTGACACCCGTGCTATGGCGCATATATGCCCACAGACCGACATGTACATAAACTAATAAATGTAATTTGGGGCTGGAGAGATGGCTCAGCGGTTAAGAGCTCTGGCTGCCCTTCCAGAGGACTTGGTTCAGTTCTCAGCACCCACGTCGCAGCTTACAACTGTCTGCAACTCCAGTTCCAGGGGCTCTGACATCTCATACTGGCGTACATGCAAATGGAACGCCAACGCACGTTAAAGCAACAACAACAGCAGCAAACTCACAAACAACAACAACCACAAAAATAAGGGCTGGTGAGATCGCTTAGCTCAGCGCTTCTCAACCTTCCGATTCCTGGGACCCTTTAATACAACTCCTCATGCTGGGCAGTGGTGGCGCACGCCTTTAATCCCAGCACTTGGGAGGCAGAGGCAGGCAGATTTCTGAGTTCGAGGCCAGCCTGGTCTACAGAGTGAGTTCCAGGACAGCCAGGGCTACACAGAGAAACTCTGTCTCGAAAAACCAAAGAAAAAGAAAAACCATCCCCCCCCCCCCCCCGCCCCCCCCACCCAGCTAGCACCCGGCACCAGCTAGCCTATAACTGTAGTTTTGATATCTGTGATCCACAGACTGGCCTTACTTGGTAAACGTGCTTGTCACACAACCTCCTGTGAATTTAACCCCTCAAATCTATGGGGGAAATGACATATATGATGAGAGTTGTCTGTAATCCCAGCACTTCTAAGGCAGAGACGGAAGACCCAGCTAGAAGCTCTCAGCATCTAGCCTAGAGTAGGAAGCTCTGCAAAACCAAGAGAGACCATACCTCAACAAGGCGAAGGGAGAGGACTCCAGAAAGCTGACCTCTGACCTCCACACAATGTACCATGGCATGCCAGCACACACACACAGACACACACACACACACACACACACACCAGTAATGAGAAGAAGTAAAACCAATGAAGGCTCTCAGCAGTGGCTCACCAGGTAAAGGTGCTTGCTGCCAAGACTGACAAGAGGAAAAAAACCAATGCCTCCACATTCAGGCTGTGACACACACACACACACACACACACACACTACACTCATACACACACGCTCACACATGTACACACCACATACACATACATTCTCTCACACATAACACACAGATACATACAATACACTCTCACACACACACATATACACACACCACATACACACACACCACATACACATATATACTTTCTCCCTCACACACATATACACACACACTATGTGCACACACACACACACACACACACAGCACACAGACTAAATAAATGTAAAAGAATTTGCTCTAAGATATGGGGCTGGAATGATGGCTCAGTGATTAAAAGTACATACTGGTCTTCTGTTTGTTAGCTTTTTTCCAGACGGTGTTTCTCTGTGCACTCCTGCCTATCCTAGAACTCACTCTGTAGACCAGGCTGGCCTCGACCTCAGAGATCTGCCTGCCTCTGGATTAAAGGCATGCACCACCTCTGCCTGATGGTTTTTGTTGTTTTGTTTTTTGTTGTTGTTGCTGTTTTGTTTTTGTTTTTAGTTTAGTTTTGTTTTTTGTTTTGGTTTTTTTTTTTTTTTTTTTTTTTTTTTGCTGTTGTTGTTTTGGTCTTGTTTGTTTTAAGATAGCATATCTCCTTGTTCCCAGACATCCATCTACTGGGGTCAGATTACAAGCATGTATTACCAAGCTAGGCTAAAAGTCATAAACTGGTGCATTTACCAAACACAGATCATAATAGCTTCAGGTATCAGGGCTTCAGCGAGCAGGAAGTCTCTGTTAGACTTGATGCTAATCTTCTAGTGTTTTTAGCCTTAGGGTTGTCAAAGTTTAAAAGTATGTTAAACTTGGAGCTACAACCTGATCTTTATCTGCTAGACTTTAGGTCATATAGGAAAGTTCAGGTAACTGGCCCAAGATAAAGGGACTAGATATAGTCCAAGATCATTCTGGCTGCAGACCTACAACATTCCGTCTCTACCACACTGTATGACAGTCTGTGGCATATCTAGACGGCTGCAAGTCCCTAAGAGATTCAGTTCATGTGGCCCAGGCTGATTGCTCTTGTTAACAAAGTAGAGAGTGTCCCTGCTCGCCGTGAGGGAGATAGATCTCTTCTTCTCCAATGGGGAGGCAAGTCATCCCTCAGGACCAGCAAGATGGCTCAGTGGGTTAAAGGTGCTGCCAAGTCTGAAGACCTGAGTTTTACTTCCCAGGAAGAACACGATGGAAGAAGAGAACTGACTTTCAACCACAAGTATGTACACAATAAATAAATGCAATTTCAAAACAGAAAAAAAAAACGGAAAAAGAAAAAGTCAAGAATATGTAGGTACACACCTGTAAACAGGTGAGACCTGAAGTCGAGAGGATCAGGAGTTCAAGGGCAGTCACAGCTTCGTTGTGAGTTTCAGGACAACCTGGACTTCAGGAGATGGGCAGCCTGGGTTACATGAGACAGCTGCCTTTTCCTATTTTGTTTGAGAAAAGGTCTCACTATGTGTAGCTCTGGCTAGCCTGGCACTTGCTAGATAGACAAGGTTGGCCTTGAATTCACAGAGATAAGCGATCTACCTGCTTCTGTTTCCTTCGTGTTGGACAAAAGACATTTGCTGCTGTCTGGTTGGTGATGGCACAGACTTTAATTCCAGCACTTGGGAGGCAGAGGTAGGAAGATCTTTGTGAGTTCCAAGCCAGCCTGGTCTCTAGAGTGAGTTCCAGGGCATAGAGAAACCTGCATAGAGAAACCTGTCTTGAAACAGCAAACCAAACAAATAAACAAAAACCAACCCCCTCCCCAAAACCGAATGTGTCAGGTATCCCTTATTAATAATAAAGAGTGATGTAGCCATGATCTAAACTGAACTTCTGCCCTTGGATGTGTCTCTGTGTGAGTGGTTGTATTAAGCTAATTGCAAAGTCCTTCCTTAGTCTCTGAAGAGATTGGTAAGGTACTTGCTCTCCAAGTATGAAGACCTCAGTTGTTTTCCCCCAGAACCTACATAAAAACAAAACAAAACAATAACAACAAAAACCCAACCAATCAAGACAAACTAAAACTGTCTTTAATAAGATTTCCTTGTAATTTCAGTGTGAGGGAGTCAGAGACAGACAGATCCCTGGGGCTCAATGGTCAGCCAGCCAAGCCAGGCTAATGAGACATCCTGTCTCAAAAAAAGCAAGATTAGCCAGGCATGGTGGACATGTCTTGTTTGTTTGTTTGTTTCTCTGTGTAGCCCTTGACCACTGTCCGGGAATTCCATGTGTAGACAAGGTTGGCCTGGAACTCAGGAGATACCTGATTGTATCTCCCTAGTGCAGGGATTATAGGCATGTGACACCAGTATGTCTTTTATCCCAGCACTTGGAAGGCTGAGGTGGATAGATCTCTGTGAGTTCAAGGCCAGGCTAAACTTAGTGAGTTCCAGGACAGACAGAACTACATAGTGAGACTCTGTCTCAAAAAAATCAAGCCAAGACAAACCAAACAAAATCAAGGTGGGTAGCATCTGAGGAACAATTCTAGAGGTTGACCGTTGCCAGGGATTCTGAAGCCTTCTTTTGATCTCCAAGGGTACCAAAGCACACATGTGATACACATGCATACATGTAAGCAAAATATTTGTATACATAAAAGAAAGAAATCTAAAATTCTTTTTTTTAAAAAGATTTATTTCTTATTTATTTGAGTACACTGCAGCTGTCTTCAGACACACTAGAAGAGGGCATGGGGCCCATTACAGATGGTTGTGAGCCACCATGTGGTTGCTGGGAATTGAACTCAGGACCTCTAGAAGAGCAGTCAATGCTCTTACCGCTAAGCCATCTCTCCAGCACCGAAATCTAAAATTCTTAAAGACTTATTTCCACTTATGTATGTATGTATGTATGTATGTATGTATGTATGTATGTATGTATTTTTATGAGTATGGAGTAGCTTTCTTCAGACAGACCAGAAGAAGGCATCAGATGTCATTACAGATGGTTGTGAGCCACCATGTGGTTGCTGGGAATTGAACTCTGGACCTCTGGAAAAACAATCAGTGAGTGTTCTTAACTGCTAAGCCATTTCTCTAGCCCCCCCCCCCTATTTCCTTTCTAATTATACATATGTATATATGGTTTTTGTGTGTGTCTGCCTCTGGGTATGTGCACATGTAAGTGCAGTTGCCCAAGAAGACCAGAGGAGGGCATCAGAGACCCTGTAGCTGGAGCTGTAGACCATGGAAGCAGCCTGGTGAGGGTGCTGGGAATTAGACTCAGATCTTTGGGAAGGACTGGATTTGATCTTAATTGCTGAGCGAGGTTTTGAGCCCTCTTGTTTTTTTTTTTTTTTTCTTTATTTATAAAAAGGGTTTTGTTCTTTACCCTTAAGTCATCTTGCAGGCCCCTTATTTTTACATGTTATTTGTATGTGTGTGTGTGTGTGTGTGTGTATGTGTGTGTGTGTATGTGTGTTTGAGAGGGGGGAGGAAATTGGTTGATTGTATGGTATAAATCAGAGGACAACCTTTAGGAGTTGGAGTTGGCTCCCTCCTTCCATGGGGGTTACATGGTTCGAAGCCATGTCGTCAGGCTTGACTCTAAGTGGCTTTACCCACAGGGCCATCTTGCCAGCTTTTTCCATGTTTTTAAATCTTGCTTATAAAACAGGTGTGTTGATGCTCTCTTGTAATCCTAGGAGGCAAAGGATCAGCAGTTCAAGATCATCCTTGGTTAGGTAGGGAGCTGAAGGCTAGCCTGGGCTACATGGACCCGTATCTGTAACTGGACTTTTACTACTTTGTGGGTTCTTTTTTTCTTCCCCCCTTCTCCACCTCTTTTTTCTTCCCTTTCAGCCCCCTTAACACTAGATATCAGAGAAAAAAAGGATAGAGGGGAAAAGAAAGAGATCTCTGAATAAAGTCAGAAAGGGGGTGACATATTGTTAGACTACTTCTTGCTAGTCAGGGACATTGAGTTCCTTGGGGCAAGTTTGATCTGGATATCTAATTTCTTATGATATCTTCTTTGTGCATGGCTACTTAACAAACTGTGACCAACAACAACCAACACCACCAACACCACCCTCTTGGGACTCTAGCATTTATATACCCTCTGAAACGTTCCCAGAATTCCAAATGTTACACAGTCACAGAAGCTGTCTGCCACTGGCAAAATCATACCCCATCCCCAGCCCCAGCAGGACACAAATCACAGTCAGCTGCTGAGATGCAGTCCCATATTCCTACAACCTGGGATTAAAATGAAAACATACTCATAATATTCTGTATTTGTAAGGAAACTAAAATTCAAAAATTCTCACTCTACCTATCCTAACCCTTAAAAGTTCTGCTTGGTTCAGAGTAGCTTGAGGACATTTCCAGGGCTTGTCATGGCCCTGGATATGACTCATTTCCTTGTCCAGAGCATCCAGCCTGGGAGTGACATCTGCCCTCTGGTCATACAGCAATTGTCTCCCTTATCAGATCTAGCCTGGAAGTCTTGCATTTTTTAGTGGTTACCTTCAAGGAATGTTTCTTTTCCTAGAAAATGGCTTTGAGGTCAAACGTGCAGATGTGGGATCCTCTGGCCAAGGTGACATGTAGTAAGAACTCTGGTTCTGGCTTTTATTATTTTGCGTATGTATGTGGTAGGCATGTGTGTGTGTGCACATGCGTGTGTGTGTTCACTTATGGATACGCATGCATGTGCACATGGAGGCCAGAGGTTACACCAAGAGTTTTTGATTGCTTACCACCTTATTTATTGATACAGGCTCTACCAATTGATTCCAGGGTTTGCCAAATCAGCATGCTTGCTCAGGGAATTCTGTTATAGAGATGCACCTGTCTCTCTCTGCCCCCTGAGTCCTAGGATTAAGGATATGCACTGTCAACACCACATCTGACTTGAATCTTATTTATTTATTTACTTTTTATTTATTTATTTTTCAGACAGAGTTTCTCTGTATAGCCTTGTGTAGTTCTGGAACTTGCTGTGTAAACCAGGCTAGCCTCGAACTCAAGAGATTTGCTTGCCTCTGCCTCCCATGCACTGCAATTAAAGGTGCATGCCACTACTGTCTGGCTGCAAGCTTTTTCTTTTTTCCTTTTTCTCTTTTTTTCTTGTTTTTGGTTTTTCGAGACAGGGTTTCTCTGTGTAGCCCTGGCTGTCCTGGAACTCACTCTGTAGACCAGGCTAGCCTCGAACTCTCGAACTCAGAAATCCACCTGCCTCTGCTTCCCAAGTGCTGGGATGAAAGGCGTGCGCCACCACTGCCCGGCAAGCTTTTTCTTTAAGTGAAACATTCTCAAGTTAATTGGAAAGCCAAACAGGATGGGTAAACACCTGCAATCCTAAACATTAAGGAGGTTGAGGCAGGAGGAACGAATGTTTAAAACTTTCCTGGGCCACAAAGTTGAATTTGAGACCAGCCTGGGGGAATTTAGTGAGACCCTGTCTCAAAAAGTACGTGCAAATGATGGATTGAGATAGCTCAGCAGTGGACTGATTAATTGCTTTGCCTAACATGCTGGAGGCCCTGGGTTCAATCTTTAAAGCTAACTCCCCCCCTCCTTTTTTTTCTAAGATCCACAATAAGGAGTCTTCTCTCAATGAAACTGCAAAGGACAATGATATCTATACTTTCTTTCAGTAAGCAAAGATTACAGTTATGATGTTTGCATAATGAAGATGGAAAGAGTTTGCACTTTGAGGGCTGAAGACGTGAATAGAAAACTGGTTTGGATTGTAGGCAGTTTCGACTTGTCAGGAAGCAGTGGGCATCTGTGGAGACTTCAGACCTGGCACTGGGGTGCACACTACTTATCCCAGAACTCAAGAGTCTGGTGAAGTTTGAGGCTAGCTCGGGCTACAAGAATGAGACCCATTTCAAAGCCAAAAACAGAACAATGACTTCTATCTAACAAGTCCTCTCCTGAGAGGATTAAGAACATCTAAGAGACGAAAACCATTTAATACAGTAAGAGATGGTTATATAGAAACGAGTCTGGACTGGAAAATATAAAAGTTAATGCGCAGGCACTGTCTGCCCAGAAAGAAGCTTGAGTACGGTTCTAGCAGTGGAAAAAGTCTGGCCGGAGATCAAGGTTGCCATCCGAAGTCAGTCTTTCCCTGTCCTGAAAGTAGGCAGGAGGGTGTGGGCAACTGAGTACTTCATTTTGAGTGGTATTTATACAGATGTTATGATATTATATTGTTATGAATGGTCTATCAATATTATTGTCACTGTTATTGAATACAAGGTCTCATGTATCCCTGCTTGACTTCAGGCTCTCTGTATAGCAGGGGACAATGTGGAACTTGTCTTCCTGCCTCTATGTCCCATGGGCTGAGATTAGATTTGTGGTACCCTTTATGTTTTATGTAGTACATAAACCATGTATGTATGTATGTGTGTATGTGTGTATGTATGTATGTATGTGTGTATGTATGTGTGTACGTATGTATGTGTGTGTGTATGTATGTACGTATGTATGTGTGTATGTATGTGGTGTTGAAGGCAGGGGTCTGTGCATGTTGGCAAGCATACAACCAACTAAGCTACGTCCTGCCCTGAATATTCAGTGTCACTGTAGTACTTATTTTTAATCTTTTGTATCTAATTAAAACAAAAACCTTTGTAATGTTTTATTTGTTTTGAGACACACTGTCTTATCACCTAGCCCTGGCTGAAATGAATTCCCTACTTGGACAGTCTGTTCTCCAGCTTGTATCCATCCTCCTGCCTCTACCTCCTAAGTGTTGGAATATCAGGTGTGCATCCCGAGACCCTGCAGAACTTTCGTCCTAAGCATATATAGGGGAAAAAACCCATAGAATGGACTGATTTAAGGTTGGACTGATTTAATTTCAGGCATGCATCTTAGAACATAGTCCCTGCTGCAAAGGAGCGGGACTCCTGTTTTGGGAATTTGGTTAAATATTCCAAAGATCAGTGAAATCCGAGTGCAAAGAGAAAGTTGTTCTTTTGACAACTTAATGAATAGCTCTGGACAGAGTCGACAAAGTTGAGTCACAATCGGATTAGGCAAGGAAACGAAGGGTGTAAATATTGTTAGGGGAAAATCGTAATAAAAACAAAAAGACGTAGGCGGCTTCTGTAATCAGATTGCTTCCCAGGGATCCTTTAAGGACTCCATGGAGTGCAAAGAAATCCAACATGGAGATTCTAGATGAGGCTTTGTGGGTGCGGTTTCATACAAGAAAGTCGACTAGGGAACGCCAATCCTTGAACCCGAATTCAAAGGCAGGGTTTTGGAACTACATCAAAAGAGTGGCTTGCACGGAAAGTTTTCCAGCAAGCGACAAAGAGGCTGGGAGGCTGGAAAAAGCCTTGTGGCCGCCACCTACCGAGAAGCAACGGGTGGGGGAGGGCGCCCGAATATTCGGCCGGCAGAGGCGGTGGGCAGAAAAAAAGAAAAAGGAAAAAAACAAACGAACGAACGAACACCACAAACTCACCCAATTTAGTTCTTTGCATTAACATCTCAGTTCTTCAGACACGGGCTTTTTTAACTTTTGCATTTAACTTAGATGAACAGTTAGTTGATACTCTCGAAAGTCATTGATCTTATTAAATAGTTGAGAAAAGTAAATACAATGGACGGAGGCGGGGCTTTAAGTTAACTTTCTTTGTAGTTGTGGGGAAGATCAAGATTTCTTCAATTTTCCTTCTAAATGTGGAGGTGTGTAAAGACTCGAGAGAGAAGAAATGGAAATCACGAGTTCCCCACCCCCTCCCATCCGTTGCCTGTCCCAAGTTTGGGCAAGTCCACTCTGGTTACTTCTAAAGCCAGCTTTGAAAACATTGAGTTCTTTGTGTCCCGGAGCTGGGGGACTTCCCCCTGCAAAACAGGCGACAGGCCAGCCCCGGGGCTCCCCTGGCCTTTGCAATGCCCCTAACTTTGCAATCTGCAAGAGGCTGTTGGTAGCAAAGAGTTATTTAAGTGGAAGTTGTAGCTTGCTGGAGAAGGAAGGGGGGTGGGCACTAAGTTCTAGGTCTCGCCCCACTCCCCTCCCCCATCCGGACAGCCGGCAGGCCCCAGGTGCAGCCATGTTCTCGCTCCCACCACCCGCGCGCCTCCATTGACAGTCCAAGCCGGAGAGGGCCGGGCGCCGCGGCGCTTCGCTTCGGCCTAGAGGGGGGCGGTGGGGAGAGAATCTGGGTTCATCCCGCAAGGCAGTCTGGGAGTTATAGTTCGGGGTACCCACTCGTTGCGTAGGTGAGCGCGGGTTAAGAACTACAACTCCCGGTGGGCGGTGCTGCTTGTGCGCACGCGCAGCGGCACCTTCGAGGAACAAAAAAAAAAAAAACAAAAAAAAAAAAAAAAGGGGGGGAAAAAAGGAGGGGGGGGGGGAGGGGGAGAGAGAAGCTGGGAGAGCAGAGAAAAGGGGGCACCGGCGCCCCCCCTTCCCTGCACGCGCTCGCTGCCCGCCTGCCGCGGTTACCCCTGGGCTTCGTCCCTCTGTTTCCCCCCGCGTGTGGCGACCCAGCGAGGAGCGAGGCCCCGCCGGGGGCGGCCATGCGGCGGTGACAGGAGCGCGGCCGAGACGCACGGGCCCCCCTCGCCCTCTCACCTCCACCCCGTTCGCCAGCTCGCCGAGGCCCCTCCGGCCTACACCCGCTTGCTGTCCGCACCCCCTCCCTCCCCGACCCTCCCCGGCTGCACTTCGGGTGAGTCCCCGTCGCCTTAGACCGTCCCCTTCCCCCGAGTGTCCCCTCCGTCGTCCCCCTCAGCCTCGGGGTGCCATGGCGAACAGAGGCGTCTTTATTCGACACTCTGCCCCCGTCGGGACCGTGTGCACAGACTCGGGTGTGAGAGTTGGGGTCGCTTGGCGCGCTGCGAGTGGCAAGGGGACAACTTCGGGGTGAGGAAGCGGGACGCGCTGTGACCCCCAAAGTCCACTCCACTTGGGGGCCTTGGCAGCGGACGCGACGCGGCTTTGGGGGGGATGGGGCGGCTGGTGGTGGGGGGAGACGACAGTTGCACGCGCACACCCGTGGTGCGTGGGGGAGGGCTCGCGGCGTGTCGCGCGTGCGTACATTGTATACAGGAGCGTGTACGGTGGTCCGGGGACCGGGTGGGGGGGTGTTCGAGAGGGATGGTCTCGCGCGAGCAGTCCCCGCGCGTGAACGAGCGGACGAGTGAGCGTACCCCGGCGGCGCCGCGCAGCCCTTCGCCCTGGCTCCTGATTGGTTGAGCGGGCTTGCCGGGGACGCGCGCGCTCGCGGGGCCACGGCCCCTCCTGAGCCCCGTGGGGTCGCGCTCGGGTTCGCTGTGTGTGCGTTTGTGTGTATGTGTGCGTCTGGGGCTTGCGGAGCTTAGGGCAGCAGGCTGCACGCGATTGGCCGGCGGGCACAATGGGGGCGGGGCATCGGTGCCTGGTAACTGCGGCGGGGGCCCTGGCAGGGGGGCGGGAGCTACCGGGCTCCGGAGCCAGTGCCCGCCCTGGCCGTCCGGCGCTCCGCCCTGCTCCCAGGTGGAGCCCAGCCGTGGGCTTTGTCCGGAGCTGTTGCCGTGCAGGTCCCGCGGGGCCAGGACTTTTCCTCTGGGGGGGGGCCGAGGGAGGAGGAGGAGATGGAAATAAACACAATGACCGGAAGGAAGACTTTAGCCTTGAGGCTATGAAAATAATCAGTCTGGCTTGGGCAAGCACCCAGACGTCGGGGTTAAGAGAAGGAATGGGAAAAGAAAAAAGTTTACTCTTGCACATCCATTATTTCCCCCCAAGTTTTGCCTTTTCTGGGTTTGGGGAATCTCAGTATGTCTCTCTGGCTGCTCTGGAACTCCTTAGGTAGAGCAGGCTGATCTGGAATGCACAGAGATCCGCCTGCTTCTGCCTCGAAGGTGCTGGGATTTAAAAGACCAGTGCAACAAAGTCTCCCCCAATTTTTGCTTAATTAAAAAAAATAAAAAAATGAAGTAGGGTATTTTCTATCTCAGGCTGGCATGGAACTCGGTTTGTAGTCGAGGCTTGCCTTGAGCTTCTGATCCTCCTGTCTTCATCTGCTAAGTGCTAAGTCGGATCACAGGTCTGGCTCCCAAAATTTGCCTCTAAGTACATTCCCTCCCTACCCCCGTCACAGCTCTCCTTTTTAGTACACCCCCCTCCCTGCCTTATGGCTTTGTGCTCCTTGGCTGCTGAGAGTGCAGATCTGAGATGGTGCCGATTGGGGGAACAGGAGATGAGGTGCAAGGCTAGGTGTCTTTCTGGCTGCTGTGCTGGATGGCTGGCCCAGCCTGCCTGGTTTCCGGAGCAAAGCTAGTTTGTAAATAAGGGGGTGCAGTGTAAATAAGGTGCAGGTACACCACCCATGAGTATTTGGTTTGGGATGTGGGATGGTTGGTATTTCCTATAGCAGGCTTTCTTCTTTTTTTTCTTTTTTTGAGTCTGTTGCCTCTGGCTCCTTTGTTGCCTGCATCCTGGGAATCTTGCCTCGCACCCTGGAGGCACAGAAAACTTTCTGTCCACAGCGGTTTGTGTAAGGCCTTTCTTTTATGTTACGAGGTCACCAGTTGTTTCTGTTTTTACCCTGATAAAATCTGGAAACCCCCATCCCCTTCTGAATTGCTTGTTAGCCTTGGCTAGTCCTTAGGCAGGGGGATGCTAAAATCTGTATCTACCATTTTTGAGGGTATCCCAGGGTCGAGTGCGTGTTAGGTAAGCAATGTCCTACTGAGCAAAGCTCCCAGATCCCTGAGGAGTCTAGGCAGGCACTCCACCCTTCACCTCCCCACCCTGTTTACTTTTTGAAATAGTTTCACTAAGTTGTGCAGGTTGGCATTGAACCCCTTCTGTAGCCCAGGTCCTCTTTGAATTTCGTAATTCCCCTGTCTCAACTGCTTGAACCACTGGGATGATGAACCTCTGGGGAGGGAGTTAGGTTCTGCCTTTGTTTCTTTCTGTTTAGCTGGTAAACTCTGGTTAGGTCCTGCTCCGGTCTCCAGTCCCTCTTCCAGGTGTCATCAGAATAGTACCATGGCAGCTGTGTTTGGATATGTTCTCAGTGGCGGTGTGCTCCTTAAACACATCCTGAGACTCTCCGTTTGTGGATGAGACCAACTCTAGAGAAGTCAGGTGTGCACTCTTTGTGGCAGGGGCCATGAGGCCTCGAGACTTCATCTGGGAGCCACTGGTTCCCCAACCTACCTCTGCTTCTGTAGCAGGTTGATGATATCATTCCAGACCCCGTGGTTCTGCAGGTCTGGATTGGGACCTTGACTGTGCCTCTCTAATTGTGTGTAGCCCAGGCAAGCCTGTAAGTTACAGTCCTCCTGCCTCAGTGTTCTGAGTGCTTAGTTGATATGTTACTATGACTTGTTTAAAAACAGGACCCAACCCTAAAGACATGAGAGTGCTTATTCTAACTGTTTGGGAACTTTTAAAAAGAGTAAATCATAATTAACGAAACTCAACTCCAGTTTGAAACATGGTTGTGGGTTCAAGTGCCGAATTAATTTTGAAATATAAGTGACACTGACAGTTTTTCCACTTAAATGCGTTATTTCAGTCAGGGCACAGTTTCCCCCTCTTCATTCCTTTCTCCTCCCTCCCTTTGGTTCACAGTGCTGGGGCACGTACCCCACTCAGGCAGTGCTCATAAGACATTTATTACGGCGTGGCTTCTCCCAGGTGTGAACTCCTTATGGAGCCTGGGGATGGGGTTACAGACCAGAGCCTGGCACTTGCCCTGCTGTGACAGGCAGAGGCTGTCCTGATGGCTTCTTGCTTCCCAGATTGCTTCCCTGCCCTTCAAGGTTTTCCTCACGTCCGTGGAAATCCACCAGTGCAGCCCTGCGGACGTTGGCTTTGTTCCTGCAGCCCTTGCCTGTGCCTGCGCCGCTCATCTGCCCATCACCACTTGGGCCACTGAGAAAGCAAGTGAATTTGACACAGGTTGTTGGACGGCATGGAGGGCTTTCTTGGTCGTGACCTGACTGAAAAAAAAAACAAAACAAAAAAAACCCGATATAGGCTGGGTGTGGCAGCTCACCCCTTCAATCCCAGCATGTAGATCAGGAGGCCAGCCTGGTCTACAGAACAAGTTTCAGGAAAGCCAAAGCCGCATAGTGAGACCCTGTTGCAAAACCAAGCCAGAATGGGATGGCTGGTTCTGGAGCACTTGGCCGAGGGCCCACGTACATACAGAAATATATAGAAGTGCTAGAGCGGTTAACCCAGGGCCAGTGCTTGATCACAAAGCTGCATCCCATTATTTAGGCCTTTTAAAGCATTGGTTTCCTCAAACTTTGCCAAAACATCTTCATGTTTTTTGGTACTGGGGATTGAATTCGTACCTCAGCTCATTCCAAGGACTCTCCTGCGAGCCTCGCCCCAGCCCCTAAGCGGTGGGTGTAGTAAGCTTCTGGAGCTCTCACGCGCAGACAGCATCTTACTGTGTAGCCTTGGCTGTCCTGGACTCACTATAGAACAGGCTGGCCTTGAACTTGTTAGAGATCCAGTAAAATAGGCTGGAGTGAATACGGGCTCTCAGGATTAAGACTTTGTTTTTGCATTGCCTAGGATCTGGACATGCTCAGTGAGGACTCATTGCGCTGAGCTCCATAGGTTACTTTTTAACACTTAAAATGACATTGTTTCACTTAAAGTTTTTGACTAAGGAGGATGGCCATGGAAGGAAAAGGGCACCAAGCTTAACTTCACACTTCCCCCTCCCCCCCCACTCTCTCCAGTCCCCGCTCCCCAGAGTTTCTCTGTAGCCCTGGTTGCCCTGGCCTCCAATCTGTGTAGACCTTGAACTCAGAGATCTACCTGCCTGTGTCTCCTGAATCCTGGGATTAAAGGCATGATGCCCTTTAGGTACCCTGATATTTAAATGGGTTTTTTTGTTTTTTGGGGGGTGGAGGAGAACTTACGTGGATCTGGGCAAATCTCTTCCTAGCGTAGAAGTGCCATATAAGAAGTTTTTGCTCCCTTGCAAATAAGCCCTGTTTTCTGAAGCGTTGATTTGGGTCCTCACACATGCTGAGCTCACTGAGTGTCAACACTAACTCCTAGCCCCGGCGTCTACCCGTGCAGCCTTTTGTTGTTACTTTCCTTCCTTGAACACTTATTGTTGACGGTTCATACAGACATAGAAAATGAGGTTAGATTCAGCCATACACTTACAGATTCACCAAGAGCGGGGTTGGCTCTGTTGTTAAGGTGCTTGCCAGGCATGAAGACTGGGGCTTGCTCTTCAGCGCTCACATAGAGAAGTCAGCAGCGCCAGCCAGTCTGAGATCCAAGTGCTAGGAGATCGGTCGGGAAAGCAGCATCCCCGAGGCTGGCTGCATACCCACTCCGGCTGAGTCCATGAGTTCCCGGTTCAGTGAGAGACTGTCTCAGGAACAGGAGGAGCTATAGCGGAAGAGCTCTGGCCTCCACACAGTGACACATGCACCACATATTCCTAAGGGATCGGCCCTGGCTTTAGCCTCCATATTGACTGAATATATGCATTTAGCAGAGAATGTTCACAGCAGAGACATTGGTGGCTGAGTATACAGCTAAACTTTGAAAGCCAGAGTAGGACCAAAGAGATGGCTCAGCAGTTGAGAGTGCTTGCTGTGTGTGCAGAGGATCCACTTCTCTTCCCAGCACCCACGTTGGGCCCACAGCCTGTAACTCTAACTCTGAGGTGTCTGACACCCGCTTCTGGCCTCTTCAGGTTCTGAGTCTCATGCATACACACATAGACACATTTACTCATAAATAAAAATGTTAAAAAAGGAGAAACTCAACTATGTCCCTAAGAAGCTATGTAAGAACTGGGTGATGGGAGGAAGAGGCAGGCAGATCTCGAAAGTTCAAGGCCAGCCTGGTTTGCAGAATGCGTTCCAGGACAGACAGGGCTACACAGACAAACCCTCTTTCCAAAAACCAAAACAAAAAAGAAACCATGTAAGGTACATGTAAGGTAGCATAAAAACTAAAACATATTTAAAAAGCAAAAGAAATGGAAAGAAATATACCACCATGCACAGTAGTCACAGAAAAGCTGACACGACTATTACCTTACAAAGTAAGCCTTTGGAAAAAGCTGTGTTGTTTAGAAATACGAAGAGGCATGTTGTGATCAAAGTTCAGAAGGAAGCTCACAACACTTTAAAATACATACATGATGACAGAGCTCCACAGTACACAGGCGCTGGGACCCAAACTCTGGTCCTCTGGAAGAGCAGCAAGTGCACTTAACTGCCGAGCCCTCTCCAGCCCCTGCAGTTTATTTTTTGCAGTGCCTAGGGCTGTGTGCTAGGCAGGGGCTCTACCAGTGAGCCGCATCTCTAGATCTTGGGCAGAGCAAGTCCCTGGTATATAATTCTTTAGAAACGAGGCATTTGGAATGCAGCGAGCCAGTCCTTGTGCACATCCTTGTGGTGTTGGCCTGATGCTGGCCTAGTTTGTTTTTCTGCTTCATCAGAAATTAGGTTATTTTATTTAGTGCAGGGGTAATGGAAGCAGCTGGCTGGGGGCTGAGCTACTTTTAATTTATTAGGTTTATGTTTGGAGTTTGTTTATAGGTATGTAAATAAGCAGACTCATAATGTATTTTAAGAATCCTTTGTTTCCTTTAGACATGTTTAATTTAGTGGATGTTTTATGTAAAGCACTTATTTAAGTACAAAGTACTTAGCTACATTCCCCTAACAGCCTTGTGGGTAAGGGTCTGTACATAGGCTATTGCTATTCACTAGGCTACAGAAAGATCACCCGGATGGGGTTCTTCAAACGTAGATGACGTTAGTATTTGGAGTAAGGTCAAGGGACACAGTCTTGGTGTGTTGGTGGAGCAGGCTCCTGTTCTGGACTGGAACTGGGGGCTGGGGAGCTGAAGCGCTTGTTAAAGCAAGCATGAGGGCCCGGGGTAGATCATGGAGCACGTATTTAAAAGATTGTAGGTGGGTGTGCTTATAACCCCATTGGCTGGGAAGTGGGCACAGGTGGATTCCCAAGGCTCCTGACCTGCCATCCTAACCGTAAGCTCCAGGCCAAGGAGACTAAGCCTCACACAACAAAGTGGACACTTTTGGAGCATCATGGAAGATCAGTTACTGGCTTCGTGGGCATGTGTCATGTATGTGCGTGGACACAGTGGAAGACATTGAATCGATCACTGGCTTTGTGGGCATGTATCATGTATGTGCGCGGACACAGTGGAAGACATTGAGTTTCTTTCCTTTTTCTTTTTTCTTTTTATTGTTTCTTGAGACAAGCTCTTGTGTGTGTGTGTGTGTGTGTGTGTGTGTGTGTGTGTAGCCCAGGCTCCAGTCTACCTTGCTATACCTGAGGATGACCTTGAACCCCTCTTGCCTCACCTCCCAAGTGCTGGGATTACTGATGTGTGCTACCACAGCAGGCAGTGGGCATCTTCTTGAGTGTTTCCATGATCTAGACAGACAGGGTCTCCTGTTTGAGTCCTTCGAGCCTCATGGATGGGCTTCTGCCTCACAGCTCTCAGCTTACCCTGGCCTTGAAGCAGAGCTGTGGCTTCAGTGCTCTGCTTGCCGCCCCCGCTTGCCTGATTATTTTTATGTCACCATGTGTAGATTTAAATAGGTTTACAAACAACTGACAGCAAATCATGAATATATTTTAAACAATTTTGGGTGTTTATATAATTTTACCTTTTATTAAAGATGGGACCTGCCAGGTGTAGTGGTGCATACTTATAATCCCATCCTAGCACCTCTGAAACCGAGGCAAGCCACATAGATCTGAGTTCGAGGTCCATTTAGTCTACATAGTGATTTCCAGGCCAGTCCTGGCTGTCTAGTGAGACTTCTGTCTGCATTCCCCTGCCATACTCACTCCCATTTAAAAAGGGGTCTGTGTTTAAGCAGCCCATCCCAGGGCTGCTTGTGTCTTCAGGGCTGGGGTGGGGTGGGCACATGGGCACCTTGATTTCCGAGCAGTTCTTGAGCATTTTATTTTTAAGACAGGATCTCACTGTCATCTGGACTGAAGTCACGTTGTAGCAGCTCTCAGACTCACTGCCACCTCCTGTCCTAGCACCCACAAATTCCACGCTGCCTTCCGCATTCTGGCTTCTGAGTTCTGTACTCTTTGGCTGGAACTTCCTACATAGTTGATGAATTTCGGGTCCTCTGCCTCCACCTCCCAAGAGCTGGTATTACAGGCATGTACACTCAGTTTATAAGGCTTGTGGGATCAAACCACTGAGCCACACTAGATGCCTTCTGCTGTTCTTAGGTTTGCAAGGCAAAATGTGTTTACTAGTTGTATCAGGTAAATGTCAGAACTTTATAATAAATGTCAAGATTCCAAAATAAACCAACAGCATCAATAAACTACTTTAAACACACCTAAAAATATAAATTTAAAACCACATTTTTAATAATTACTAAGTGGACATGGATCAAATGGAAATATTTCTCTAAACTGTTCGTTAAGTGTTTATTGGTGTTTGGGATTGTGGCGAGCATGTGCCTTTGGGTCAGTGCTGGTAACTGTAGGCAGAACCCTGGGTATCTACCACACACCCTTCAAGTTACAGGAGGAAGGCTTGGCAGCCCGAGGCTGTGCTGGGGTCTAGCATTTCACAGCGGAGAGCCAAGCTCACTGCAGCGTGGCTGAACTTTCTAGGATATCATTGGACTTGACTGTTAAATCTTTGTATTGCAGGCATCTTTTTAGAACAAAGGGACTGTCGTCACTTTAGAAGACAGAGGATTTTAACCTTGAATACTAACCATTTTGAAATGTCTTTTATAAATATTAAAAGTCTCTTGAAGTTAAAGATCCAATTTCAGTTTTTCCTTAGAATTAAGTGGTAGTTGAAGTTACGCAAGATTTTTTTTTTTGTTTCTTTTATGCTTTTAATTTTGTTGTGAGTTTTAGTGACCTAGCCCTGGTCTGTCCTGGAACTCACTCTGTAGACCAGGCTGGCCTCCAACTCAGAGATCTGCCTGCCTCTGCCTCCCGAGTGCTGGGATTAAAGGCGTGCACCACCGCCATGGGTCTGAGTGCTTTGAGTGTTAACCCTTGAGCCGACACAGCGTGGAGACTCTGTGTCTGTTAGGGCGATGCCAGTGTGTGGAAGCCTTTAGCAGCTCTCTCCCTTTGGCTCACTAAAAACATTCTCTTTTCCTTCTCGGTGTCATCACTTCAACACCAAGGATCAATAAATTGCAGCAAAACTATGGTCAGAAAAAATGACGTGGGACTGAGCACTGGCCTGTTTGAGGTGCAGCAGAGCTCAGCTCTGAGGACATGGAGGAACCCGAGCCCTGCTGCTGATCTCCAACAGACACAGAAGCAGCTTTGAGAGAATGCCTGGTGTCTGGTTTCCAAGAGAGGAGGTACCTAATCTATTAGGCAGTAGCCATCTGGGGCTGAGAGACAGCAACAGCACACGGCGACTCCTAACGCAGAGTTAGCAGTCATAGCAGGAAGTGAAGGTGATGAGGTAATGGAGAAGAGGAGGTAGGAGAAGAAGTGGGAAGGAGGATGCTGCCGGCCAGGCAGGACACTGCAGCAGGGGTCCCTCCTCACTCCTGCCCTAGCCCCGTGTAAGTTGACTTTGCTGCACTCGGTAGTTTCCAGGATGCTTGGCCTGGAGTAGCAGGCTCCAGTAGGCTGGGCAGGGGCCCTCTCTGTATCCAGTGCTTGCTTAGCTACCCTGGCCTCCACCCTGGTCCCCCACTTGAGTTCATATAACTTCTGTGTGCCTTCATAATTGCCACGAAGCTCTAGAGTACCGCCCCAGATGTGCCAGGGACGCCTCACGGCCTCTGTGAAAAGGTGAAAGTTTCTAATTGCAGTAAGAGCAGATCTCTCATCTGGCAATTGAATTGGCAAAGGCCAAGGCGGAAATCCACAGCGTGTTTGTGGCTCTAAAGAACGCCAGTGTCCTGTCACAGTGCAGGACAGGTGCCTGGTGCAGAAGGCTCTGAGCTGTGGGTGGAGGACATGCCCTGGGGCATGGCTGTGCTTGCCAGGCCAGGTGTCTGTCACCCCAGTAAGGGCTGGCTTCACAGGTTCTGCTGCAAGCTAGGCCCACAGAACCTGAAAGCTGCTGTAGGGGTGGCAGACAGTGGTGACATTTTGTGCACGGTGGTGGAAGTTTGTCAGAGCAGGCATGCCACCCACCCAAGGCCAGTCTTCATTTCCATGACAATGAGTGAATGTCCTAAGGGTGAGTACATGGAGAGCATCCCGCTTGGCTGTCCTCACAGACTTACAGAGCCGTGTGATAATTGCTGTCTGTCTCACTGAGCCTAGATTACAATGAAACTTTGTCCTAGGTGTGTGTGAACAGGAACAAACCAGGATCTGCAGGGTTTGGCCCCAGTGAGGAGGAGGAAGAAGAGGAAGAGGGGGAGGAGGAGGAGGTGGAAGAGGAAGAGTTCTCTTGAGCCTGGCCTGCTTTTCCATCCCTTTGTCATGAGAACACTGCTGGCTTTGCCTTGTGGAGAACTGTCCTGCTTCCAGTGGGCTGATGCTGATGACAGCTTGTCCTGGGTGACCCTCTTGTGGCTAGCCACTGAAATTGGCCCAGGCTAGGCTCCTGAGTAATATGTTGTCTTTGCCTTAGGATCACAGCGGACGCATTGACAAGCTTGACGCCTAAGGCTGTTGGATGTGCTTTGGGTGGGAATGGGGAATACAGTGTGTGTGTGTGTGTGTGTGTGTGTGTGTGTGTGTGTGTGTGTGTGTATGCGTGCGTGCGTGCATGTGCGTGTGCATGTGTGTGGGTTTTTGTTTTGTTTTGTTTTTGTTTTTCGAGACAGGGTTTCTCTGTGTAGCCCTGGCTGTCCTGGAACTCACTCTGTAGACCAGGCTGGCCTCAAACTCAGAAATCCTCCTGCCTCTACCTCCCAAGTGCTGGGATTAAAGGCGTGCGCCACCACTGCCCAGCTATGTGTGTGTGTTTTTAATAGTTTTTCAAGATATGGTTTCTCTGTGTAACCCTGGAACTCACTGTTCCAAAGTTATATCCAAGACCAAGCTGGCCTCGAACTCAAAGAGCTCCACCTGCCTCTGCCTCCTGAGCGCTGAAGTCAAAGGTGTACGTGTTTTGTGTTCTTGAACCTAGCTGTACATGGAATCCATGCAACCTTGAGATATTAAGTAATAAAGCTGCTTATATACTTGAGTTGGGAATTTGTAACCGTACAATCTAAGGTCTCATAATTCATACTGTTATCTAGAATATAAATATAAATACACACACGTACATATATGTGTATGTGTGTGTGTATATATCTCAGGACTGGAGAGTTGGCTCAGTGGTTAAGAGTACTTATTCTTCCAGAAGACCCACATTTCAATGAACAAAATGTCCATGACTCCAGTTCCAGGGGATCTGATGCCCTTTCTGTGGGCACATAATACACAGACATACAAGCAGGCAAAACATTCATGTAAAATAATAAATCTAGCCGGCTGTGGTGGCACACGCCTTCTATCCCAGCACTTGGGAGGCAGAGGCAGGTGGATTTCTGAGTTCAAGGCCAGCCTGGTTTACAGAGCGAGTTCCAGGACAGCCAGGGCTACACAGAGAAACCCTGTCTTAAAAAAACAACAACAACAACAAAACAGAGAGAAGGTGAGGTACATACAGCAAAAAGGAATAATGCAACTAGACACTTACTGAAGACAACTGAGAATGCTCTGAAATTATAAAGTCTTTTTTTTTTTTAAAAAGAAGGCTTGAGTGCTGGCTCAGTGATTAAGAGCACTGCGTGCTCTTGGAGAGAACCCAGGTTAAATTCCTATTACCCACATGGTGGCTCACAGTCATCTGAACTCTGGTTCTACAGGGTCTGATGTCCTCTTCTGACCTCCGTAGGCACCAGGCGTGCATGTGGTGTACACACTTATAAAGTAAATCTAAAAAAACCAAAAAAAAAAACCCCAAGCAACCCCCCCCCCAACCAAAAATTAAGTTGTTACCATAGAGTGGCGTCTAGAGCCACTCGGAAGCCAGGAAGCTGGGTGAGTGCACTTGCAGTACCATTCCCCAGCACGAAACAAACACCAAAGGGAAATTAGAGCTCTGGTATTAGGTGCGGGAATTGCCTACCGTGCTCTTGTTTTGAAAGTGCTTTGGGGTAAGAGGTTCAGAATATACCACATTCATTCCTGTCTTAGTTTGGGTTTTAAATTGCTCTGAAGAGGCACCATGACCAAAGCAACCCTTATAAAAGAAAACATTTCACTGCGGCTGGCTTACAGTTCAGAGATTCAGTCTTCTTGTGGCAGGAAGCATGGCAGCACATAGGCAGACATGGTGCTGGAGGAAGAGCTGAGGGGTCTACATCTTGATCCATAGACAGCCAAGAGGAGACTATTCCACACTAGGGGGAAGTTGAGCCGTAGGTGACCTCAAAGCCCTCCAACACAGTGATGCTCTTCTTCTGACAAGGCCACACCTCCTAATAGTGCCACTGCCCATGAGCCAAGCATTCAAACACATGACTCTGTGGGGGCCATACCTATGCAAACCACCACAACTGCTCAGGGAGGAGAGCTCTTCAGGTGAGAATAAGCGGGTCAGGGTGATGGAGGAGCCTTGATCTGGGTCACACAAGGACGGCGGACGGCTGCGGTGATCCAGGAGGAAGCTGCTTCATTCATGCTTCAAATTATAAACAACTTTAAGAAGTTGAAGGTGATCGGCACATAAAGATAAAAGTCAGATAAACAGATGCAGAAACAGAGGAAATACGCGCAAGGGCCGCCTGCTGAGACCGGAGGCCTTTAACTACCAGAGGCCAGCAAGTATTAGTTCAGATTTGAACAAATAACATTTTTAGGGGTAAGAGACCATAAATGTGACAAAGAAGAGATCAGTGGATGGAGGGTAAGTTAGAAGAGCTGTCGTTCAGCACAGAGGGAAAAATGACAAGTGACAAGACGGCAGGTGACTCCAGGGGATAAAGTAATGTCTACTATATAGTGAACCTGAACCTGACAGGGTCTCACTATGTAGCCCGGGCTGGGCTCAGCCTCAGAGATCTACCTGCCTCTGCCTCCCACATGTGCGGTTAAAGGCATGCGCTGTGCCGACTGGCTGAAGCTGCTGAGTCTGAAGATGGAGGGGCAGAGTCTGTAGAGCCTACAGCCGAGTTTCCCTCGGGCAGACACACTCACCTATAGCTGAGAAGCCCTGTGAGAAGCAAGCACTGAGGGAAAGGAACTAGACACACAGTGAAGCTGTAGAAAGCAAAGACAAAGCACCTTAGAAGTAAGCAGAGGCTGGCATGGGCCACTTCAGAGGGCACTGCTGGTGACTTTTCAGTGGAAAGTGACATCTGATGACTCCAGAAGAAATGAAACGGCTTCAGTGTGCAGAACGGAAGTAGCCATTAGATTGGATCTCCATTTCGGCAAAATCCTCCACAAAAAGAATTTTTAGCAAACAAAACCAGAGTTTGTCACTGTAAGGAAATTCTGAAGGATTAATGGCAGGCAGAGGGAATGTCTGAAATGCAAGGTAATCAAAGAGGGGCTGGAGAGGTGGCTCAGCATTTACGAGCACTGACTGCTCATGCAGAGGATCTGGGTTCAATTTCCGGCATCCACATGACAGCTCACAACTGTCTATAACTATAGTTCCAGGGGCTCTCACGCTGTCTTCTGGCTACTACAGGCACCAGGCACACACATGGTGAGCATTCATGGTTACATGCAGGTAAAACACCCAGCAAGATGGTTCAGCAGGTAAAGGCCCTTAACCACCAAGCCTGATGACTTAAATTAGATCTCTGGGATCCACACGGTGGAAGGAGAAAACCTTTCTGCAAATTGTTCTCGGACTTCCATATACCCCTCCACTAAATACACAAATAGTAGAACAAAATGTAAAGACAGAAACCAGAACTAAATAACAAAGGTGGAAACATTACCATAACAATTACCAGAAGTAAAGGGAAGAACAAGGGTTGGGAAAGATTGACAGCTTATACCAATAGCATAGCCACCAGCAGATGCTGGACATCATTGATGTTTATGATGGGGGCAGGATCTAAAGTAAAGATGCTTCAGAAAGAGAGCAGCTTAGCAAGTCTGATGGAGTTAGTGCATCTAGACAGTTCTGGTGGTACAAGCATCATCAGCTGTGAAGATGTCCGTACTGTTTCAGTTCTGAGAACTGTAAAAATGTTGAAGTAGGGGCTGGTGGTTAAGAGGGCTAACTGCAGGGCTGGAGAGATGGCTCAGAGGTTAAGAGCACTGACTGCTCTTCCAGAGGTCCTGAGTTCAATTCCCAGCAACCACATGGTGGCTCACAACCATCTGTAATGAGATCTGGTGCCCTCTTCAAACTGGCAGGGATACATGCAGACAGAATACTATATACATAATAAATACGTTTTTAAAAAAACTTTTTTTTTTAAAAAGAGGGCTAACTGCTCTTGCAGATAACCTTACTGGGTGGCTCACACCTGCCAATAACTCTGTCTTTAGGGGTTCTGATGACCTAAACTCTTCAGGTACCCTTACAACAGGTGCAGATATACAGAAACAGAACACACACAGGAAATAAAATCTGTTGAAGGCACTTGTACTGGATGTTAAGAACTTTGTGACATTGTCTGTCAGACTGTAGGAAAGTAGGCAGGTACATACTTACCATTCTTTGAGAATGTGAGAATGACGATCCACCTAATCCCAGAGACAAGGTTACCACCCTGTGGTACCTCTGAGCTCCATCCCTGGCCCGTTGGGCTCTTGGCATTTTGTCACTGTCTACTGACACAGGACTTGATGCTGAATCTGTGGTCTCTTTTTATGTAACCTGTGGAGATGGACACTTGTTTACTGGCTGAGTGTCCTCGCTGCCTGTCTTGTCTGACTGGTTACCGGGCTGTCCCAATACTCTCTGTAGACCAGGCTGGCCTCAAACTCAAATCCACCTGCCTCTGCCTCCCAAGTACTGGGAGTAAAGGCAGGCACAGTTGCCACCCTGTGGAAGAGCTGAACATGTGTTCATCTTAGCTTAAATCTAATTTAACGCTTGTGGCTTCTGGCTCCCATACTGGAGGACACCTCCCTTTGGATTGTTTGTCTACTGCAGACTCTTTGCAGTGGATGGTGGTTGTCTCCCTTTTTCCCACAGCCACCTCCTCAGATGCATGCACCCTGGGGGACCAGACCCCTAGGTGAGCCCCCTGCCCCCAGGAATTGGAGTTCTGATGTGCTTGCTGTTCTTGTGATGCCGTACTTGTGAGTTCTCAGTGCAGGTGGTAGGTGAGAGAGACCTGGGGGCTGTTGTGGAGGTGTTATTTGTCTCCCATTAGACAAAAAAGAAATACATTCTTTGAGAATTTCATACTTGCCTGTCCTTCTATATAGTGCATTTTGATTATGTCTCTCTACTTTTTTCTTTCCTTTTCTTTTTTGAGACAGAGTTGAACCATGTAGCCCTGGCTGGCCTGGAACTTGCTCACAGGGATCTGCCTGCCTTTGCCTCCTGGAGTTCTGGGATTAAAGGCTTTCCTTTAATCCCACATCAAGGTGACTTTAGGACAGGTTTGTGACAAGTGAGTCTTGAAGCCAGCAATAGATTAAAAAAAATTAATCCTAGTTTTTTGTTCTGATTCCAGTTGGGGCCACATGGCTTTGACAGAGCCCTGCATGTGTAAAACGAGAACGTCACTTTTATATTTATTTATCCCCCTTGCTGGGAAGTTTAAAAAAAATAATGAGCTTTCAGAAATACTGATGAGATATTGTAGGTGAATGTCTGTGATTATGGAAAAATTATTATTATTAGGTCATCTTACCTCTTTCTGTATCCCACATGTACACAGGTTTATCCAAGAGAAAAGGAGACAGCACCGGCTTTCCTGTGTGCTATCAGTTTGCTGTTGTGACTTCATCTCCTTCTCGGGCTCCAGTCATGAGGGAGGCCTTGTATTACAGACAGTTCCTGTTTGTTTGTAAATGTGGTGGTGGTGGGTACTGTGAGTGCCCTGGTTTTCAGTACAAAGCCTTCCTCCTTAGTGGGTATAATAAGCCGGTACCTGGTGGTACCTGAACTGGGTTCCTGAGGTCGAGGTAGGAGGGGTCGGTCGGATACCAGCCATTAGTAGCAGGAGCCAGTCTTCCTCCCAGAGTGAGGGAAGGACTTTCCTATGTTCTGCGAAGCAGCGTGTGAGCTTACAGCTCAGCAACTGCTCCTCTGGAGTACTGGGTCACACACATAGGGAGATTTTTAGAACAACAGTATTTCAGTCATCCTTCCTTAAGTTCATGCTATGAGAAACAGTGTTTAAAATAGAATCTATTTAAGTTGAGAGGAATAATGTTAACAGGCATATCATTTGCATACTTTTTATAGAAAAGCAATTTTATAGCATATTTGGTTTAGGTTTTACCTCAAACTGTCTCCTTGTGTCTCCCTGTAGCATGCCAGTGGAGTGTCTGTGTGATGTCTTTTTGTTTTTGCTTCTAAATTAACTTTGGCAAAATAGTATCATAAAAATTTTAGCTTGGTTTGTTCTCCAAGAGTTACATTCTCTGACATTTCTATACACACTGTGTGCCACCTGAGGGTGTTTTGTTTCAGAGTTTGTTTGTTTATTTGTTTGAGATAGAGTTTCTCTGTGTAGCCCTAGCTGTCCTGGAACTCACTCTGTAGACCAGGCTGGCCTCAAACACAGAGATCTGATCTGCCTCTGCCTGCTGATGGTGTTAAAAGATACCTGAGTTTTACTCCTTTCTGTCGTTTGTCTCTGGATTTGAGTCCTCTAGGCCCCTGTGGTTCTAGAGTCACGTAGTGTTTGCCCTTTCACGTTGGTTATTTCATTTGCAACAATCCCAAGTATTACAGCATGAATAATGTCTAAGTTACCGCTCTACGGCTGTGAAAAGCACCAAGGCAGCTTATAAAGGGAAGCATTTAATTTGGTCTCACGGTTCCAGAGGTTTAGAGTTCGTGACCATCATGGCAGGGAGCGTGCCGGCAGGCAGGCAGGCAGGCAGGCAGGCAGGCAGGCAGGCAGGCAGGTAGGCAGGTAGGCAGGTAGGCAGG
>NW_021604614.1:2854703-2890562 GCF_004785775.1 Grammomys surdaster
AGGCAGGCAGGTAGGCAGGTAGGCAGGTAGGTAGGCAGGTAGGCAGGCAGGCAGGTAGGCAGGTAGGCAGGTAGGCAGGCAGGTAGGCAGGTAGGCAGGCAGGCAGGCAGGCAGGCAGGCAGGTAGGTGAGGCGTTGGAGCTGGGAATTTGCATTTGGTCCACTGGCATGAGGCAGAGAGAGATCTAGCTAATTAAGAATGGCTTGGGCTTTTGAAATCTCAAAGCCCAACCCCAGTGACACTTCCTCCAACAAGGCCACACCTCCTCCTTCTCAGACAGTTCCATCCACTGGGGACCAAGCATTCAAATATAAAAGCCAGTGGGGGCCATTTGCATTCAGACCACCTTCTTCTTTTGTTTTGGAGACAGTGTCATTAGCCCAGACAGGTCTTGAATTTACTATGTCCAAGGATGCCATTGAACCTCCCGCCCCTGCCTCTTAGTGGACAGACCACTGGTGTGATGGTACGTGGCTGGGACCCAGGCCTTCATTCGTGCCAGGCAAGCACTCCTGCACCAGAGCCTCGCAGCCAGCCCAGTGTCCTGTTGGTAAAGACTCAGTGCTCCTTACTGCACAGCTCGCGGTTTGCTGATTCCGGCCACCGGTAGACTGTTAGGAATGCCGTGAACGGTGAATGTGAGCGCACAGACCGTGCTGCAGTTCCAGAAGTCCAGTGGCTGGACGACACAGTTCTCTTCTGATTTTATTTTAAGGAATTGTTCTCCAAAGCAGCAGGGCAGCATTTTCAAGAGTTCTAATCCTCTCTACGTCTTTCCTGGCCGTTGCTATCTTATGTTTTTTTTTTTTTTTTTTTAATAATTTTTTTTTTTTTTTATTTTTTTTTTAAAGATTTATTTATTTATTTTATTTATGAGTACACTGTAGCTGTCTTCAGACACACCAGAAGAGGGCATCGAATCTCATTACGGATGGTTGTGAGCCACCGTGTGGTTGCTGGGATTTGAACTCAGGACCTCTGGAAGAGCAGTCAGTGCTCTTAACCGCTGAGCCATCTCTCCAGCCCCACTATCTTATGTTTTTATTGTTTGTAATTCTTGTACGCCTTCCTGTTGATACCACAGTACCAAGAGCTATGTCTGTTGAAGAGAGTAGTGTGCGGTGTTACAGAGAAGTCGTGGTGCTGCTACCCAGGGCCCTGCTTCTGCTCTCTTAGAGAGAAGCAGCTCAGCCCAGCCTCAGCGACGCCACCTGCTCATTCTAGGGGTGCACACACGGGAGAGACAGAAGTCTGTGGCTTGCCTGTAAATTGGATCACAAAGTGTGGCTGCTCTCCCTGGAGAACATGTCACTGGGTCTGAGTGCCATCTGGGTTTTAGTTGGGGTGTGATGTTGAGCTAATTTTACGGAAATGACACGCCAGAGGAAATTCAGCATGTATCTATCTTAAAGGAAGGAGTTCGGGCAGCAGTGAAACTATAAATGACGTGGGCTTGAACGCATGGAGCGTCGGCCATGGTGGGTTTCCTACATTCACCTCCCTGTGTTTTCCTTGTGCAGGAATCATGGCCCAAGTAGCGATGTCCACGCTGCCTGCTGAAGATGAGGAGTCCTCGGAGAGCAGGATGGTGGTGACATTCCTCATGTCTGCCCTGGAGTCCATGGTGAGTCGCATAGCTCTGCCGGTGGCCTGCTGGCAGTTTCTGTGAAACATTGACTAAATGAATTAATTATTCCTCCTTTTTTAAGTGTTGGGATTGAGTCATCACTGTGTTTCCTGTGCTAGGCCAGCACTCTTCCACTGAGTGTGAGGCCTGTTTTTTTTTTTTCTTTTTAGGCCATCCGACCTTGCACTTTCTGATCCTTTTTTGTCTCAGTCTCTCCCAAGTTTTAGGATTACAGTAGGCCAGCACTCTTCCAACTGAGCTGCGTCCTTCCAGTCCCAAGATTTGAGCTTCTGAGTTGTACTGTACTATCAAGTTTATAGACCGATGCTGTGCTGGGACGGAACCTGGGCGTGGTCTGGCATTGTGCTCCGTACCCTCCCTACACGTCCCCAGCCCTCAGGTTCTTCAAGATGTCTCAGAATCCGAGTAGAAGCCCAGCATTTTGGAAAGTGAGGCGGGAGGGTCTTGTGTTCTAGCATACTATTGGCTGTATAATGAGACCCTGTCTCAGTATACCAAGAAAAACTCCAAAGAAGCAAAAAGCTTAGGAGTGGAATTGACTTATGATGGCTTCAGATTTTCTGGGCCCCTGTTCCGCCTAGTGCACCTTACTGTAGCCGCAGCTCCCAGCTTTCCCAGCATAGTGCCCCTCCCCCGCTAGCTCTTCTTGGCAGCAGAGGCAGAGGACCCTTGGGACGATGCATGCCCTCCCTAAAGCCTCACAAAGTGCATGCTGAGTTTGTATCTTGAGGAATCTTACCTTAAACAGACAACAGGGGGTGGGGGTTCCTGCTTTCATTCTTCCTGTAAATTGTTTTGTTGTTTCTCCCCACCCCCCAAGAACTAGATATAAAATCAACTTTGACTTAATTTAAAGATATGAATGACACTTGCATCCTGATTGTATATTAAGACAGTTTTAAGTGTAGGTTTTTAGATTTATCTAGAAAGAAACAGTGCTTTTAAATAGCTGTATATAGTGTAATGTTGGCTGTTTTTATTTCAGTGTAAAGAGCTGGCGAAGTCCAAGGCTGAGGTGGCCTGCATCGCTGTGTATGAGACGGATGTGTTTGTCGTTGGAACCGAAAGAGGGCGTGCTTTTGTCAATACCAGAAAAGATTTCCAAAAAGATTTTGTGAAGTATTGTAAGTGCAGTGTTTTTATCTTTTGCAGTTTGTAAATTATTTTTTAAAGACGTATTTATTTATTCTATATATGTGAGTACACTGTTACTATCTTCAGACACACTAGAAGAGGGCATCAAATTCCATTACAGATGGTTGTGAGCCACCGTGTGTGGTTGCTGGGAATTGAACTTCAGACCTCTGGAAGAGCAGCCAGTGCTCTTAACCTCTGAGCCATCTCTCCAGCCCCCGTAGTTTAAATTTTAAATATAATTCTTTTTAGATAAGGTATCTCAAACTTTCTAAGAATGAATTCCACCTAAAAAAGACAGAAGACGTTGTGATGCGTGTATTTGTCAGAGTGGGTCAAGACAAGTCACTTAAATGGTCGTGTAGGAGGAGGTGTGAGGAGGAGGTGGTATCTAGGGGGTTGTTGAGTGAAGGGGACGCAAGGAACTGAACAGCTTTGTAAGACAAATGCCCAGGCTGCAGAGATTGAGGCTGTGAGAAGCTTGAGGCTCTAGGCTTGTGAAAGGAACACTGGCCTGGGGTTTTTATAGGGCTCTTTGGCCTCCTTTTGCCCATACCGGTCTTTTTACCCACCAGCCTCCAGCCCTTCCTGCTGTTTCTTTTGGAGGTTTGCTGGGAACAAGAAGCCAGCATCTCAGGGCCTCAGCATCTCAGGGCCTCAGCATCTCAGGGCCTCACCTGTGGTCCTCTTGCATCCTCCGTCTCTCCTTCCCTGCTGTCAGTGGGGCAGGGGGTTGACTTCTGGCTGCTTCAGGTGGAATCTATAGGGTATACTAGGTCTAAGAGAAAGAACGCTCTCATGACGTAGCTCCTGGGGCAGGTCCAGGTTGCTATGGCAACATTGTGGTAGGCACCACAAAGATGAGGTATCCAGGGCTCCATCTTCAGGACCATCTATAGAAACAGGAGTGGAGAAGAGAATGCTAGAGGTCACTACAGCCTAGCCCAGCTGGGGTGACTGTTCCCAGGAAAGTCCTGTGTGCGACTAGCAGTCAGTCTAAGTGATGAATCCGGGGCCCACTGTCATGCACTTTGATAACTGTTGGAGTGGTTAGTGCCACAGGGTGAGGCCCTTTCCCTATAGCGTCTACAGAAGGAGAGGGAAGAAAATTCATCATCATGTGCAAACAGAAGCAGGCCTCTGTCTTTGGGCTGCAGGTAGGCACTGCAGTGTTGAATTGGGCTGTGGTCATGATGTCCTATTATCTGAGTAGTATTTTTCTTACCAAGAAGGACATCATTAGAGAGGAATAGTTGCCTAAATAATATCTCACATGGACTTACGCCTAATACCCAGGGAATGCGATCACTTAAACTGTTAAACATGCCAGTCATCCTCTGCGACTGTGCTTTTTCTCCTTGGGTGTTCAGAATCACACAGGTGGCCAGAGTTAATCACTTTATGTTTTTACTTCAAAGGCCACGTAAGGATTTGGTCCTCAAGGCTCCTACAGGCTCGAGAAATGCCTGTCACAAAGGCCTTCCTTACAAGATCATGGCTTGTCTTGAAATCATGGAGGGATGTTTTCCTCTGTATTGAGCCTCTTCTTTGTAAGCTAGCAGACACTGGTTAGAGTTCACTAGGTGGGGCCTCTCTGAACAAGAGAACAAGTAACTCCACAATATCTACATACTTTCTCATTCATTCACTCGTTATTTTGAGACAGAGCTTTTCTGTGTAGCCTTGTCTGTCCTGGAACTTGTTCTATAGACCAAGGTGTCCTCAAACTCACAGAGATCCACCTGCCTCTGCCTTCTGAGTGCTGAGATTAAAGGTGTGAACCATTCCACCCCAAGTTGTGACTCCCCACAATTACTGGACATTTTGAGAGATGTCCTAGTCCTGGGATCTACTTAACCATGGAAGGCAAGAGGGGAAATAGTCTCTGTTTTGATCTCTCTGACACCCGGAAGGTCAGCTACACCAGTCTGGTACCTGTGACCACTGTCTCATAGTTGATAAAGCTTGGGCAGAAATGAAGCAGACGGCCTTTGCTCCTGTAAGCCAGGCCTTGTGGTAGTCGCTGAGAGTAGACCAGGACCTCCATGACTTAAGCACAAGTTTGACATCAGTATATTGAACTTTGACCTGTTGCATACCTAATATAAACTTGTTCAGACCCTTGTAATTTGCTTAAGTTTTTCAGCTTGCTTTCCTGGAAAAGCCCGGAGCCATCTTATGAGACAAATCACACTAACAAATGTTCAGTCAGCAAGCCTAGCTGGGCCGCTCTTTTATGGGTTGGTACAGCTGATGGGTTGGGAAGCTGTTCTGTAGCACTACCTTAATAAAAGCATGTGAAAGCCGAACCACATAGATGGTAAATGAGTAATATCTATGTACATGCTGTTAAACTGTGGTGCTTGGCATGTTCCCAGGGAAAGCTCAGAGAAAACCAAGGCAATCTTTATTCGGTATGTAGAGTGATGTACCATAGCCATGTGTCTCAGTTAGGGTTTTACTGCTGTGAACAGACACCATGACCAAGGCAACTCTTATAAGACATTTAATTGGGGCTGGCTTACAGGTTCAGAGGTTCAGTCCATTATCATCAAGGTGGGAACATGGCAGCATCCAGGCAGGCATGGTACAGGAGGAGCTGAGAGTTCTACATCTTCATTTGAAGACTGCTAGCAGAATACTGACTTCCAGGTAGCCAGGATTAGGGTATTAAATCCATGCCCACAGTGACACACCTACTCCAACAAGGCCACGCCTCCAAATAGTGCCAAGCATATACACACCATGACACCTCCCTGGGCCAAACATATACAAACCATGACACCATGCTTTACATTTTGAATGAGTGTAAGTAACAGATACACAACAGGCATTGTTCCTCAGTGAAACTGAACCTAGTGGATTATACCAAATAGGAGATTTGCCATTGAGTCCAGTGACAGTTGGCTGGACCCAAACATCTGACTGTCCTCCTTACACCCAGTATAAGTTTTCCCAGGGGAGTCTTGTCACCTGTTGGGTCCTGGATTGGGAACACGGACTGATAGGCTTTCCTTTCAGAATCTTTAACTTTTATAAGGTTAGGGTTAGAGCTAGGAACATTAGAAAGAAGGTAGAGAGTTTTTTGTTTGATTTGTGAGGTCTCTCTTTGTAGCCCTGGCTGGCCTGGAACTGGCTCTGTAGACTCAGTTAGCCCCAAACTCTCAAAGATTTTCCTGCTTCTGCCTCCCCAGGGTTAAAGGCATGAGCTACCATGCCCAGGCATTAGCAAGCTCTGTTTTGTGTGCTATGAAACCTCTCCCCCTTCTGTTTTCTTTTCACGAGAAAGAAATACAGTGTTGTATTAGTAAGTAAATGTCGGCCCTGTGGACGGGGTCGGCGGATGCATGAGAATGGTACTGTGCCACGGCCAGGGCAGCAGCAGCCACTGCACCCACGCTAGGTCAAGCTCCAGCAAAGCCAAGCCATGAACCTGTCTGTAAGATCCAAACCGGCCTTGCAGCCTCACACTGGCCAGCACGGGCCCAAGGGGCCCGAGGGGCGGGTCAGCAGTGCTTGCCCATAGCCCTGTTTAGTTAATTCATTTAACTCCCTACTCTCCCTTCTAGTTCTCTGTTCTCTTCCTTCTTACCTCTTTAACCAGTCTCATTGTGCAGCCGTAACTGGCTTTGAACTCTGTTCCTGCCATCTTAGCCTCCAGAGCGGTTTTAGTCCTTGTGGGGCTGGGGCTGGCAGAATCTCAGAGGTAGGGCACCTGGATATCGCACATGGAGTTCTGCAGCCAGACCCTAGGACAGAGAGGACGCTGTGTCCCACCCCTGTCTTCCTAATTAAAATCTTGGTATCTTGATTTTTCTGGTAAAATTTGAACCCTGGCTATATGTTAGTTCATTTATTTATATGGACGGGGTCTCATGTGTGACCGCAGATGTGTTAGGCTGCAAAGGGGGATCTTAGATTCTCGGTCCTCCTGCAGCTCTCTCTTGAGTGCTGGGGTTATAGGAGTGTGTCACTACACCTGATTCATGCGGTGCTGGAAGTTGAACCCAGAGCTCCACGCATGATTGGCAGGCACCAGCTGAGCTCCGTGCCCAGCCCTGTTTTCTTGTCCTGCAGTCTCCTGTAGCAGCCCTGGATGACTGCCAAACCTCTAATTTTTTTTAAAGATGTATTTTTATTTTATGTATGTGAGTTTTTGTGTGTCTCCATGTGTCTGTGTACCATGTGTGTGCACTGCCCACAGAGGTCAGAAGAGGGCAGTGGGTTCTTTGGAACGGGGATTCCAGAGGGGCTAGGGGCCTCTCAAGGTACTGGAAGAGCACCCTTCCTGTTGTGCTGTCTCCAGCCCCTGACCCAGGTCCTCATCTCTCTGGCTCACCCTCCCCAGTGCTGGGATTGCAGCTGTAAGCAGCTCACCCAGCTAAGTGTTTATTGTTAAAGAGTTCCCTCATTCCTTTTCCTCTTGAGATTTTGTAATGAATTTGTTAGAATATAGTGCCTGGGCATGGTGGGTCATGCCTGTATTCCCAGACTGGGGGAAGAGGGCTACTGAGAGTTCAAGACCTGTGGTGGCTGGGTAGGAGATTCAGGAAAGCTGGGCGATTAGTGAGGCAGAAGGGAAGGAAGGCTGGAGGAAAAGACATAGTAAAAATATCCTTACTGAAGGCCAAGTAGGAAAGTGGTGTTCGGGCTGGCTCATTTGTGGTTTGTGTCATCTTGGTACCGAGCAGCCAGTTCCCTAGGAAGAAGGACCCTGCATTCATAATTGCCCCAGCAGACTGGCCTGTGGGCATGTCTGTAGAGCATTTTCTTGATTGATGATTAATATAGGAGGCTCAGCCCATGCTGGGCTGTGCTACCCCCGAGCAGGTGGTTCCGGGCTTTGTAAGAAGGCAGGCTAAGCAAGCCAGTAAGCACTGCCCCTCCACGGCCTCTGCTAATGCCTGCCTTGGTGATGGGCTGTCTGTCACCTGAGAGCCAGTAAATTCTTTCCTACCATAAAGGAAGCAACAGAGAAGCAAACTGGGACAGTGGATATGAGCCTTTGTATCACTGTCTTACAGGTGTTGAAGAAGAAGAAAAGGCCGCTGAGATTCATAAGATGAAATCTACAACCCAGGCCAATCGGATGAGCGTGGATGCTGTAGAAATTGAAACACTCAGAAAAACAGTGGAGGACTATTTCTGTTTTTGCTATGGTAAAAACACAACACGTTAAAATTTGAGAAAAATACCTTATATACTGGTATCTTCTTCTCTATAAAATTGTGTTTGTGTGTACACACGTGTGTATTTATGGACGTGAGAGCTTTTGTGCGAAGGTCAGGACAACTTCGTGGGGTTGGGTCACCTTCCTCCTTGCATGGGTTCTGGGGATTGAACTGGTTGTTCTGTGAATAGTTAGTGTCTGTCCCACTGGGCAGTCCCTGGCCAGCATGATATACTTCCTAAACAGTAGATTTTATAATTGGTTTGACAGTCATATACTGTTTTACAAATTGAATAGATTAATTTGTAAATTTAAGGGATTAAGTCAAAATAACTCAGAAATAAGTAGGATGTAATTAATGTAATTAATTAATTATCGTTACCGTTATCTATTGGGCAGGCCTGCTGGCTCGTGAAGGATCTTGGAGTTTCCGGCCAGTCTGGACTGCATAGGGAGAGCTTATCTCAGAAGATAAGAAAAAAATAAGAACAAATTCTAGGAGCTGGAGAGATGGCTCAGCAGTTAAGAGCACTGACTGCTCTTCCAGAGATCATGAGTTCAAATCCCACCAACCACATGGTGGCTCATAACGAACCATAATGAGATCTGATTCCCTCTTATGGGGTGTCTGAAGACAGCTATAGTGTACTTACATATACTAAATAAATAAATAAACCAACCAACCAAGCAAGCAGCTAACCAACCAATCAACTTTTGTGGCAGAGCAAGCGGGGCTGGCCGGAGCGACTGGCTGGAGCGAGAGGGAGAAGGGAAGTGGGGGGAGAACAAATTTGTGTGTGTGCGTGTGTGTGTGTGTGTGTGCGTGTGCGTGTGTATCGTTATGCATGTATGTCATGGCATGCACGAGGAGGTCAGAGGACGTCTTCGTGGAGTAAGTTCTATGTCTTCTGGGTTCAAACTCAGGCAGCAAGGCTTTCGTGGCAAGGGCTTTTACTTTTACCCTTTGGGCCATTCCGCTGGCCTGAAAGTCCTGGACTCACCGTCTTGTCAGTCTGCTTTAGACCTGTTGTAGGGTACAACAAAGCATGCTTTGTAATTACAGGTAAAACAAATAAATATCAACACTATATTGACATAACAAATCATCATTGGCTCTGGGGTCGAACCCAGGACGCCACTAAGAAATCACTTGAGAGCTGAAGTGCACCCATCCCCAGCCCGTTGTTTCTATCCTAAGACAGGGTCTCCCTAGTCCTCAGGCAGGCTTTGAACTGGTTTTGATCCCCCTGCCTCAGTCTCCCGCCTCGCTGGCCTTTCTAGATGCACCATACCGGCTAGAGTGAGGTATGCTGTGTACTTTGGACCGATTCCAGGTTCAGGAATTAGCTGACGTGGGAGTCAAACGGTAATGTTTTTTTTTTTTTTTTTTTAAAGATTTATTTATTTATTATATGTAAGTACACTGTAGCTGTCTTCAGACACCCATATGAGGGCATCGATCTCATTGTAGATGGTTGTGAGCCACCATGTGGTTGCTGGGATTTGAACTCATGACCTTTGGAAGAGCAGTCAGTGCCCTTAACCACTGAGCCATATCACCAGCTCCAAACGGTAATGTTTTATAGTGCTGTTTGAAATACTATGTTAGGTTAATGGTCAAGTCCGATACCGTGTGAACAGTTGGAATGCCGCTCACCGAGCTTCAGTAAGCTCTTTTTATTTTGTTGTGTTTTTTTTTGTTTGTTTGTTTGTTTTTTTTTTAAATTTTTCCAGACAGGGTCTCACTGTGTAGCCCTGGCTGTCCTGGAACTCACTCTGTAGACCAGGCTGGCCTTGAACACAGACATCCTCCTGCCTCTGCCTCCCAAGTGCTGGGATTAAAGGCGTGTGCCACCACTGCTGGGCTTGTGATAAGTTCTTGATGGGTTAGTTTAGTTAGTATGTATGTTTGTGGTGTGTGTGTGTGTGTGTGTGTGTGTGTGTGCGCACGCACATGCTCATGCACTGTACCTTCTATGTGCATTTGGAGCTCATGTGTCTTTGGAATTGCTTTCTACCTTATCTTTAGTTTTCTGTTTTACATTTACTCACTGTGAGTGTACACATCCGTGTGCTTGTACCCATGCGTTCCTGTGTTATGTGTGGAGGTAAGAGGATGGACTTCGCAGGAGTTGGGTTTCTATTTCTACCATGAGGGTTCTGGGAATTGAACTCAGGTCCTTAGGCCTCGCAGCAAGCCACTCTCACCTGCCGAGACATCTCGTCTGTTCCCCCTTACTGATTTTTTTTTTAATTACAATTTTAAAGGGATTTTATTTGTATGACTTGTTTTTCCTGCATATTTGTCTGTGTACCATGTGTGTGCCTATTGTTTGTGGAGGTCAGCAGAGCATGCCAGATCCCTTGAAACACGCCTTATAAGATAGTGGTGAGCTGCATTGTGCGTGCTAGGAATCAAACACAGGTCCTCTGGAAGAGCAGTTCGGTTAGCTACTGAGCCTTTCCCCCAACTCCCAACCCTCTCACTCCTGCATCCCCTTCCTACTTGGTGAGACGAGTCTTCTTTCTGAACTTGGAGCTCACTGGTTGGGTAGACTGGGTAGCCAGTGTACACCAGGATTTTTTTTTCTCAACACTGGGATTACAGTTATGACCCTACCCTGCCCCGAAGTTTATGTGGATGTTGAACATCCAAAATTGTGTCCTCATTAAATGGCAGTCACTTTCTGTACAGAGTCAGAGTCACCCCTCAGCTGTGGTGATTGAGTGTTCAGTGTGACCACATGTGTATCATGCTAATTCCACCTTCTCCCCCCACAGGGAAAGCTTTAGGCAAATCCACAGTGGTCCCTGTGCCGTATGAGAAGATGCTGCGTGACCAGTCGGCTGTGGTGGTGCAGGGACTTCCTGAGGGGGTCGCCTTCAAGCACCCCGAACATTACGACCTCGCAACCTTGAAGTGGATTCTGGAGAACAAGGCAGGGATTTCCTTCATCATTAAGAGGTGAGGTGCTTCCTCCCATATTGCCTGTCACAGATTGTTCATGCGTGTTCACCAGGTCTGCACAGCTCTGTGTAGTCCAGACGCCGTGCGTGTTGTTGTTTACAATAGTCTTAAATGTTCACCCATTGTTTCCTGTTTCTTTTCCACGCAGACCTTTCCTTGAGCCGAAGAAACACCTCGGTGAGTGTGTCACCTTACTTAAATGTTGGCGGGCTGGGTTCCCTTGCTCACACACTAGTGAGCTGGGTTCCTGATTTTTTTCCTCTGATTTCCTTTGAGTCTGTGATAGAAGACATTTTTGAGTTGGGGTTAGTGAAAAATCTGTGGCAGCTCACTGAGGTGAATATGCAGAGGTCTGTGGTGTGTCCGTCTACCCGGTCTGTCTTCCTCTTCCGGTCACAAGCATGACTTGGTTGACCTCAGACCACTGGGATGGCAGAGTGGTGCTGTACCCAGGAGTGTGGCCTCGGAGTGCAGTCTGGACACCTTTGAGTGTGGCTCACCTAGTAGGAGATGTGGATGGCTATCAAGTGGCCAACATACGGCAGCCATGTGTGAGAGCAGCCAGCGGGGTTGAGGGAGAGCACTGGAGGTGGAGGGCACGGCAGGACTTCCATGGAGTTAAGACGAACAAGGATGAGATAGTGACACCCTTCCAGCCAGAGTTATTTGACATGGTTGGTTTCTTTCTTTCTTTCTTTCTTTCTTTCTTTCTTTCTTTCTTTCTTTAAAATTATTTCTGTGTGTGTGTCTGTGCATGTGTGCGTGCCAAAAGAAGTCACGAGGGCATCAGATGCCCTGGAACTGGAGTTGCAGGCAGTTGTCAGCTCTCTGTTGTGGCTGCTGGAACCAGAATAGGTTCCTCTGTGAGAGCAGTGTGCACTCTTACCTCCTGAAGCTTGTCTCTACTCCCCCCACCCCGACTTAACATGGTTTTGTTTTTGTTTTTAAAGATGTATTTATTATGTATATGAATACACTCTTGCTGTCTTTAGACACACAGAAGAGAGCGTTGGATCCCATTACAGATGGTTGTGAGCCACCATGTGGTTGCTGGGAATTGAACTCAGAACCTCTAGGAATCAATCAATGCTCTTAATCACTGAGCCATCTCTCCAGCCCCCAACTTGACATGTTTTAAAGGTGATACTCAGTACCATAGGAGTCCTTTCTACATACGGATGGAAGGGAAAAGACAAATGGATGAGTGTGTGAATACACACACACTTTTCCCTTTTTTTCTGAGAAAAGATCTGGGTTAGTCAGCTTGGCCTTGGACTCACTGTAAAGCCCAGGCCGACCTCAATGCCTGATATTCCTGCCAGGCACATGTGACTTACACATGTTTTCTGTTAGAAAATAAATAAATTTTATCAATTTAATTAAGGTATAATTGACACACTTAAATTCATCCATTTTAAGTGTAGAATACATGTTTTTTTAGTAACTGTACAATGCTAACCCTTTGAAATCAGGGCTGGGGACACACAGCTAGTGGGAGAGTCATGGCCCAGTGTGGGAGGTTGAGTTCAGGCTCCAGCAATGGAAAAACAGCAGCTGGTTGCTTCTTGTTTGTTTATTTTGAGCCAGAGTGGCCTCAAAGTCACAAACTTGCAGCCTCGTCCCTGGTGCTGGGATTGCAGGTGATACCACGTGTCAGGAGGGCTCAGTGAATGTTGTTGATGAGATGCCTTTTCTCCTTTAGCTGCTTGTGTTCTGGATCTCTTTCTTCTCTGGCAAGCTGGTTTCTGGGGGCCGGCAGGTAATCCAGTCCACAGTGCTTGCCCGCCACTCACAATGCTGTATCACAGAGAAAGAGAAGGAGACAGTGCTAGCCTTGGGACACACACGCTCGTCTTGCTTGTCTTCTTCTCCCAGTGTTAAAGGTGTCCTGGATTTAGGTGTCTAGTCTTTAATTTCCAGTGATGCTAGGAGTGGAGCCCAGCGTGTCAGTGCCAGTCAGATGCTCCACTGTGTGCCGCCGCCAGCCCGGCTCGACAGTCTGTTTTGAGTTTGTGCCCTACAGAATGTAGGGACTTAAATTTGTCTTCGCATCTAGGTCTCCAGTGCTCCCGAGGCAGCCCGTGCTGAGCGTGCTCTCTGCGTTGTCTTGGAAACTTTGCTGGAGTCAGCTGACCCTGACTCTATTTCTGTGTTCTCTTCACGGCAATGTGAGGGTGGAGACAGCAGCGTCCCTCTTCCCTTCCTGCTGTGTGCCTTTTGTCACTTACCTTTTGGTCTAGCTAGGGCAATTACAAATAAGACCAAATACAGTGGCCGTAGTTCATGTCACCTTGAGGTCCACGTTAGGAGAAAACACTGTCACCTCCATGACCATTCTCTACGTTAGGTGAACATTCCTTTGACTATTCCAGGAAGACGGCAGTGTGTAGGTCCTCTGTAAGACTGATAAAGAAGAAAGGTTGTGGCATAGGCCTGGAATCCCAGCTGAAGCAGGAGGATGGCAAATTTGAGGCCAGTACTGGCTACACAAAAATTCAGATTAAGGCCGTAGAAGCAGCACAGTCTGCAGGACAGACAGCTCAGTAAGGAAAAGGCACATTTGGCCAGGCCTGATGACCTGAACTCCATCCCTGGACTGAATATGGGAGTATGCGTTTGTAATGTCAGGGCTGTGAAATGGAAGGCAGAGGCAGGCGAATCTGGAAGCTGGAGGGCCAGCTAGTGCACAGACCAGCAGAAAAAAGTAGGAGAGTGTCTGCCTCAGTAAGGTGTCCTGAGCCCCTGACAGGCGTGGTGGGTGGTTGCTGATCCTTGGGGTGAATGTCGGTCACAGTTTGTTAGTCATCGTTGTGCTCAGAGAAGAACCAAAAGGAAAGAACTTAGATTCAGGGATCTCTCTCTCCCCTTTATCCTTCTTTCTCTCCTATGTGCTGTTAGGGAGTGAAGCCATGGGGGTGGGGTAAAAGGTGGGAGAAAAGGAGAAGAACCCACACAGTAACAGGACCAGCTACAGGGTCGTGCTTCCCGGGTAGCCTGGGCCTTTTGCTGTAGACCCAGCTGTTCCTAAACTCAGAGCAGGCCTCCTTCTCTTACCTGCCCCATGCTCCCCACAGGCTGTGTGATTCTCATCCATGTTGTGATACAGATGTAACACAGATGTGTCTGCTTATTCCTGTGGTGAAGGAAATTTGGGCTAGATAGATTCTTGGCTCTCAAAGGAAGGGCTGTATAAGATTGGTTACACGTTTGACCTGCACCCCTCCACAGTGCTGGTGATGCAAGCCAGGAGTACATGCTAGGCTCTGCAAGGGTGAGACAGGGTCTTGCTGTGTAGTCAAGACTGGCCTTGAGCTGTCTCAGTATCCCTAAATGCCTGGATTCCCTAAATACTTCCAAGCCTGGCAAGACAGTTCTTCTAATAGTTGCAGCATAACTCACCATTTTAAAACGGACCACAGGTTGGACGACTGATCATTATCTGCTTGAGAACACTTCCGTCCTATCTTACGAAAGCCCCACACGAGACAGATCCACTGACCTGGAGTAGGATCGTGTTGACATCAGCTGTCATACCTTATGCCACTCCATAAATGCTTTATTTCTGAGTCAGCTCACTGACAGAAATAGTCTTGGTTTTTGTGTGAAATGAAAACTGGATCCGTGAGTTTGGGGCTGTCTATGCTTGCGTGTCTCTTGACATTTCTTCTCCAGGTCTTCCCAACTCCACCTTGAATCCCCTACAAGCCAGGGCATGGTATCGTGAGCCTGTAATCCTGGCACTGTGTGAGGTGAGAGATTGTGGACAGTTGAAGGCCAGCCTGGGCTACTTGGTGAGACCCAATCTCAAAATCAAACCAACAGCAACAAAAGGAGTTGGACATGGCTGATGTGGTGGCGCATGCCTTTAATCCCAGCACTTAAGCAACAGATGCAGGTGGACCTCTGAGTTTGAGGCCAGCCTGGTCTACAGAGTGAGTTCCAGAACAGCCAGGGATACACAGAGAAACCCTGTGTCAAAAAACCAAAAACCAGAAAAATAGACAAACCAGCAAACGAACAAAAACAACAACAAATGTTGTTGAAGCTCCATGTACTTTGCTTTGTAGGTGGTCGAGTGATGGCGGCCGATGCTGAGAGGCCCATGCTGTCTCCTGGTGGAAGGTAAGCCATCTGTCCCCAGCATTGTTGTGCACCTGTCCCAGAGTTACCAAGAGCAGAAGGCCAAGGACCACATCCCCAAGTGCAATGTGCAGCCAAGCACTTGGTTTTAAAAGTGTAAAATTTTTGTTTGTTTGGTTTTGGGGTTTTTGTTTTTTTTTTAAGATCCCTTGTTTTTTGTTTTTTATTTATATGATACACTGTTACTGTTAAGAGGGCATCCGATCTCATTAAAGTTGGCTATGAGCCACCATGTGGTTGCTGGGAATTGAACTCAGGACCTCTGGAGGAGCAATCAATGCTCTTAACTGCTGAGCCATCTCTCCAGCCCTGAGAACCTTACTTTGTACTAGCCCAGGATAGTCTCATTTTGGAACACTCGTGCTCCAGCCTCCTGAGCACTGGAGTCACAGGCGTGTGGTGCCAGGAGTGTGGGCTTTGGCTCCACAGTTGTGCAGAGGGCCCTTGTTAGTTGAGACTGGATGTTGGGGAGGCTGTTGACAACTGTGTAAGTGATTCCCAGATGCACCCCATGATTCATGTTTCTTCCTCCTTCAGTTGTGGCCCCATCAAAGTGAAAACTGAACCCACAGAAGATTCTGGTATGTACTAGTACTCTTAGAATCTGTTATATAAGTAAAGCATTTTCCTGAGTTGAGAAGGTTACAATCTGAGTCGTTAGTTACTGTGTCTTGTTATGCTGAGCAGACTGGCCTCTTAATGAGTCTCCTGCCTCAGCCTTGAAGGTGTTGCTATTACAGGCATGTGTTACTACTGTACTCTTACTCATTGTAGGAGGGGCCCTAAAGATTCGTTTATAATTAGTTAACTTTGTGCAGGTGCCTGTATGTAAACGTATGGTATATTCGTATGTTGGGGTGCCAATGGGGTAGGAGGGGGATGTGGGCCTGTTCCTGTTCCAAGGCCAGAGGAGGCCATCCACTGTCTTCTTCTCTACATTCCTTTGAGGCAAGGTCTCTCAGAATCTGGGCCTCTAGCTTGAAAGCTCAGTGATCTGTCACTTGTCCCTGCTTCCCTCCAAGCTGGAGTTGCAGGTTTTGGCAGGCTTGGTACATTTGTGGTGTGAGTTCTGAGATACAAGCTCTGATGCTCAGGATTGTGTAGCAAAGGTTCTTAACCACTGAGTGTCTCTCAAGCTCCCTCATTGTGGTCTCAGTTGTCATTTCCTCATGGGAGATGATACTGAGCATTTCTTTCATGGATTCCCTAGCTGTTTGTGTGTGTGTGTGTGTCGGGGAAGACAGAGACAGAGAGAGATAGATACAGAGTCAGACAGACAGACAGGAAAGAAGGGAGGGACAAGAGAAAGTGCGTGTGTCCCAGGCACATGCGTGCCATGGCGTGCAACCTCAAGTGCTGGTCCGAGCATGTGGCTACTCAGAGGCCGGGCTGTCTGACCTGTGAGTGCCCAGGAATTCTCTGCCTCCCACCGCACTATAGAGAGCCGGCTTACAGAAGCACCACCATGTCCAGCCAGCCGCACATGGGGCCTGGGAGTTCAGATTGCAGTCCTCGTGCTCTGTGGCAAGTGTCATACCCAGGGAGTCACTTCTCAGACCCCGTTCTCTCTCTAACCTGTGCTTATTGTTTGTTTTTTTTCCCCAGTTTTTAAAAGTTCTGCCTATATTTTGGATATAAGTCAGAAATAAGGTCTTGGAGATGTTTCTTATAGCCTGTGCTTGGTCTTTATGGTGTCTTTGAAACTTAAAGAACAATAAATTTTAGTTTCTATATTTTCAAGGTTGTGGTTTTTTTTTAAAAAAAGATTTAAAAACATTTTTTAAAAGATTTACTTATTTATTTAATGTATATGAGTGCTCTATCTGCATGTATGCCTGCGTGCCAGAAGAGGGCATCCGATCCCATTACAGATGGTTGTGAGCCACCACGTGGTTGCTGGGAATTAAATTCAGGACCTCTGGAAGAGCAGTCAGTGCCCTTAACCGCTGAGCCATCTTGAGAAACAGAAGACAGATCTTGAGTTCCAGGCCAGCCTGGTCTATAAAGCAGGTTCTAGGATAGCTAGTGCTACAGTGAAACTCTGTCTCAAAGCAAAAAAAAAAAAAAAAGGTGTATTTGTATGCCTCTGTGTATGTGTGGTTATGAGTTCAGTGTAGTTCTTCTCGAGGCCAGAAGAGGGCATCAGAATTTCCTGGAGCTATAGTTGCAGGCGTTTGTGAGCTGCTAAGGTAGGTGTGAGGTACTGAACCCAGGATCTCTGTACAAGCAGGACATGCTCTTAACCCTGATCCCTGTGGCCTTTTCGTGCACAGATGTCAATACAGTTTTTCTTGTCCCCCCTCCACAGGACCATCCCCATCCTCCCCCCCTTTGTGTTTTGTTGTTTATTTGAGACAATATGGCTCTGACTGTGGGTGTCCTGTAGCTCAGGGGGTTAATCCTCTCTCAGCCTCCTTTCTGGGGGCTGAGATTAAAAGGTACATCTCTCTGAACCGGGTACAAGGGTTTCTTTTTCTTTCTTTCTTTTTTTTTAACCTAGAAAATATTTGTCTAACCTAAAGTCAATAAAGATTTGCAGTTAGGTTTCTTCTGGAGGGTTTGTAATGTCGGCTCCTAGCGTTTGATCTGTCATTGGTGGTGAGGCTCTTACTAGGCCTGTCATGACCTAAGAGTATAAATCACTCGGCTTGTGTGGGCGTGTCCAAGCCCTTCCTTCTCTGCTGAGTGATCGAGCCTCTGTCAGGTGGCGGAGCTTTACTCCATCGAGAGCAGGGTTCCTCTGTCCCATGGGCACCCTGTTTTAAGGTGACCTTGATCTGTTCTGACAGAGCAAGGTGAGGTAGCCACGCTTCTTTGAGCGGATTGATTTTTACTGTGAAGTCTGTGCAGGTCGGTTGGGTCTGTTTGTCTGTCTGTCTGTCTGCCTGCCTGTCAGTCGCTGGAACCGTGCCATGGTTTGGGTTGCTCATGACCTCCTTTCGCACCCCCCTAATGAACATTTGCCCTTTCAGAGTCTTTAAAGTGTGAGCATTTCAGTGCACAGTGCCCTGGAGCTGTGACATACCGGAGACTGTCACTTGTTTTGTAGGCATTTCTCTGGAAATGGCCGCTGTGACAGTGAAGGAGGAGTCAGAAGACCCCGATTACTATCAGTATAACATTCAAGGTAACAACTGTTTAATGTAGCCTCTCTTTCTGACACTTGCTGGTGGCATTTAAGGCTCTCTGAGCAAGTACAGACTGTGCCCTGGTGCCTGTTCCCAGTTCCCATTTCAGTCGGGAATACGTGAGCTGTAGCCCATCTTCACCTGTACGGTCATCTGGGTTGTCATAGTGATTTCAGCTTGCTGTGGTAACACATACTTGTATTCTCAGCACTGGGGGGGACCAAGGCCAGCCAGAGCTGTACATATACAGGGAGACCTCGCCTCAGACAGACAGACGCTTTAGTGGCTACTTCACTGTTTCTGCTTCTTGAATTTTTCATAAAGTTCTGGATTGCTCGTGCTTGGTAGACTTGATTTTCCTTAAAGTAATAAGCCTTATTGGATATGAGTGTTTTACCAGTACCTGGAATAATTTTTTTATGATCCTTCAGTGAACAGATACCTGTGTACATTTACGGCCGAGCGTCAGTGACACTCATTAAACACACACAGGGAGGGGTGTCCACACAACCTAGTGCACATGCATGGAGGTGGGGACAGTGAGGAGTTGGTTCTTCCTTTTCACTTTGTCGCTCCTGGGAATCGAACTCGATTCATGAGGGTTGGCAGCAAGTGCCTTTATTCCCTGACATATCTCACTGGGCCCACTGTTACGTTGTTTGCAGTTAGTTTTGAACAGTTTATTCTTCGTGCTACTGGCATTTCAAGCTGAGATAAGGGTTGTTTTTATGTTTTTAGAGTTAAGTGTTGCAGAGCAGCTAGGCTTGGTTGTTAGTGCCCTGCTCATGTGAACATAAAGTTAACAGGTAGATTGATCTTTACACATAATGTCCTCACCTCTAGTATTTTCTAAATTGGCATCTTTTTCATTGCCTGCTGTGAGTATAAGTCTTCCCCCTCCCATGACCCACACTAGGAAGGTGACATTTTCTTTATTTGGTGTTTTTTGAAACAGGTCTCTATTATGTAGCTCTGGCTGTCCTGGTACTCTCTGTGTAGACCAGGCTGGCCTCAAAGTCACAGAGATCTATGCATGTCTGCCTCCTGAGTGCTGGGTCCAAGGCGTGCACCTCCACTCCTAGCCTCGGTTCTCATTAGTGTGCAGTCTTCGCGCACAACACTAGTTTGCTTGGCTTGGGTCAGGCCGCAGACTCCTGATGTAGCTCACGATGACTTCTAGTTTCTATCCTCCTGCCTCCATCTCCTGAGCACTTAGTCTGGCCTTTGCTGCCCTCATCGGACTGCTTGGTTCTCAGTTAAGCTGCAAGTTTACCTGGCTATTCCCTAGGCGAGTAGAGCAGTGCCTTGTGGGTATTTCCCTTTTTCCCCCTTCCTTCTTTCCTTCCTTCCTTCCTTCCTTCCTTCCTTCCTTCCTTCTTTCCTTCCTTCTTCCTTCCCTCCCTCTCTTCCTTCCTTCTTTTTTCCTTCCCTCCCTCTCTTCATTCCTTCCCTTCCTTCCTTCCTTCCTTCCTTCTTCCTTTTCTCCCTCCCTCCCTTCCTTCCTTCCTTCCTTCCTTCCTTCCTTCCTTCCTTCCTTCCTTCCTCCTTCCCTCCCTCCCTTCCTTCCTTCCTTCCTTCTCCCTTCCTTCCTTCCTCCCTCTCTTCCTTCATTCCTTCTCTCTTCCTTCCTTCCTTCCCTTCTCCATCTGTCTTTTCTTTCTTCCACACTCCCATTTTTGTTCTGGAGTTTGAACCCAGGGCCTTGAGCTGCTAGACAAGCAGGTGTTGTGTCCCTGCCTGAGCCACACCACAGCCCCACAGTGCCTCTCCTCTATGACATGCCCCTTGCTTGTACTGTATGTCTGTGTCGTTGTGAAATTCCCTATGTGCTATTACAGGCTTTTCAATCGCAGCAGTTCTCAGCCTTGGGGTTGTGACCCCTTTGGGAATCAAACAACCCTTTCAGAGGGATTCCCTAAGACTATCACAAAACAGATATTTATGACAATTCATAACAGTAGCAAAGTTACAGTTAATGAACTAGCAACAAAAATAATTTTTCGGTTGGGAGGGGTCACCATACCATGAGGACCAGTGTTAAAGGGTTGCAACATTAGGAAGGTTGAGAACCACTGGTTTAGGATGTCCCTTGTTGTAGTCAAGGATAATGTTTTGGGCTCATGCTTTGTTTTCTTCTGGCTCTGTGGTTTTATTAGGAGCCCAGCTTCTGAAGTTCAGGCTTCTCCTTATTCCTCCGAGGGCTAATACTACAGGCTGTGTTTTATGTTAAGAGCACTGAACGCAGTGCTTTGTTTCTTTAAATTGATTAATTACCAAAAAGCTTGTTTAGCTCAGTGGGTGGTATCACCTAGTGCAGAGAGCCCGGCTCTCATCCCCAGCCCCAGGCAGACTGGCTGAGGTGGAGCACACCTGCATTCAGCACTCTGAAGGTGGAGGGAGCAAGACCAGAAGTTGTGGGCCAGCCTGAACTCCCGTCTGTCTCACATGAGTACTGCACTTGTACTGTGAAATGTGTTACCTGGAACTGTGACTTCGGGGCGCCTGGTCCCCACGATGCATGTTCCCCAGTGACCTGACTTTCATTCCGCCATCTTCACCTGTGTGTGTGTGTGTGTGTGTGTGTGTGTGTGTCTCACTGGGACTATGACCCTGTGGCTATGTTTGTCTTTTTTTTTTCCCTTTGTATACCCGAACCTCCATCGTCTCTCCCAAGCAATACTCCTCCTGTTTTCATGTGTTTTCAAAATATTCTTACTAATGGAAACACTTGTTAGCGTAATGAAAAGTATTCTGGACCAGGACTGCATCGATCCTGCCTGGTGGTTTGTCGTATGCTTCAGTGGTGGTTGGTACCACTTACTGATCGTGTATGCAGGGAGAAGCAAGCACTAGGCATGCGTGTGCAGCCAGCATCGACCTCCATTGCAGACATGCCATGGTCTCCATGCCATCCAGTCAGTCGTCCTCAGTAACCGCGTGCATATACCTCCACCCAACACCTTCCCCATCAAAAAGACCATTGACTAACACCATCGTTTTGCCTGTTTTTATTTCTAAAAAGGCCATCATTCCATACAGCTCACCCAGATGTGCACTAATGACCAACATGTGCTTTGAAATTCCTTTTGAAGCTTATCTTTGTATTCCAAAGCAGGCCCTTCTGAAACTGATGATGTTGATGAAAAGCTCCCCCTTTCGAAGGCCGTGCAAGGTATCGCCTTTCCACTTGTGCTCTCCCGCATCCTGCTCGTATTTCATGTTTCTTTATATTGGACAGACTGTTTGAATAATTATAACTATATTACTTTTCCAAATGGAAAAGGAAAAAAATGTATTGGCCTTTTTTTTTTTAAACATAACTGAACTTCACAAGCAAAATTTTTCAAAAACCAATTTTCCCTTTTGTGAATCTAGTAATGAATCTCGAAATGGGTACATGACACACTTTCCCATTGAAGGTAAAGTACACTTTATACCTTTATCAGCCTAGCCAGGTTGTTACTGTCGGGTTAGCAGTGTGGATAGCGATGATAAGGCCGCGGCGATGCTTAGCTTTGGGAAGGATTGCAAACTCTCTCTTGTAAATCCCTGTGCTTCTTAATGACTCTTGGGGTAACTTTTGCACTGTGCTCCCAGACTTGATCATATCTGTTAGTGGTGGCTTTTCCTTTGTCCCCTCTGGCTTTGATCTCATGAGGTTTATTTTCTTTTGCATCACTGTATAATGTAAATGGTTGTGCCTTTCTTGTCTGTAGATTTTACCTGAGCAGAGGGACACTGAGGGTTCATAGTGCGCATGAGCCGCTTCCCTGCCTGCCTTCCGTATCCGGCCCCTCCTGTCAGGCGGCTGGCCACTCCCCCTTCTCACGTGTTTTGGCTTCACATCTGTTTCTTTTGACGTTACTCAGTCAAAGAACTGACAGCTCCATAAATGCTAAAGTTAAGGTAGAAAAGGGAGAAGAGTGCGTAGAGGAGGCACGTGGTGCTGCCCTTCGCTTTGAGGGAGCGCCCACTGTAGAGAGCCAGCATGGCGGACCAGAGCGCTGCACCCACAGCTTGGCGGTGAGAGCGCCCTGACACTGCACGTGTCCCTCAGGAGGGAGTGAGCTGAGCGCAGTTGTCAGGAGACCTGCCGCCCACCCCTCCATGACTCCTCTGTCCTGGCAGGTGATAGAGGTGTTTTCCCTCTTTTCCTTGTCCCAGCCTCGACACTTAGAGATTGGTGCACTTGGGGGCGGCTGTGCCCGGATCCTAAGTGGCGCTCTGGCGTCTTGGCTGGTAGCTTTTGTACTGTGCCTGGTCCCCTTGCTCTAGTAGGATGAGTTGCTCTCCCGGGCTGTCTGACCCGACGGGAGGCTGGATGTATGCCCCATGTTCAGAAGCAGGCAGGTTATTTCCTCAACTAAAATGTGTTTGAAACTCAAAGTATTTAAAGTACAGCTTTGATTAAATTATCTGGTAGCGTATGTAGCTTCTACCGAAGGAAAAGAGGGAACATTCTACAACAGGAAGCCTTGAGTTCGTTTATTTATTGACACGCATTAAGTCTCTAGGCAAGAAAGGGTTTCTTGTGATTTGATGTCTTTGATTGTGAGTCATTGGCAGACGAGCATGGTACCTGGGCTGTAACTGCTTCTCAGATCCCAGCATCCCTCAGCGAGGTGGCATGTGGCGACAGTGACCAATACCAAAGCCCCAGCTCTGCATAGTGTTGTTCTGGATGTTTGTACTTTCAAAAGTTTTCAGCTTCCAAATAGAAGAGTTACTTTTCTGAGTTAGAAAACATTGTTTGATTTTTATTACTGAGTTAAAAAAAAACTTTTTTTATTTTTATTATATTAAATTGTATGGTCACTAGTTTTTCTTCTTTTACCGTTAGATTTTTTTTTTTTTTTTTTTTTTTTTTACTGGTTTAGTATATACTCTTCATTTTCTTTTTAGGAAGCCATCACTCCTCAGAAGGCAACGAGGGAACAGAAGTGGAAATGCCAGCAGAAGGTTAGGAAAGAAGGGACTTAGATTTTTCCGCATCTGTTGCTCTTCAGATGGTAACGCCCTGACACCTTCTTCTCGGAGATGAGATGGAGGTGTTTTGGGCCTTCATGGCCCACACTTTCCCTTTTTAGGGAGCAGGCACCCGGTGCCTCTCCCTGTGCCGACAGGCGCTGGGCCTGGCCCCCCGCCGCAGTCAGTGCTGCTCTTGCTGATGCTGTGAGCAGGTTGTCCTATTGTTGTTCCATGTTGGAAGTCCACTGAGGATAAATAGCTCCGATTTTTTTTTTCAGTATTTTAGAATTAGAACAATCCTGTTGTTTTCTGTTTAAAGTGTCCTACTGATATCCCCAGTTTGTTCATAGGGCAACAGATACACTTTGTGGCTGAGAAGATTCCATCTTCTCACCGCTGTCACCCCCACAGCTACCTCAGGAGTGGCTGCTGTTCTGCTGGCCCCTGAGCGCTCCTCATCACCCCGTCCTCAGCTGAGGGCCTGACTGCTCAGCATGTGGGAACCCTCACTGCTGTGTGGTTGGAGGAGTGCACAGAGGGCCTGCCCGCTCTGAGCAGAGAGCTGCTGAGGTGGCTGGCTCTTGCCTCAGAATCTGTGTTCCTCTCATTAGCTGCTGTTTATAGAGCATGGTAGGGGTGAGGATTTATCCTGCAACTTTGCATTTCTTCCATCTGTTGTTTCATTTTATTTATGAAATGATGAATTTGAGATTTTACCTTCTAGTGTGGGTGGGGCAGGGGTGGTCTTAACAAAGACATGGGCTGATCTTTGCACACTCAGTTGCAGAAAGTAGGTAGGCTTTCTAGTAGGAATCCGTTTCTCTCAGAAATGTTGATGGTCTGGCCGGGTGTGGTAGCGTACACCTGTTATCCCAGCACTTGGGAGGCTGAGGCAGGAGGATCGCCCATGAGTTTGAGGCCAGCCTGGGCTACATAGTGAGTGCCAGGCCACCCCAGGCTACATAGTGAGACCGTGTCTCAGAGCAATAAAACATACAAAGAAATACTTGAGACGTTCTTCCTGTGTGGTTGATTTTGTGGTGAGCTCGCTGGTGGGCTTGGGGATCTGAGGAGCCACTGTGGCAGGTCGTGGGGTGGCTGTACTGCTGTCAGCAGGCCTCTGCACAGGGCCTGCATGGTTCATCTAGCACCCGGGCTGCTTCACGGTTTGAGTCTGTCAGCACGTGCTAGGTCTCGGGAGACTTGTTTCTGACGAAATTCTTGCTGCTGTGTTCCAGCCTTAACAGCCCTGGGTTCCTTCTGCTCCCTCTTCCTGTACTGACAGCAGCGAACGCCATCTTTGGCCAGTCAGTTAATTCTCAGCCTTTGCAGAATAAAGAGCTAATGAGCTAACAAGAGTGCCCGTGCCCAGCACTAACCGTTCTCTCTGTGGATGTACGTAGTCTGTGTAATAACACGAACCTCCGTGGAGGACCCTGCAAGCTGGCGAGTCAGCGCGGCCGTGCATGCCCGGCGCCCGCTTTCCTGTGTGGCGAAGGTCTCCTCTGCAGAAAGTCGATGGTGGTTTCATTTAACTGTATAAACCACTGCTAGGATACCTGGAAGGCGAGAGGCCAGTCCAGACTAGAGAGCAGGTTTTTAGTTGCTCTAACTGGCATCCTCCAGTTAGAGCAAGGAAACACTTGTGCGTTTGCTGTAACCGCATTCCTCCAAGAATGTGGGGCTCTCCAGTCCACTGAAGCAGGTAACTTGGGAATTATCTTAATGTTTTCCAGTGGTTTTCTACCTTTTGTTGTCTTTCATCCCTAGTTATGATCAAGGGTCAAATATTCTTAAAGAACATGAGATGAATTCAAATGCCAGTCGTATTTCATTGTAGGCTGCTTTTGGAGTCCCAGACAGTAAGTGTTGGCGCACATGGATTTGCTGAATAATGAATGTCATTTTAGAATTTTATTTTTTTCAAGATTCTACTCAACATGTCCCTTCAGAAACCAGTGAGGACCCTGAAGTTGAGGTGACCATTGAAGGTTAGTTACTTAAGCCTTGACTCCAAGAGTTCCCTTCTGGTCATGAGCATATATGTCACAGTCACCCTGAGTATGTGTCTCATCCATTCTGCAGGAAGCTGGGGACAGAGCAGCCCACGCCCCAGCAGGGCTCCTCAGTTGCTCTGGGCGTACTGGGTGACAACTATGCAGTAGTAATTGAGGGGAAAAAAAAAAGACATCCAAATTTAGATCCACACACAGAGGCAGATTCCAGGATCTTTTGGGTTATGATACAAGAAATTTAAGAAAAGCTAGAGCCCCCCAAATCTCAGTCTGAAAAAGGTGGGGGGAACAAGGCTGCCAGGATGGCCTCAGTCTCTTAGGCTTCTGCCATCCCCCGGCCTCAGTCTTCCCAGTAACTGAGACTATAGGCATATGCCATCCTACCTGGTCAGTAACTTTTAAAGCAAGCCGTTCCCCCACACCCCCAGTACTCCTTCACGAATAATACACTATTCATTTTTTGAAAATGTTCGGAAGCAATAGTTATAAATATTTTAAATTTTAAAATACTTTCTAATGGCTAAGTTACCCCTGGTTGATTTTTTTTTCCTTTTGTTTTGTTTTCAGACAGGGTCTCACTATGTAGCCCTGCCTGGCCTGGAACTTACTATGTAGACCAGGCTGGCCTAGAGCTCACAGAGATCCTCTTGCCTCTGCTTCCCAAGTGCTGAGGTTAAAGCCATGTGCCTTTAATATTTTTTAACTTTTTTTCTAGGGTAGGGTCTCACTACGAGGCCTTGGCTGTCCTGGAACTGTTTTTTTTAGGCCAGACTGACCTTGAACTCTTAAGATCTGCCTGCCCTTGTTATCAACTGCTGGATTAAAGGTGCACACTGTCATTCAAGCCCTTCCCTTTAATCCCCATGTCTCCCAGCATGCCTCTGTGAGTGCCCTTAACAGCACAGGAAGCCGGGTCGAAAGTTCTCACCCACTCTGCCCTTCATCTGACAGTGGCGGCATTCCGTTGCTGGTGGATGATTTACATACATGTATTTGTGTGGATATCTGCGGTTTTGCAAAGTACAAATGCATTATGGTAACAGACTTTAGTCACAGAGCTCATGCCCCTGGCCCCCAGTCCCACACAGCTGGTAGGAAGTTCTTTTACCCCAGCCACAACATAACTTGCCTTGGTTTGGGAGCTTGGGTGTGCTCTGTCTCCCTCTCTCTGTCTCTCTGTACCTGTGTGTGTGTGTCCATTGTATTGACGGTGTGAGCTGCGTGATGCCTTTGACCTGTGAGGAGAAATCTCTTCATGCTCCATGTGCTACTTTCAGCAAATTAATACATAGATTTGTCATTCTCATTAACATGATTTTATTAACCCAAAGCTATTTTGAATTTTTTATAGTCAGATGAAGAATCGAAATTTTGTCACCTTTTAGTTAAAAATCTATTAAGGGCTGGTGAGGTGGCTCAGCTGGTCAAGGCACTTGTCGCCAAGCCTAATGACCTGAGGTAATCCCCAGGACCCACAGAGCAGAAGAGACCCAGCTCCTGCTGTCCATATCTTATGGATGAGAAGCTGCTACCCTCCCCAAACACAGACAATAAGTGAATGAATGAATTATACAGTTTTAAATTTTAAAAAACCCTAATTAACTTCTAGAAGACTATAAGCATATAAATCAGCCTTGCTCTTTAGATAGAGATGGGAAAAGTAGGTGCTTTTTTTGAATTATATAGAAATAAAACTTTGGATAAGATGAAGAACCAAATTGGGTTTTCAGTTTTTGGGTTTTTGAGGTTTTTTTTTTCCTAGTATTTTGGGACATGGTTTCTCTGTGTAGCCCTGGTTGTCCTGGAACTCACTCTGTAGACCAGGCCTGCCACTTGCGTATGCTTCCTGAGTGCTGGGATTAAAGGTGTGAGCCACTACACCCGGTTCCGAGTTGGCATAGTGGCTAGATGAAGACTGTTTGCAAAGTAAATCCTGTCTTAGAGTGCTGAAACCACATAAACAAACTGAAGGGATGGAAAAAGGTCCCTGACTGTCGAGGGTGAAGCCATTTTCAGAGGAGAAGCATGGGCTTCAGAGGTGACTTAGCAGCCAGGAGCCCTCCGTGCTCCTGTGGTGCACAGTTGCAAACAACCTTCCATAACTTCTTCCTCTGGACTCCAGGGACACCAAGCATGCACGTGGTGTACATACAATCATGGAACCAACGTGCACATAAAATAAATACATCTTTTTAAAGAATAAAGGAAAAGCATGTCTAGAGAAGACGCTTGGTTAGCGTGTGCTTCTACCTTAAAGGCAGGGCTAAGGGAAACGAACACCCCTGCTGCCTGGGGATGGAGGTCTCCCCGTCATTATCTTTCTACATTTCCAATATAGTTTATAAAAAAAGAAAAAATAAAGAAAAAATGCCAGCCTTGTTCGGATTTGCCAGTGTGGTCTCTGGGCTCTTGTTTGTGGCAGACCTGTGGCTAGAGGCAGCCCTTAGCAGCTCCCAGCTGACGTGAACAACCCAGGTCTGGGAAGCTTTGGAGCGGTCAGACCATGCAGGCCTCAATTTCATAAACTCAGTTGAGCTTATGTTTTGGGTTAGGTTGGACTGCCGCTTCCTTTGATACGTACAGTGAAGGTGTAGTACATCTGTGAAACATACTCGAAGCCTCAGCATTGCTATGTAATGACCAGAGGTAGACCCAGAGGCTCATGTAGGGGTGGCGGGATGCACTCACGCATGCTTGCACGCATGCTGGATCCGTTCATGGATCCACCTTAGTATATTTTATCCTGTTTTTATGAGAGATCTCTTTAGGTAATAAAGAGATACTTTTGAAAAGCTGTTCCCTTTGAACACAGTTGCCTTTAAAGGCCGTGCTCCAAAACCACTTGAGAACATCGTGTCATTTGCACACACTCATGTGTGCCCGGCCTCTGATCTTGACATTGGATTCCATTTCACTTCCCTTGAAGTTGCTCTAAAGTAAATTTGTTTCCTGATTATGTTGTGTTTCCATAGACGAACTCTCTTGGAAATTTTTTCTGTTTTTTTTTTTTTTTTTTTTTTTCTTTAAAGCCACACAAATATTTCTGCATGCTTGTGGTCCATCTGGTCTCTCCTTCGCTGCACACGGACACACATTACTGCAGAACTGTGTGTGCCACCCACTCGAATGGGGTCACATTAGTCCTCAATATGAACCCTGCTAAACAACCGCTTGATTCCGTATAAATGAGCGCTGTGTGAGTGTGGGCAGTCTTCTTCAGCTCTGTGGTGTCACTAGGGAGCTTAGAGTTGGCAGCAGGTGTAGACAGGAAGTCACGTTCCAGGGATGGCTTTTTTTGAAAGTAATGCTGAGGGTATTGGCTGCTTTGGATAACTGAAGCCTGACCCGTGCTCATGTAGTCAACTCCACAAACATACGAGCCGCATGTGTGCCTGGGAGGCTCAGCTCCAGGAGGCTACGTTGCCTGGAGCAGCATCAGCGCACACCCATCCCCTTGAGACTGCAGGGCCCCTCTGTGAAGCAGACTGAGAGTTGGGGGTACAGGAAGGAGGCCCTGCCTTGGGCAGGGAGGGTGGGAGGCACTGAGACAGCTGTTGAGTTTGTCAGTACTTGACTAGCTGGCATTATAGTGCTTTCAACAGTTCATGCATAGCCGGAGGGGACCCAGTGCAAAGTGACAGGTTACGGATTGGCTCCAGAGGGGAGACGAGAGCCACCACCCAGCAGCCTGACTAGGGACTTGGTGAGCAGTTGCTTTACCGCTGAGCCACGCCTCCAACCCCATGGTTGTAGTTGTTGCTGCATCTCCATGTCTCACAGGAGAGCACAGCCACACTATATTTTAAACAGTTTTGCATTTTTTGTTAGCATTAATTGTATTAAATACTCTTAGACTTTTTTATGTTCACGTCCAATTGATTATCTTCATAAACTATCAGCATATCTTGTACTCCTGCACATGCACGGGTACACACACACACACACACACTCACACACACACCAGGGTTTCTCTTTAGCCCTGGCTGTCCTGGAACCCATAGAGATTCTCCTGCCTCTGCCTCCCAAGGGCTGGGATTAAAGACATGCACCACCACCGCCCAGCTGTCTTGTATCCTTAAATGGGTCTTAACTGAGGTGGGTTTTTGTTCTTTGTGTTTTGTTCTTTTAACCGGGGTCTCTCTACACAGCTCTGGTTGTCCTGGGACTCGTTTTGTTGACTAGGCTGGCTTTGAACTCATAGATCCTCCTGTCTCTGCCTTCCCGAGGGCCGGGATTAAAGGTGTGAGCCAGCCCGAGAAGTGACCTCTTGACGTGGAAGAAAATCTGCCTGGCTGTTGTCCCTCAGTCTAGGTTTGAAACAGACCATCTTTTGAGGGGCCTAGTAGAAAGAGTTAAACTCGAAGTCAACTTGAGTCTGAGCCACTGCCTGGCCTCCTTCTGTTTCCTTTTTCTTTTTTAAAAAACTGACACAGTGTCTAATGTGGCCCAGGCTGGCCTTGAACTCTCGATCTGTCTCTGTGCTGGGATCACAGGTGTGTGCCCTGACACCTGGTTTTCCTTTCTTTCTTTCCTGACGCCCAGACTGGCCTCCAGCTTGACATCTGTCTCTCAGATGCTGAGATTGCAGGCGTGGGCCAGCACACCTGGCTTCAGCTTGTCTGACTTTTCTTTAAAAGTCTGAGAGTAAAAATTAACCTTAAAATAGTTATTTTGTTGTATTTGAACAATCTTTTCTTATAGCTGTTGTCCCTAAATAGTAATTATTTCTATTCTGCACTATTGATGTCTTATATCAGGTCACAAGGCCCAAGCTGGCCTTGAACTTAGTATGTAGCCAAGGAAGACCTTGAGTTTTCTGTCTTCCTACTTACACCTTTTTTTCTTTTTCCCTTTCTAAGACAGGGTTTCATTATGTAGCTCTGACTGACCTAGAACTGACAGACATTCACCTGTCTCTGCCTCCCAAGAGCTAGGATTAAGGTGTACACCACCACACCTGACAACTTACACTTTTCTGTGAGCTCCACTTGCGGGTGTTAGAGCTGACAGCTTAGGTGTGGGTCCTGCCTTCTCGGGATGCTGGTGGCTGTTCTTACATGGGCCAGGCATCCCCCGCTCCAGTGTTGGGAGCATTGAGAGTAAGCATGGACTTCACACATGTGCTGACCTGTGTGTACCTGGGCTCGCAGCCTGAAGGGTTTTTGTACATGGGCCTATGTTGAGGGAGTTAACATCTGTTTCCTTCTTTTTGGAAATGCTGTGCTATTGAAAAGATTTACAGAGCCAGCTTGGTGGTGCATGCGGCAGTCCTGGGACTTAGGAAGCTGAGGCAGGAGGATCCTAAGTCCAAAGCCACCTGATCTCAAGTCACAGCAATAACAAAAGGCTGGTGCTTCAGTGGGAGAGCCCATGGAGTCAGGCCCTGGAGAAACAAATATTAAACTAAAAGAAATAAAACCTAAACCAACAGAAAGCGCTGCAGTGTTTGACCCAGTCTGCCCCGCCCCTTGTTTGTTGTCCTCGGAGTCGTTTGTGAGTTTATCTTTCACTCAGCCTCCATTCTTTTTCTATACCACGCTTGTACTGTTACAGTGAAATAGCTGCCTCCGTTAAAACCTTTTTCCTCAAAACACTTGAAGTTGAGCATAACTCTAGCCATGAAGAAAGTTTTAGAGAGAGGAGAAACTGATCATGGGATGAGCGGCTGGCCCCTGGCGTGCAGTGGGCAGTGGTGGAGCATGGAGCTGCAGGGTGGTCGCTAGAAAGCCCTCGTGAGTGGCCAGAGTTGCCTTCAAAACTGTGCTGTCACTCTAGCAGCTGGTTCCCCCAGTAATGAAGGTTTTCTTTCTCAAGATGATGATTATTCTCCTCCCACCAAGAGGCCAAAGAGCAGTGAGCCACCCCCGCCCCCGCCAGTCCCAGAGCCCGTCAATGCCGGCAAGCGCAAAGTGAGGGAGTTCAACTTTGGTAAGTGTCATCAGCAGGGAGGGCTGAGGGCTGGGCAGTGACGTCAAGAGGCAGTGGTCTCTGTGAATCCCGTTAGCCATGGGGAGTAGACTGCATTGGGCACTCCGTTATCCTTCCAAGCAGTAAAACCCTCACTCTCCAAGGTAGTCAGTCCCTTCAGTTTTCAGTATTATTCTGTTGCCCAGGTCCCATCGAAGGGACCGAGTAAATACCAAGAGTGAGTGAGATTTGTGGTCCATAGTTTGGAATTGTCTTTGTTTTGTGCAGTTTGGAGAGATGTAGGCAAGTGCTTTGCCGGTTACAGTTTGTGTGTATGTGAGTTTGATTTTTTTCAGCATCCTGTAAAGTTGCAGCCACCTCGCCGTAAAGCCTTGCCTCTCCCCAGCTAACAGGCTTCAGGAGGTGTCCCTCTCAGAGGGCCTGTGTAGGCCTCTCTCCTTTTGCTGCTGTTTTGCAGTGCCTAATTGGACCAGTCTTTTCTGATCGCCTATCTTCAGAAGTTTAAAAGCTCCAAAGAGGCGGGCTGTGGACTGTTATAAAAACAAGTTTCAAATGTCTTCAGTCTCCAGCTGTTCCCGAGAACCACAGAAAAAGGAAAGACCCTTGGGGAGGCAGGGAAAAAGCCCGACTGAGGTGGGCTGACAGGCAGGTGGTCCGCTCTGGAGAGCACCGACTGCCGAGCTGCCCTGGATACTGAAAATGGCTCCCTCTCGTTTTCAGAGAAATGGAACGCGCGCATCACTGACCTACGGAAACAAGTCGAAGAGTTGTTTGAAAGAAAATATGGTATGTCTGCCCTGGCCGTGCATTTCCGGTCATTGCTCAGACCAGACAGCAGGTCTGCCTGGGAGTTCAGCCTTCCTCACACCTGGCCCTTACACTCATAGGGTGTATTAGAAACAGTTTCCAGATTATCAGTAAGTACATGTGCACGCGCGTGCGTGCACACACACACAAACACACACACACACAGAGAGAGAGAGAGAGAGAGAGAGAGAGAGAGAGAGAGAAAGAGAAGACCCCGTTGTGTTTTTTTTTTTTCTTTTTTTTTTGAGACAGAGTCTCACTGTGTAGCTCTGATTGCCAGAACTTGCTATGAAGAGCAGCTTGGCATCCAGCTCACAGAGATGCGCCTCCAGAGTGGTGGGGTTAAAGGTGCCATCATGCCCACCTCAGATGCATAGTCACAGACTTTCACTTTGTTGATCTTGGCTCTTGGAAACTTCTAAAAAGCATTTATTTTTATATTAGCTGTATCAGTGTTTTGGGTGCATGCATGTATGTTCTATGTGTCTTGTGCAGAGGTAATTATAAGCTGCAGTGCATACTGGGAACCGAACTCTTCAGGAGCAGCGAGTGCTTAACCACTGAGCCATCTCTTCAGCCCCCAACATAGAGTCCTTAGCTGTGGTTGAGATCTTCAATGAAAGTCTAGAGTTAAAAAATAATAATGATAAACTTGCTAAATGTTTCATATTTTCCTTTACTTGCTTACGGTTCCCTTACGTTCCTCCCACCTTGTGTTCAGGCCTTAGCTTGTGCTTGTAATGCACCCATTTCATGGCAGGAAAGGCAGAAGTCCATTAGAAGTGCTGAGGTACAGCAGCAGGCAGGTCACAGCGAGGCCAGGGCACCTTGCTGAGAGGCCAGGAGGACGGGAGAGAGCACTGTCCCTGTGGGATGCTGGCGGTGCAGTGTCCCTGCTTGTTCTTTGTGCTTGCACATTTTAGTTAGCCCCTTTCTGAGCTAGAGAGTGTAGTTAGCATGGAACTCACAGAGATCCCCCTGCCTCTGCCTACCAAGTGGTGGAATCACCATCATGGCCACCAACCAAGATTTTTTTGTATATAAGGAGATAATTGTTAGTTAACTTCTGTGAAATTGTTATAACCGTCGCCATGGTTACACAGAAGGCAGCTGCAGTGGCGTTTGGCCCCGCAGGCAGAAGTCTAACTGTGCTGTGTAGACTGGGGACAAGCAAGGTTCATGCTCTGTCCCTTTCCACCGCTGACATGTATGATGCGAGTGGAACATTAATGCAGAACACCAGCCCACAGTGATGCTGGTGTGACGAGGACTCTGTATTTGGTGACCGTGTCCACAGCCTGGAGGACATGGTCTATAACGACATTATTCTACTTTGGGTAAAGAAGTGGCTGCGTCCGACGCGGATCAAGAGTGTTTCCATTTTGTTATGTGAGAGAAACGCTTTTAGAAGTTCAGTCGTAGATGACGAATGCTTATGTTCTGAAAACCCAGTGGTCCCATGTTTGTAATACACACACTGTCCGCTGTGTTAACTTACGAAGACAAAGCAGCATGCCACGTGCCGCGTGCCGAGTGTCGCCTATGTTCTGTTGTGGAGTCCCGCAGAGACTTGTCTCGTAATGACACTCCCTTTCTCTTCTCATCCTAAAGCTCAAGCTATCAAAGCCAAAGGTCCGGTGACGATCCCATACCCTCTTTTCCAGTCCCATGTTGAAGATCTTTATGTAGAAGGGCTTCCTGAGGGGATTCCTTTTAGAAGGCCATCAACGTACGGCATTCCTCGCCTTGAGAGGATATTGCTGGCGAAGGAACGCATCCGCTTTGTGATTAAGAAGTAAGCCGAACGTGCTTGTGCGGGGCTCCGGTCTGTTTGGGTGGTTGGTGCGGGTTTTTTGTTTTGTTTTTTAATGCTGACAAATACTAATCACAGACTGTATGTAAAAGCTTGAGTGATTGTATATCTCTTTATCTTCCAGTTTTCCTGCATTTGTATGTGTGCATTTGTGACACACAGATGCATATGTGTGTGTGCTCGTATGTTTGCAGGCCTCAAGGTTAATATGACGGTGGATCACTCTTCCACTGCACCCTTTAGAGATGGCTCTCTCTCAGAGTTCCTGATTGAGCCAGTCTGTCTAGCCTGGGTCGCCGTAACAGTTGTCTCTGCCATCTGAGACTTAACTTACAGGCGGGCCACTGTGTGTGCCTGACATTGGTTGACTGCAGAGGACCTGAGCCCTGGTCCTGCTGCTTACGGAGAGAGCGCTTTGCTGAGCCAATCCCACGGCAGCTATTCTTCCGCTTTGGAGTACGTGCATGAGTATGCTGAGGTTAGACCAGGGCTGAGCTCCTGCCCACCTGATTTCACACCAGGAAAGGTAGCCACAGATCTGGGTTGCTCGTTTTCCACCCTTTTGGCAAACCTCTGTTTCCAAAATACTCACGTTACAATTCAGAACAGTAGCAAATTTTCAGGTATGAAGTAGCAACAAAAATAATGTTAAGGCACTTGGGAGGCAGAGGCAGGCAGATCTCTGTGAGTTCAAGGCCATCTGGTCTCTATGACAGCCAGGACTGTTACCAGAGAAACCCTGCCTTGAAAAACAAACAAATAAAAAAAAATAATAATGTTCTGGTTGGGGGTCGCTACACCACGAGGAACTGGATTAAAGGGTTGTGGCATTAGGACGGGTGAGAACCACTGCTCTAAGTCTGGAAAATTGAAAGCACGTGAACATAAGATTGGAAAACTAAAATAAGCAAAGCTTGGAAGGAAGAATGAATAGGAAATCGAGGCGAGTGTTAGCCACCCTCCATGCTGGAGCAGGGATGGCGCCTTCCCTCCTCCCAAGCAGGTGCAGTTGCCGGAGGAGGTAGTGGGATGTGCCGATCTTAAAATGGCAGCCACCCACACAGTCCATGCTTGTTTGCTTCCTTACCTTCTTTATCTTTGTGTGGTTTTGCGTGCTCGAGCACGCATGCATGTACGTGAGGAGGTTAGAGGGATTAGGAGTCGGTTCTCTTTCCACTAGTCACAAAGATTCTGGGAATCAAACTCAGGCTGTCGTGCGTGCGTGGCAGTCTGTGCATAACTAATGCTCAGCCCACTTCCATATTTTTTGACCAGGATTGCAGCACAAAGTTTTAAGATCTAAGATCATTTGAGATCTAAGATCGAAGGGCATTTGTAAATGATCACAGCAGATCCAAAAGATGGAGGGAGCCTCGACCGTGTACACTGTAAAGGCATAGATGGACTGTAGTGTAGGAGACTGAATTACAGTAGCAGGCATACATTTAAAATGAGGGTTCAGGGGCTGGAGAGATGGCTCAGCAGTGTAGGAGCACTGGCTACTCTTCCAGAGGACCCGGGCTCAATTCGCAGCACTCACATGGCAGCTCACACCTGTCTGTAAGGATACCCAACACCCTCACACAGAACATGTAGACAAATCACCAAAGCATGTGAAATAAAATAAGTCAGTTAAAAAAAAATTAGTAAAATAATAAGGTAAAATAAAAAGACAAAGCCAGAAGACATCAGTCTAGTAAGTAGGTCTGAGAAAGTGCACCAGGACCTGGGAAGCACGGCCATGTTTTTGTAGCATAACCTTTAGTCTCACCATTCAAGGGGCAGAGGCAAGAGGATCTTTACAAGTGTGAGGCCAACCTGGGCTACATAATGAGTTCCAGGTCAGCCTGGGCTACTAGGAAGGCCCTGTTTCAAAGAAGTATGAAGGAAATGAAGTACTGAAAAGGTTGTAATGTGTTATGTCGTTACAAGACTGAATAAAGTAATGACTGTTACGTTGTTACAAGACTGAATAAAGTAAGGACGCCTTTGCTTTCCAAAGTCCTAGGCGTTGTGATTGGGAGTCAGTGGTCAGTGTCCCAAGTGTCCATGAAAAGCTTGACTGCCTTGCCTGTCTAGAGGTGGCCTTACAGAATTCAGGAAGTGCCTCGCCTCCCTCCCTCCCTCCCTCCCTCCCTCC
>NW_021604614.1:2890662-2921409 GCF_004785775.1 Grammomys surdaster
GTGTCAGGAATGCTGGAGTCCTGTTTTCTGCCCTAATTGAGGGCTCCGTGAGCTGTGAGAATTAGGGCTCATGTATTTTGTGGGTTGTTAGATTGTTCAGAAAAATATAACATCTCTGCCCTGCACATACAATTGTTGGATATATGTAGAGCTAAACAAACAACAAAATAGTTTTTGAATATAATATGAAATTAAAGGATTCTGTTACTGTAAAATTTTTAAAATCTCTGTAGTGAAGTACTCGTTCACTGTTAGCACATGAAGCGTCTTCTGCGACAGCGTGCACTTTGGTTCTGGAGAGAGGTTCTGAAGTTGGTGTGGGTGTGCTGCTGTGCAGTGATGATGACTGAGCACTGTATGTGTGCTGTTTGCTAGATAGCATCCTTGCTAGGTGCTGCCTGGCCTGTACTTACCATTGAGTCTCTCCTTTCAGACACGAGCTTCTGAACTCAACACGGGAAGACTTACAGCTTGATAAGCCAGCGTCAGGAGGTAGGTCTCCAGCCTCGGGCTAGCCATGACTGTGTGCGTGAAAACTGTGACCACTCAGTGCAGCACAGCGCAGCCTCCTCTTTAGGGTGATGTCCTCATAAAGAAGGAGACCTTCGGGGCCGGAGAGATGGCTCAGCGGTTAAGATCACTGGCTGCTCTCCCAGAGTTCAATTTCCAGCAACCACATACTGGCTCACAACCATCTGTATGAAATCTGATTCCATGGTGTGCATGGAAACAGAGCGCTCCCATACATAAAATACATTTTTAAAAATCTTTGAAGAAAATAAGGAATATACCTTTGACTATCAGATGTGAGCTGTTACCAAACATGCATTCCAGAATTCTAGTACTCCATAGAAGAGTTAATAACTGCAGATAGATGGATAGGTTGTGCTCTAAAGCTAGTGCTGTACAGTGTCTCTCTGTTGCTGTGATAAACACTGACAATAGGACTTGCAGAGGAGAGGCTTTGTCTGACTTATGGGACACAGTCAGTCCATCACGAGGGAAGCCAAGGCAGGAAGCCAGCAGAAGAAACTGAAGCAGACACTGTGAAGGAATGCTTCCTCTGGCTTGCTTCTCTTGGCTTGCTCAGCTACCCCTTACACTGCCTAGACCCACTTGTCTAGGGCTAGTGCCACCCACAGTGGGCTCCCACATCAATCAGCAGTCAAGAGAATAGCCCACATAGCCCAGCTATGCCCAGTACGATGCGAACAATCCTCCATTAAGATTCCCTCTTCCTGGGTATGTCTAGTTTTACGTCCTGTCTACAGAAGCTGTGACACGGAGATAGGTAGAGAGATACTGTATTTCTGGGTAGACCTGCACACGTGTGTTCTACATGGCATCCTTGGCCATGCTTGTAATCCCAGTACATGGGAAGTAGAGCGGGCTGGCCTACTTGGTGAGTTCCAGGCCAGCCAGGGCTAATGAAATACTGTCTCAGAAGGAAATGAACTAAAACGTGTATTGGAAAGTCTGTATTTGTAAATTGGATAAAGGCCCATCAGTTCTATCCAATTGAGGACATCAAATGAAATTATCATTTGTTTTATGTTCCTTGGGATGGAGTGGGAGTTGCCCCATGTAGATTAATAAGTATCTCCTGAAGTTCTAAAGGTGACTTCTGTCAAACAAAGGGAGAAAAGTTAACTGGGGCGTTACTGTAACATCTAACACCCTGACTTTGGGAAAGCTGCTAAACCCGGTCAATGTGTGCCTGTCCCTCACAGTGAAGGAGGAGTGGTACGCTCGTATCACCAAACTCAGGAAGATGGTTGACCAGCTCTTCTGCAAGAAATTTGGTAAGTAGGCTCTTCCTCCAAAGTAAGAAGTTTGTGTGTATTGTGTATGTGTGTTTCGGGGGATGGGGGGTTGTCACATGTGTGCAGATGTCCACAGAAGCCAGAAGAGGGTGTCAGGTCTCCTAGAACTAGACTTATAGGCAGTCGTGAGCCACCTGACCTGAACCTGGGTCCTCTGGAAGAGCAGCGAGCACTCTGAATTGCTGAGTCGTCTCTCCAGCCCCAGATGCGCTTTTAGCTCTCCGTTTTGTTTTGTTTTGTTGTTAAGAGTTGTTTCATTTTAGGAATGCAATGAGGTGATTTGACTTAACCTAATGTTTTCCTTGCTTATAGTAAAAACTAATCTTAAGAAGTTTTTAAAACTATATAGAAGACAATAGGCCAAACCTTGAGTGTTTTTTTCTTTCATTTTTCTTTTTGTGCTGGGATGGATTGGGCCTTGCATGCCCTAGACAAACGCTCTACTTCATCCCGGCAGATGTTAGGAAAGTCCTCTACTCTGAGCCACGCCCCAACCCTGAATAATTGCTTTATGAAGTTCCATTTATGCAGTGTAGGTATTTGACCGTTTGGATTCGTTTCTCTTTGGGTCCAATGAGAAGCACATTGGGGCCAGGACATACATCTGCCCACTGGCTTCGTAGAGTCACCATGATCCTGTTTTAGGTTATCTTGGGTTTTAGTATTTATTTAGTTTTGGTTTTTGCTGTTTGTTATTGTTTTTGTTAAGACAGTCTCACTATGCAGATGGTATGTAGATCAGGCTGGCCTCAAACTCAGCGATCCACCTGCCTGTACCTCTGAGTGCTGGGAGTAGAGGCATGATTGACTGTTGGGTTTATGGGATGCTGGGAATGGAACTGAGGGCTTCCTGCATGCTAGACCAGTGTCCTCCCTCATCCTTACATCCTGGTTTGGGTGTAGTTTTTGTTTTGTTTTTATTGTTTAAGGATGATATGTAGCCCTTGCTGGCCTGGAATTTGCTCTGTAGCCCAGGCTGACCCTAAACCAAAGGTGTGAGCCACCATGCTTTGCTTTGACTCTTAAACATTTGGACATTTACTATATTTGGTTTGTTAACATTGCAGTGCCTTTAAAAAAGATTCTGTGTATAGCTGTTCTGCTTGCACGTGTGTCTGTTCACCACTGGAATGTATGGTGTCCACAGAGGCCAGAAGAGGGTTTTGGATTCCCTGGAACTAGAGTGCCATGTGGATGCTGGGAACCGAACCCAGGTCTTCTGCAAAGGCAGCTAGTCTCCTCTTACCTGCTGAGCCATCTCTCTGGCGCCTAGCTAACACACACACACACACTCTCTCTCTCTCTCTCTCTCTCTCTCTCTCTCTCTCTCTCTCTCTCTCTCTCCTTTTGTTTTTGTTTTGTTTTCGAGACAGGGTTTCTCTGTGTGCCCTGGCTGCCCTAGAACTCACAGAGATCCTCCTGTCTCTGCCTCCCTAGTGCTGGAATTAAAGGTGCACACTACTACTACCCAGCTTTCAAGGTTTTTTTGGAAAGGGAAATTTTATTCTTCTACTTCCCAAAATAGTGGTGGGGAGGCAGCTAAATACCATCTGCCCACAAGTCAGTGTTGAGGCGGCTCGTCCTTGTCAGTATCCTTAGCTGTCAGTGAGTCGGGCCTTAGTAGTCACCTTCCTTCCCGTCGGGTGTAAACCAGCTTGGAAGCTGTCAAGACTCCTCCCCCAGTGTCCAGTCAGTACATTCCCTGGACATTTAGCAGCCTAGGTCAAGTGATGGTGCATGTTTATATTGGGGGATGTCACCATTATCTCATTGTGGTTCCTGTGTAGGGGAGACATGTGGTTCTGAGTGTCTTGGCTCCCAAGAGTGTCACTGCCATTGGCTGTTGTTGGCTTTACCTAAGAAGTGGCAGAGGAAGAAAGGAAGGGGAAAGAAAAGGAGAAGTGATTGGCAGCGTGTAGGCCGGCGGAGTGTAGGCCGGCTTTTCAAGTATAGCTGAGGAAGCTAACTCAGGGGCTGGGATCTGAGTCTGTCAGGCACTCACTTAGCGTGCCTGAGGCTCTGTGTTTGGTCCCCAATACTATAAAATAATTTTTAAAACTTTTTTTTTCAAGACAGGATTTCTCTGTGTAGCCCTGGCTGTTGTAGAACTCTTTCTATAAACCAAGCTAGCCTTAAACTCACAGGGATCTATCTGCCTCTGCCTCCTGAGTGCTAGGATTAAAGGCCTGAGCCACCACCACCCAGCTTCATTTTAGACAACTTTTAAAGAGAGAAAATAGACTAAAAGGTTTGAGAATGTGGTTTAGTGGTAGAGTGCTTGCTTGCTTAACATACATAAAACCCAGAATTTCTTTTCAGTGACTAGCATTTTTGGTGGATCTAGAAATGTGGCTGCTTGGGAACTGGTGAGAACTCAGAAGTATTGGTGCCCGTTGTCAGGTTTCTAGGGCAGGAGGGAACAAGATCTCACCATAATCATCCCAGAGCTTCCTCCGTGTTCAGCAGCATCCACAGTTGTAGCTGGCGTCATGCACCCCTGCACACTCCAGTGTACAGTAGAGACAGCTCAGGAGGGGAGGTGGGCCAGCCCAGCCCTGACTTGGGCGCATTGGTTCTGGTCAAGAAAAGGGCAGGACTTCCTGGTCCGTGAGCATGGCTTAGAGAAGGTGGCCAACCGCACAGGTGGGGACTGGAGGGCTGAGACAGGACACTGGCTAGGAGGCAGTGTCCTTGAATTTTTTTTTTCCTTTTTGTCCCTATTGAGACAGGCGCTCATTGTGTTTGTAGCTCAGGCTGGCCTCTGGCTCACAGTAGTGTACTTACCTCCGAGTGCTGACACTGAAGGCCTGCCTTTGCCTCTCTGCCCAGCCTTCTGCTCTTTCCTCTTAACTGCTGTCAACTCAAACGTTATTTTATTTTATAGAAAGCATGTTAAAATTAGGTTTAGATCTTGTCTTATTTAACAGCTAAGACAGGTATTATGGATCTGAGCTGTAACCATTTGCTGTTCCTTTCGAGTTCGTTTCTTTGCTGCTGTGATGGGGATATACTTTGTATGTGGGTTCTCAAACACTAGAGCCCTTCGGCTTTGCTGCTGCCGATATGAAGGAAGGGGTTAAGACAGAATGGGTCAGGGGATGGCTCCCTTGTTAAAGCGCTAGCCTCAAAAGAATGAGCCCCCCTCCCATGTTTGATCTCCAGAACCCCTGGTAAAGAGAAGTGGACATGGTATTGCCCTTGTCACGTCAGCAGTGGGGAGTGCAGACCAGAGGGTCCCCAGAGCTCACTGGCCGGCCAGCCTAGCCTATGTGGAAAGTTCCAGGTTCGTCAGTGAGAGAACCTGTCTCAGAGACAGCTGACAGCTTCCAAGGACCTACACTCTATACTGACCTTTGTTCTCCACATATAGGCACATGCACTCAGATGGACAGAGAGATTAGGACAAGAGACCTAAGGTATAAAAGTGAAAAGTTCATCAATAGCAAAGAAACTCAGGCTGCTTGTAAGCCCTACTTTGCTGGGCTACCAGACTTCAGAATATGCAAAGGTCACCTACAGAATACAGAGGTTGTCTGTCTGCTGTCTGTCTGTCAATTGTTTGGCTATTTCTTTTTAAAGATGTTTGGATATAGTTTCAGACTAGAAATCAGTAAATGCATTTAATGCCCCCCATGATTGGTTGGTCCCTCTCTCTTTCTCTCTCCCCTACTTCTCCTCCTTGTCTTCCCATCTCTCTTTCTTCCTCTCTCTCTTCATCTCTGTCCCCAAGCCCCTTTGGCCCAGGGTAGCCCCTACCTCAGCCTCCTGAGTGCTGGGGTTATAGGCTTATACACATGGCTGGCTGACTTCTGTGCTTTAGTTTCAGTGTTTGAAGCTTTGCCCTTGGGGGCGTTCCTCATGTGTGACCTCAGCCTGAGTCTTCTGACTGTGCTCATTCTCTACAGCGGAGGCCTTGGGAAGCACAGAAGCCAAGGCTGTACCGTACCAAAAATTCGAGGCCCATCCCAATGATCTCTATGTGGAAGGACTTCCTGAGAACATTCCTTTCCGAAGCCCCTCATGGTACGGAATCCCGAGACTGGAGAAAATCATCCAAGTGGGAAATCGGATTAAATTTGTTATCAAGAGGTAAGAATCTGTCCCACAGATTCTTAAAGGATTTTTTCCTAATAAAAGACCGGTTTGACGACGATGTATCTTTCCCTCCTTAGTGCCCCTCCCTCTATACTGTAAATGCAACGCTTAAGTCACAGGACCTAGTTGAGCAAGGGTGTCTCTGGGGAGTACTAAGATTTATGGAGTGGGGCTCAGGGACAGCTCTGTCTTGGGAGCGTCTCGTCCCTGTCCCAGGGCAGTGAGACGGGCACTACGATGCAGGGCAGCGGACGGTCTCAGTGAGACGGGGCATTACGATGCGGGGCAGCAGACGCTCTCAGTGAGACGGGCATTACGATGTGGGGCAGCGGACGCTCTCAGTGAGACGGGCATTACGATGTGGGGCAGCGGACGCTCTCAGTGAGACGGGCATTACGATGCAGGGCAGCGGACGCTCTCAGGCTGGTCGCGGGTGTGTGTGGCCTGGAGCAGGACTTTCCATCTGGGGACAGCAGTCGAGGAGGAATGGGGTGCCAGCACAGGCGGCAAGTGTGACGTGCCATGTGGTGCACCATGCTTGCGCTGGCTGCCTTCTGAAGGACGCGCTGCAGGAGGGTGGTGTGTACTGAGGGGACATAAAAGGCTGATGTCACTCGCTCCCAGAGGAGTTCCAGGGCTTCCTTCTGTCAGATTATTTGGGGCAGTGTTTTGGGGGTGTTGTCAGGATTGAGGTGTCTCAGATGTCCAGCTCCTGTAGGGTAGGAGGTGGCAGGCACGATTGGTGTACATTTATTTCTACAGAGACCCCGTAATCCACCTGAATGTTGTGGAGCTTGCTGTTTTGAGAACAGCCGCCAAAATGGTTCATTTCCTTGTAGAAGAAGGCAGAATGGCCCAAACTAAAAACCAGTTGACTGTGTGGCTCTGTGGGAGGCCTTGACACTGCTCCTGGGTGCTCTGACCACTAATGTTGCTAATCCTTTCACAGACCAGAGCTGCTGACTCACAGTGCGACTGAAGTGACTCAGCCACGGACGAACACGCCAGGTATGGTTGCACACAGTCCCTTCCTCCCTCCCTCCTGCCTTCTTATCTTTGACTTAAATAGTTAAGTATCTTGAAAAGAATATTTTTCCATATTGGTGGGACCTGAGTGCAGTACCTCACATTTGGCAAGAGCTCTTCTACCACTGAGAGATGTCCTGACCTTTTTTCCTTGTTAGACTCCCCCTATGTCTCTCAGACTAACCTAGAACTCACTTTGTAGTAGAGGCTGGCCTTGGACCTGTGATTCCCCTGCATTGGCAGACCTCAAACTCAGAGATATCCTCCTGCCTCTGCCTCCCAAGTGCTTGGATCAGATGTCTCTGGTGGGATTTGATGATTTGATGTGAAGAAACAAGTCGTTACAAACGGCTAGACATAAGCTGTGCATCACACTGGAGCCCTAACGCGTGGGGGCCGGGCCATAGTTTACCACATATTTGAGTCTAGTCTGGGAAAACTGCAGGGCAGCCTATGTTATCAACATTCTTCCCCCTAAAGCAAGAGAGCATGAATCCCAACTGTGCCTTTAACAGTGGTTAGTCATTCTGCTGTTACTCGGGGTACAGCATGAGAGCTGATGTCAGGTGTGTCCTGAGTCCCCTCCATCTCAGAGGACCTGGGGTGATGGTGAAGGTGGGCCAGCGTATCAGGTACAAGACGTTGGGAAGTGACGTGTTTTGTGTTGTTGTTTGTTCGTTGTTGTGGTACTGACACATGGTAGGCAGCCTCTCTCTGCTGAGCTATGCCAGTCTTATAGTCAGGGCTTATTTCTGACTGGAAGAGTGGTTTTGTTGGTGAGGTTTCGGTTTGCTTGAGTTTCTAGGAACATATGGTGTGCAGGTGCCACCGAGCAAATAGGAGAAGCACTGCCTGTGCTGTGAAGGAAAGGGAAGCGGCTAGGGGAGCCCGTGAGCCTCCCACAGCAGGCTCTCCCGTGAGCTTCCCACAGCAGGCTCTCCTGTGAGCTTCCCACAGCAGGCTCTCCCATGACCTCATTTAAGATAGGAATCTGAATGTCAGTTCTCTCTCCCTTCAGTTTTTCTGATATTTGAGAAGTACAGGAAATCTTTTTTTCCTTAATCCCCAGAATTTTTAAACAAAATAAAATTAAAGAGTATTATTATGTGACCTTCCCTGTTGAGTCTGGTGCTAGTCACCCCAGATGCTGGAGTGGGCAGCGACAAAGCACAGAATCAAGTCAAGGCTGGTGGATCAGCAAGGTTACGCTATCACACGAGATCACCAGTGGGGTGCTAATAAGTAGGGGTGACTCAGGGAGCCCCATCATTCAGGTCCCATCTGCAGCCAGCCTTTAGCACCCGCGCACTGCAGCGCTTACCTGGCTGTGTGCAGGCGGGCACCAGGGGACCAGCGGTAGGATCTCAGGTGAGGCTGCTCGTTTCCCCCTTCCCTGGTGGTCCTAGGCCCTGTCTCGTTAGTGATGCACATAGGCAGTCACAGCTGGTCTGGGTTAGCAACAGTCCACCCCTCGCTCTGTTCTCTGATGCTTCCTGGACCTTGGTGGGAGTGGCACAGGGAGGGTCTGCTTACCTTCTGAGCACCGGGCCTTTGTATCACAGCAGCACTGCGTCCTGGAGTGCAGCCGTCTGCCAGTCCCACTGTAACCATAACTGTAACCATAACCATTACCATAACCGGAACTACTTCATCAGAGGTTCTTATGCTGGCAGTGGTGCCACACCCCTTTATTCTAGCACTCGGGAGCAGAGGCAGGAGGAGCTCTCTGTATTTGAGACTGTGGTCTACATATTGAGTTCCAGGACAGCCAGGGCTACAAAGAGAAACACTGTCTCACAAAACAAAATCTTTATCTGGTGTTTTGTGTTTATAGGCTGTTGAAGGATTTTCTCACCCAACCATGAAAAGCACAGGAGGTTGACAGCTGTGCCTGTCCCCTGCACCCTACGTATCAGACTACAACATTAGATGAGCTCGTGTGTACTCAGATGCTTTGCTGTTTGCTTAGGACAGGGACTGTGTAGCCTGCGCTGGCTGTAATCCTCCTTCCTCCTCCTCCTGAGTGCGTGCATGCTTTTCTGAATTTGTAAAACCCTCAGATGTTACCTCATGTAATGGAAACCCCCACTAGACCTAGCTGTTAGCCACAGTTCAGTGTACGACCTCCTGGACCCCTCTGTGGGCCTCACTACAGGTTCCTGTGGCCAACACAGTGGAAATGTGACTGGAGCCGGGTGACAGCTGCCCCGGCTTCAGGGCGGCTACAGCCATGTCGAACCATGAATGAGTCCATGGCGTCCGTCACAGGAAAGGAGTCTCTCCTTGAGTTTGTGATTTGTGTGTCAGACCTGTAGAGAACATTATTGGTTACGTTTGATTTCGCTTCTTTCCAGTCAAAGAAGATTGGAATGTCAGAATCACCAAGCTCCGTAAGCAAGTGGAAGAGATCTTTAACTTGAAGTTTGGTGAGTGAGGTCTAGTGGTTCTGTCTTAGTTTGGCTGTGTTCTGACTAAGTGTTAGAAGTTCAGAACCTAGTGAAGGAAGGCACCAGAGAACAAGCCTTCATTTTCTTCTGCTGCTCAGCTCAGTCCTTAAACCAGGCTGTTGCTTCATTTCACGTCGCTGTGCTCCTGTGTCCTCCAGTGTCACAGTGCGGTGTTTGGGAGGAGTTGGGGGGACCCTTAGAGTTCCTGTGTGTCTCACCTGTGTGTCTCTCTCACCTGTATGTCATGGGGGCTTCTTCACCTGCTTCTGCTTCCAGAGTATCTTGAGCTTTCTCAGGCTCCGTGCAGGTTTCGTTGCTGCATGGTCGCTTTTGGAGAAGAAAGGATGGGGCGGGGGCAGCACTTTGCTTCTGGAGGCTCTCAGCGTGGGCATCCACAGGTTTTCCCGGAAGATGTAGGCCTGCGGGCAGTAGGGTAGCTAAACTGCCAGCCGTGTGCTGTGTTCACTTCTGCCACTCCACGCTGTGACTCGTAGCCTGACTGGTGAGCACCCACAGGACAGCTCCCAGCTGGCTGCAGCTCCAGGGCAGGGAACTGACTCCTTCCGGCCTCTTTGGGGACCAGGCATGTGTGTGATGCATACATACACATAAAGTAAAATTTATTTATTTATTTTAAGAAAAAAGTTTTAACTTTTTAAGTTAGTTTTCTGGGTTTGGTGGCTCATACCTCTAATCCTAGCTCTCAAGAGACTGAGGTATAAAATTACCTTTTTTACTCTCCCGATGTAACTGTTGTCTCCAAAACTTACTGCCTTTGTCTGCTAACCTAGGCCTAGACCTGGAAGCTTTAGCCTCCGTACAATCTAACCTAGGCCTAGAATGTTCTCAGCCTCTGAGACTAGCTGGTGAATAAGCTCACCCTTTTCTAGTTCTTTCTGGACTCTGACTAGCTGATTCAACTCAGCTGTTCTGGCTCAAACTCCTCTCCAAGTTGGCTGATTTAATCTAGCAGCTCTCAGTTTTGCAGGAATTGTTGTGCTTGGCCTCAAACTAACTCTGGCAATCTGTTGTAATCTTCTGGCTCCTTCTCATTCTCTGGCTTGTTCTGTCTTCACCTGTGCCTAGCTTGTTCTCTCTGCACCCTGTCTCTGTAAAACTCTCCCAGAAAAACTGCCTCCTTTTTCTCTCTGTGCTGCTCTCTCTTAAGTAACCTCTCCTCCTCTCTGTTCTCATGAGAGCTGGGCATATCCTAGTATCTCAGATCTTTCTCTGAGCCACACCACTACTAGAGATGATTTTTTTTTCAGTAAATAACACAATCTTGGGGTTCACAGTGTGATCAAATATCCTGAAACACTGAGGCAGGAGGATTACTATCAGTTTGATCAGTTTATGGCCAGCTCTATATAACAAGAGCCTGCCCTAAAAAACAAAACAAAATCACTGATTTTTAAAAGTATAATGGTATAATCTAATTCGTTTTTAAAGATTCCAGTTTTTTTATTTTTAAATTTTATTCATGTGTATGGGTGTTTCGCCTACATGTATGCATGTACACCACTTGTGTCTAATGCCTGTGGAGGTCTGGAGAGGGCATCAGATGCCTGGAACTGGAGTTATGGGTGGCTGTGAGCTACCGTGTGGGTGCTGGGAACTGAGTCCCAGGTTCCCCTAAAAGAGCAGCAAGTGCTTAATTTCTTCGCTGTCTCTCAGCCCCAGCATTTTGTATTTTTACTCCCACTAGCTTCAGACTAAGCTAGGTCTCGTTAGCGAGTGCCTCAGTGGCTGGGCCATGAGGAAGCTAGCGTTACCTGTTTGTTACAGATACAGACGGAAGTGTTTGAAAGTCTGCGCTCACGGGCTAGCTTCTCTTTGTCTTTCAGCTCAAGCTCTGGGCCTCACAGAGGCCGTGAAGGTGCCGTATCCTGTGTTCGAATCCAACCCCGAGTTTCTGTATGTGGAAGGGCTCCCCGAAGGGATCCCCTTCCGAAGCCCTACCTGGTTTGGGATTCCACGCCTTGAGAGGATTGTCCGTGGGAGCAACAAGATCAAGTTTGTTGTTAAAAAGTAAGTCGTCTTTGTCCCCATAGCCATTCGCCACGGTCCCAGGTAGGCCAGTTCCCCTGTGAGTCCCTCAGCCTGGGCTCGACTTCTGAGTCGGAGAGTTGTGACTGCCGTCCTGTGTGTTTCTGTCACAGTGCAGGTGCAGAACACTGAGCTTTGCTGAGCTGGGCCTTAAACCCAGGGCCACGCCCAGGCTAGGCATATGCCCCACTGCTGAGAGTCTAGCTCCTCACTGGGATTCTAGGCAAGGCTTCTCTTACTGCTCTGTGCCCCGGCTCCTCACTTACAGATTCCAGGCCGTCACTGTCCCGCTGAACCTCTCCAGCTAAAGCCCAAGCTGTCTGTCTGCTGGGTTTCCCCAGTTACTTACCTTCCTGCAGAGATTCAGCGTGGAAGGATTTAGTATAGTGTTGATTTGCTATTTTAAAAGGTGTTATGGGAGCCAGAGAGACTAATAGTCTTAGTCACTGTTTTATTGTGGGGGAAAAGACACCATGACAAGGGCAGCTGTTGTAAGAGAAAGCATTTATTTGGGATCTTGCTTACAATTTCAGAGGCTCAGTCCATTATGAAGGCCGGGAGCATGGTGGCAGGCATGGTGCTGGACAAGTAGCTGAGAATACATTCTCATCCACAAACAGTGGGCCTAATAAATGGGCTTTTAGAGCCCTAGTGCCCACCTCTTCTTACCAACAAGGTCACTCCTTTGGTGACTAAGCAGTCCCTCTCTGCCAGTTCACACTCATGCACTCGCTGATCCTTGTAATGATACATGAGCTCCTTATTCACACCGCCTTATTCACACCGCCGCCGTCCACTCCCTGCCCCCCCCCACCGGGGGCTTTTAGCCAAAGCATAATGCAAAATGCAATTAGCCCAACTTCAAAAGTCCCCACAGTCTGCAACGGTCTCAATGCTATTTAATTCCAAAGTTCAGAGTATCTTCTGAGACTCATGGCAGTCCCATGTAAAATCAGAAACTAGACCATATACTTCCAACACTTCCCCAGTGGCACCGGATGTAAATCACCGTTCCACAAGTGGGGAGGGGAGAAGAGTGAGGGAATACGGGAGCAAGGCAAGGCTGAAACCCTGTCTCCCTGTCTGCTGTCAGAGCGCTCCTTAGTTCCTTCCAGCTTTGGTGACTTCAGCACACTTGTCTCTCGGGCTGGTTCCACACTGGTCTGCAGCCTTTGTCTGCAGGTATCCTACCACGCTGGCATCTCCAACTCCTTCATCTCCGAGGCAGTCCAGGCTTCCCCTCTGGGGCTCCATGCAGGGCTACCTCTGACACGTGCCCGACTTCTGCCGCTTACCTTAGCCTTGGAGGGAGATTCCAAACCCCTTCTTGTATCCTTGACTCCAAAGCAGGAACCATGTGGCCGAAGCTGCCAGGTTCTTCGTTAATTCCTTTTCAGCTGGAAGCTCAGTGAGTGGGTTCTTACCCCGAGGTCACTACTCCCTTCATTCCATCTGGCAGAAACTTTTTATCTCCGTGAGCTCTGGACTTAGCTTCATTACGTTTCCTGGTGACCCTTTCTCCCCAAACTGTACACCTTGTTTGTCTCTTTGTCCAGCCTGCTCCTTCCCATTCTATATGAGCATAGAGTGATTACCAGTCACCACGTGCATAGCCAGGACGGATGGCTGGAAGTCTACTCTGCCTGGGCCATTCATCCAAGACTCTTCACTTAAGCTCAGGCAGATTTTTTGGACAAGGGCAAAAAATAAACACATTCTTTGGCAAAATATCCCAAGAAGGATGTCTAGGCCCCTGGTGCTAGTCCTCCCCTCTGAAACCTCCTGAGCTGTGCCCGCAGCTCACCTCGCCCTCAGTACCGCCCTCCAGACCCTGCTAGTGGGACCCACTAAGCCCACTGAAAGCGCCCACTGCTTTTCTAGTCCATTATTTACACTGACCCAGCAAGCAGCACGGTGGGGCTGTCCCAGCCGTGCCCCACTTCCTGGCACCCACTTGTTACTGTTCTATAGCCATGAAGAGACACAGACCAAGGCAGTTCTTGAATAGAAAGCATGTAGTTGGGGCTGGCTTACAATGTCAGAGGCTTAGACCGTTATCAGCAGCCGTGGGGAGCATGGCAGCCATGGTGCTGAGAGCTACGTCCTGATCGGAAAGCGCAGATACAGAGACAGACACATACACTGCCTGGTGTGGGCATTTGAAACAGTGCCCACCCCTGGGTGACACTCGTCCAACAACGAGGCCACACCTGCTCCCACAAGTATCCCTTCATCCTTCTCAAATAAAACCATTCCTTGGTGCCAAATATAAGAGCCTATGGTTGCCTTTGTTACTCAACTACTACAGATGCTCAGGCTAACACTGGCTGCTCTTCCGGAGGACCTGAGTTCAATTCTCTGTACCCACATGGCAGCTCACAACTGTCTATCTTCAGTCCTGGGACCCAATACCCTCTTCTGACCTCCATGTACACAGACATGTATATGGTAGACAGACAGACAGATGTACATGCAAAACATGAATACACATGCATGTTATTCGGCTCTGTGCGCTGTGTGGAGAGTGACATACTGTGTGTTCTTTCTAGGCCCGAGCTAGTTGTTTCCTACTTGCCTCCTGGGATGGCTAGCAAAATCAACACTAAAGGTAAGAGGCCGCGCCACCTCAGGGCGTAGACAAGTCACGTGCTTCTCCACTGTCCGGTGTCCCCGCTGCTGCAGCCTTTGGTCTGTTTTCTTGCCGTTTGATCAGACGTTGCTGTTTGTCCTCCTGCCCTATCTGTTGGCACTCTTGCGGAGGACCGCTGCCCGTGTAATGCTTCCGTCTCTTTGAAAAGAGCCGAGCTGTCTGACTTTCACCCTGCTGGTAGAAAGCAGCCCTTGGTAGTTTTTCTCGCAGCTTGCAAAGGTGACCTTGCAATTTGCCTTACAGCATTGCAGTCCCCAAAGCGACCGCGAAGCCCTGGGAGCAGCTCCAAGGTTCCTGAGATTGAGGTCACTGTGGAAGGTGAGCTGCCCAGTTGTCTCCTGACCCTTTACCTACAGTTGTGTGGACTCTGTGACTTGTGTGCGTGTGAGGTTGACGGGTGTTTTTCAGTGCGTGCGTTCATATGTGCTTGTGCGTGTTCATGTCTGCAGTGCCAGGGCTGTTTGCTGTCACATGTACACAGTAACATTGGTTTTCTTTGAATGTTCTCTAGGCCCTAACAGCAACAGTCCTCAGACCTCCACCGTTCGAACTCCTACCCAGACCAACGGTTCAAATGTTCCCTTCAAGCCTCGAGGGAGAGAGTTTTCCTTTGGTAAATAGAGACTTAGCATACTGTGTCAGCAACAGTGCTTCTCCTTGGGTTGAGTCAGTGTGTCTGAGGTTAAACATGCGGCAAGAGTCTTTGATACCCTCACTTGCTCCTGTGCTGTGGGTGAGTCTCTTCCGATGGCCATGTGCAAGGGTGCCTGAGAATTGTGAGTTGAGTGTACCCAGAGCCAGACCTGGCATGTGGCAGACTGTAACGAGGCCAGGAGAGGTCCTTTGTTCTTCATTTCAGCCCAGGTCATGTCGTTGTAGCTGGCTTGTCCTATCTACCAGTTTGGTTTAATTATCTGGGTATTGGAGGGGCAGGCAAAGCAGCCATATTAAAAACCTGTGTGTGTGCTGTGTAGAGCCTTCAAGTCGTGTATCTGTATATACATGAAAGGAGGAAGAGCTGGTTACAGGACATGGGACTCATGCGCAAGGGCGGGAGAGAGAAAGGGAAGGGTAAGCCTTCAGGGCTTCTCAATATTCCGCTTAAGCTCTGACCTAATGACACAGACGCCTGGTGGATTTATTATAGCCTTCTGATCTGTTCTAACCTGAGTATGCTGGCCTGCCCAGTCCTGGCCCGGCCACACTTACTGCCTGCCATCTTGTCTCTCTCTGACACCTCCCTCTTGTCCTCTCCACCTGAGACCTCCTCACTAGGATAGGAAGTCCCTCCTTCTTCTCTGCTGCCCAGCTATAGGCCGTTTAGCCCTTTCCTGACCAATCAGAAGATGACGGGAAGCAGTGTCTTATAAAATACTGAGTCGGGAAGTGCTTTAATAATCATGATAATGTCAACCTCAGACTCCAGCCAGATCTCCGGGCACAGTAAGCAGCATCTGAATACACAGTGCCCAGGAAAGGGGAGAGGGGAAGAGAGGAGGACATGCTCAGCGTTCAGTATGTACGTACATTAAAGTCTCCTGTCCCACAAGGCCTGCCACACAGTAAATACGCAATGCAGTCACCTTCTTGTTGGTCCTGTGCTTTGTAAAGCTTCGAAACGAAACAGCAAGATGAAACCAGGGATGTTGGCACACTCCTTTAATCCCAGTGCTCAGGAGGCAGAGGCAGGCCGATCTTTGTGATTTCTAGGACAGCCTGGTCTACAGAGTGAGTTCCAGGACAGCCAGGACTGCACAGAGAAACCCTGTCTTGAAAAACCTAAACAAGCAAATTAAATTAAATCAAACAGTGGGTGAAGTCCCAGCTTCGTCCTGGGAAAGCCTTGCTGATGGCAGCTGTTTGTTCTTCCCACAGAGGCCTGGAATGCTAAGATCACAGACCTGAAGCAGAAAGTGGAGAACCTCTTCAATGAAAAGTGCGGTAGGTTTGTTTGGAAACACGAACTGTGAAGTAGTTCCCTGATAGACTCGGTGTTAGTTTGATGTCTACGTGTCCTTGGAAATGTGTAGGTTTCAGCCTTCCATTCCTGCCCATTTTACTGAGTAGCAAGAATTCCCAGAACGTTTCCCAGAATTAAAATAAATACAATTTCTCCAGTAAGTGTGGTCTTTTAGCTGCTGTAGACTGTTGCAGATGCCTTTTCTAAGATGCTCTTCAGAACAAGCGTTGGTGTGTGTTACAGGCGAAGCACTTGGCCTTAAGCAGGCTGTGAAAGTACCATTTGCGTTGTTCGAGTCCTTCCCAGAAGACTTCTATGTGGAAGGCTTACCCGAGGGGGTGCCCTTCCGAAGACCATCCACGTTTGGCATTCCAAGGCTGGAGAAGATTCTCCGGAACAAGGCCAAAATAAAGTTCATCATTAAAAAGTGAGCGCCTTCGCTGGAGAGGCTGTCCACGGGCTGGGTGGCAGTGTGCTAGTCTCCTCTAGGACCTGCGTTACTATAGGGCTAGAGAGACGACCCAGGGATCAAGACGGCTGCACTCTGAGGCCAGCTCCCACATAAGCTAGGAGTAGTCTTGAACCTATAACCTTCTTGCTGGGGGTTGCACGAAGACAGAAGGATCACTGGGGCTGCCCAGGGCTGGGAATGTGAGCTGAAGGTTCCAGGGAAGACCCCGTCTGAGAGAAAGGAGAGTAACAGAGGGCATGGCGCCCTCCTCCGGCCTCTGTCATGCACAAACACCACAGGCCCCTTTATTGTCGTGTGGAAAGGTGTTGTTGTGTGTTGCTTGCACACTTGCTGTCAGTGCATATACCCAGGCTGCAGGCATGTGTTTCCTGTGTGTGCGCTTAGGTCTCCTACTGATTCTCAGGACATGGTGTCATCTTACTGGAAGGTGGCAGTGACACTGGCGTGGCCAGAAAGGATCCAGCAGCAGTGGGCATCAGTGTAATCGGTCCTCCTGGGCGTACTCCTCACACACCGAGTCCTTCCAAGGGGTGCATGTAGTTTGCAGAGCTGCAGGCTCCCCCCGCTGTATCTTCCCTGAGTACCTTGCTCTGGGTTAACCAGCCTTTTTCCTCTTGCCTGTAGACCTGAGATGTTCGAGACGGCCATCAAGGAGAGCACCTCTTCCAAAAGCCCTCCGAGTGAGTGTCCTTGGAAAGTAGCTAACATGCAGACACAACAGTGCAGGAAGATGGGCCCATCAGAGAGTCTGCCATCTTTAGTGTCTTACTAGAAGAAAAGCAGTGTGCAAGTACTAGCCCCCTAGGCCTGGCTGCAGCCAGCTCGTGGCTGACAGCGACAGGCAGCTTGGGTTATTCGAGGAGATTTTGACTGTACATTTTGTCTAAACCCTAATTTTCAGTTTTGCTTTCAGGGAAGATAAATTCATCGCCCAGTGTTAATACTACTGCATCAGGTGTGGAAGACCTTAACATCATTCAGGTGACAATTCCAGGTATAATTTCTGCCTGCGTTGAGGAGTCTTTCGGACCCCAGAACCTGCCTCTGGGCTGGTCTGATGCTTTGGGGGACAGCTCATGTTGTGGACTGTGTTGTCAGTCTCACCTGAGCCTCCATCTGTCAGTCTGGCTGCACAGCCCCTGACTTGAGCCCAGCCCTGCTTGCTCATGCATGTCTCTGGCTTTTCAAAAGCCTGTATCGAGGCTGCAGAGGTGGCTCAGCAGTTAAGAGCAGTGGCTGCTCTTCCAGAGGTCCTGAGTTCAATTCCAGCAACCACATGGTGGCTCACAGTCATTTATAAGTATACTCACAAGGGACCTGGCACACTATACTGGGTGCACACACAGGATGTTCAGGGGTTTTTTTTTTTTTTTTTTTTTTTTTTTTTTTTGAGACAGGGTTTCTCTGTGTAGTCCTGGCTGTCCTGGAACTCACTCTGTAGACTAGGCTGGCCTCAAACTCAGAAATCTGCCTGCCTCTAAAGAAGTCTTTAAAAACCTAAAATCTTTGTAGTTGGGTCATGGTGGCGCACACCTTTAAGTCCAGTAGTAGGGAGGCAGAGGCAGGAGGATCCTTTGACTTTGAGGCCAGCCTAGTCTACAGAGTGAGTTCTAGGACAGTCAGGGTTACACAGAAACCCTGTCTGAGGAAAAAAGAAACAATCTGTATGAAACAGTAGGGGAAAGTTTGCTCAAGAAGAATGGGTTGTGCCCTCCTGAGTTGGTGGTAGAACTTTTTGTTTGATATTGTTTAATGATTCTTCTCTTATTGGTGTCTCAGTATGAAATACGACACACACCCTCCCTTTTTAAGGACACTTTCACTGTCTAGTTCTGGCTGGCCCGAACTCCTGGAGACTCACCTGTCTCTGCTTCTTGAATGCTGGCATTAACGGTGTGCTTCACCATGCCTGGCTTAGAAATTCTTTCTAACTGACATGTGAGTTGGATGCAAGTGTGCCCCCTGCTTTCCTCCCGTCTTCTAGATGACGACAGTGAACGACTGTCCAAAGTTGAAAAGGCCAGGCAGCTGCGGGAGCAGGTCAACGACCTCTTCAGCCGGAAGTTTGGTAAGTTTGTCACCATAGAGGAAACTAACGAAGCGGCCTCACTGCTCAGCTTCCTGTCTCGGTTGTTTTGAAGATGAAGGTCACACTGGCCCTGTGCTGTTTGTCTCTCAGGTGAAGCTATTGGGATGGGCTTCCCCGTGAAGGTTCCCTACAGGAAAATCACCATCAACCCCGGCTGTGTGGTGGTCGACGGCATGCCCCCGGGGGTGTCCTTCAAGGCCCCCAGTTATCTGGAGATCAGCTCCATGAGGAGGATCTTAGACTCTGCTGAGTTTATCAAGTTCACTGTCATCAGGTGAGAGGCCTGGAGGCTAAGTCATATCCCAGAGTGCTGTTGTGTGGAGTCTGAACCGAAGCGTATAGGTAATGAGCAGGCAGAGACAGGTGGATCTCAGCGAGTTCCAGGATATCCAGAACTACACAGAGAAACCCTGCCTGGAAAAACCAACCTCTGTCTCCCCAAAAACCATAGGTAACATTAACATTGGCATGTGTACTGTACATACCACATACCGCCTGTGACTAGTTACAAGTAACAGATACATACATACATTGTGTATGATACATACTAATAACAGAACAGGAGTCATTGTTACAAGTGTTATAGTCATTTTATGGGCATCTTGTATGTCTCTTCCACAGGGTTACAACATAGGCCATAAGTGGCATAGCTTAGCAAGATAAGCAAATGTTCATGTGAAACAAAAGCCTTACATTATACAATTTGTTTTTCTCTTTAGACCATTTCCAGGACTTGTGATTAATAACCGTGAGTACAGCTCTGTTTTGTTTGTTTTGTTTCTGGGCATCTGGGAGTGCATGTGAGTGTGTCTGTGGGTGTGGGTGTGGGTGCAGTGTGGCCTGCAAGATAACACATTTGTCATCTATTATGTCACCCGTTCCCAGTGCCCTGCCTACTTGTGAAATTGGCTGCCGCTTGTCTTTCCTCATCCTCACTTAGAAAGGAAGTGGTATCGTGGGTGGGCTGAGACCATTTTACAAGGCTCACTGTAGGCAGGACTTGGGAAGCTCCTGCCTGGGCCAGTCAGCTGTATTTGTAGCTGTTATCCTGAACTCCATGAACTAGAGGTCAGGGGGCTGTAGGCCCTTCAACAGCACTAAAGTGCCGGGCACAACGGAGGAAAACGTGCAGTCCCAGTGCTTGGGAGACAGAAGCAGGAGGATCAGAAGAGAGGTCGGCACTGTCTGCTGTAGACAGTCTAAGGCCAGCCTGGGCCACATTCGACTCTGTCCCCAAAAAGAAAGGGAGGGAGAGAGGGCTGGTGATGGCTCTGCTGGCAACGCTTACTGCACAAGCTGGCAAGCTGACTTCTATCCCAAGAGCTCACAGAAAGGTAGAAGGAGTGAGCCAAGCCCAGAGTTGTCCCCTGGCCTTCACATGCAGGCTGTGGCACACGTGCTCACAGAAACTTCATACACACACAGCCATTAGTTTGTTTTTTTTTTTTAATTTTCCTTGCAAATTTCAGTTCATCTGTCTTTTTCTTTAAAGACAGGTCTCATATATCCCCGTGGCTAGCCTGGAACTCGGAGATCCCCCTGCCTCTGCCTCCCGAGTCCCACACTAAAGATGTGCCACCATGACCAGCTCTCCTGGTCTGTGTATGATTCTGGGTATTCTGAAGGGTATTATAGTCCAAGCCACTGCTCATAGGCTCCTGTGTGTGACGTTTGCCTTTATTCTTGTCCTGTGCAGGACTCTGGTTCCAGTGTGTGCTGACTACTGTGAAAGTCATGGTTCTGGTGGCATCTAACCAGGACCTCTGCTGTCCCTTCCCTTGTGTTCCTCTTTTCCCTTCTTTATTTATTCATTTGTATGTGGGGTCCTGGGGTCCTCAGATCATTTCACGGCCAGTGGTTATCAGACGGCTTGTGTACTCAGTTCTCTCCTTCTGTCGTATGGGGCCCAGTGACTGAAGTGTCTGTGGCAGGCACCTTTACTTGCTTAGCCTGCCTCTCTTCTGCTCCTGTACTAGAGGTGCAGAGTTGAAACGTCAGCTTGGTCAGATGTCACCTGTGTCAGTAAGCCACCTAAACTGTCTCCTTTCATTGCAGAGCTGGTTGATCAGAATGAGTCTGAAGGCCCTGTGATACAAGGTGAGGGGGCATAGTGGGGGTGCACACTAAACCACACGGTTGCCCCAAGCCACCACGGCTCATGCCGTTCCTGCTTACAGTCACAGCACACACCTGCACACACTCAATTTTACGGAGACTTGAGCTGTGGGTCCTGAGTGGCAATTGTGAGCCACATACCGTGTAAACCCATGATCCCTGGTGATTCATGATGCCATGGTGCTCAAAGCCTGAGAGAAGTCTACCTGTGTAAGTGTGTGCTTATGCAGGGGTGTGCGCACGCGTGTGGAGGCTAGAAGCTAACAGGCTTGGGCTGAAGAGATGGCTCAGTGGTTAAGAGCACTGGCTGCTCTTCCAGAGGACCCTGATTCAATTCCCAGCAACCACATGGTGGCTCACGACTGTCTTTTAACTCTATCTCCAGGGCCTCCTAAGGCACCAGACATGTGCATGGTACAGACACACATGCAGACAGAATAACCATATATTACCAAAAAGGAGAAGTTGGCAGGCTGTTTCTGTCATTGGGTGTTCTCCTTCCTCTTCCTCCTTCTCTCCTTCGAGGCTCTTTAAATAGTAACCTATGAAAACCGTTTAAATGACTCTTGATGTGTTTCTCCTTAGAATCAGCCGAGGCGAGCCAGTTGGAAGTTCCAGTCACAGAAGGTAAGTGCTGTGCTGTTCCCAGCGTACAGACTTGGAGTGACTGATGCCTCGGGACAGCGTGGCTCTGTCTTTGTGTCTTTGTTTCTTAGTGAGTTGGTTGGATTTTAAAAATATATATATATGGGTGTTTTGCCTACTTATACATCTAGGAACCATGTGTATGTAGTACCCGATGAAGCCAGAAGAGGGCACCAGAGCCCCTGAAATAAGAGTTACAGATGGTTGCTGAGGATTGAACTCAGGTCCCATGGAAGAGCAGCCAGTGCTCTTAACTGCTGAGCCATCTCTCCAGCCCCTAATTGATAAGATTTCTACCATGAACACTGTCCAGTGAAGACTCCAGGCAGGCTTCCTCTCTGTTCTCCCAGTGTGGCTCTGGCTAAATTCTAGATCCCTATAGCTTAGACAAGGCATGACAATAAATACACCCAAAATAATATGGAATCTGCTACTTGGAAATCAAGTCATGAGCTGGATGTGGCTCAACAGAAGAACACTTGGCTAGCATTTGTAAGCCCAGGATTCCCAGAACAAAAACACATTATGCAAAATCCACGTTGGAGGGCTTCAGGCAGATCTTAGCAGGTTCTTATGGCTAGCCTTACTGGCAAGCAGGTTTGCACCGGCAGTACAGCTCATTGTTACCCCTTTGTCCCTTCTGTAGAAATTAAAGAGACAGACGGGAGCTCACAGATCAAGCAGGAGCCAGACCCCACGTGGTAGACCGTGGCTCTCCAGGGTAAGAGCCTCGCCCAGCTGTCCTTGTCCATACACCCTGCAGGCTGATGTGCAGACACACCCCTTCTACTCTAGCTGTGAGGCGGGAGGCCACCCTTGGGATACGTGGCCCAGAGGTCTTTCTCACTCAAAGATGTAGCAGAGATGAATGAGGTGGCAGAGACAGGTGGGTCTCTTGTCAGTTCCAGGCCAGCCAGGCTCTGTGGTGAGACCCTGTCTCGTGGCGGGATAGGGTAATAGAGAGGTAGTCTTCCTTAAAAGAGACATGTTGGTTTTGAGTCTGTGTGCCGAGGTTGGCTTCCCTCTGTCTGACCTCTTTAGGCCAGTCACAAGCCCAGCCCCATCAATTGCTGACTTGCTCAGTGTGACCCAGCCACTAAGAGGCAGGCTACAGTGACCCACAAGTGAGGAGACGGCAGTCTGTCACCTGCTCAGCCTGCCTTCTGCCGGGCAGCCTCTGTGATGTGCCTGACCCTGTCAGATCACAGACTTAGGGTTTCCTGTCTTTCACAGCTGCATTTGGGTCTGTACTTGTATCAGATGGGAGAGGGTGTGTGACAAGAGACTGTCTGTCACATGCCGTCATCTGACTCACCCACTGCCTGTTTGTTGTCTCCACAGTGGAGCCCCGGCGTGAGTGGTGAAGAAGCGCTTTCAGGCCCGTTCCTGCCGGCTCTGTAATATACGTGTATAACAGAAATACCTTCTATACAAACCTTCTTTTCTACTTCTAGATAGAAATGGCTACTTTCTCAGCAGTTCTGTGAATTGAACTCCGCAGCGTGTTGAGATGCGCGTGCCTGGCTGGCTTGGGAATGCACTAGAAGGATTTTGCAGCAGTGCTGGAAAGAGGCGGGGATGGCAGGGACGACTCTTAGGGTTTCTTATGCATTGGGCAGGGCCTTGGGCTGCAGGGCGTATCCCGTAGGTGAGAAATGCCTACAGGGCATCTTGGCTTCCGCAGTGAAGGAAGTCCCTGTGCTAGTCAGTGCTTTAGTTTTCTACTGAAAACCAGCTCCGAGGTCTTGCACTTGGCTGCCCCTCCTACCCAGGGGAGGGCTGCTGTCCGCGTGTGGGATGAAGCCTCTTCCCAAGCTCCATCATGATGTCTGTCCTCACTGCCATTCAAAGCAAAGCTGGCCAGTGAGAAGCCAGCGCATCCGAGTGCAGCTGGAGAGGCTGTCCCTGTAGCCTCTCTCACGGTCACTTTGCAGCGAGTACATTTCTGGGTGTATCCTGAAGGTCAGAGGTCAGAGGTCAGGTATGCATGCTTGAGCAGCTGGATGACTCAACCTAGCCCCAGCTGGGACCCACAGTGGCCTGGGGTGCTCTGGACGCAGCTACGGGTGGAGCCAGGCTGGGCTGTGTTTTGTTGGTTGGTTAGTCTCTAACCACCAGTCTGGCCTCGTCGCCAGGGTTGGGAGAGAGGACCTTGGTGTCCACACCCTCTGTGGGGACCGTGTGGGGGATCACAGACGGTGCAGTTGTATACAGTCACAGCTGTCAGCAGGTAAAGGGTGTGAGGGCACGGTTCTCAGTAGCATCACCACGATGTTCACAATGGGAAATGATATCACACGGTAGCAGAGGTAGGCATTTTATGTGTTCCTTATATTTTACCTCAAATTGTAGATATAGGGTAATAAATAAAATCCATCCATGCCTTTCACATGCAAACTCATTCTTTTTATGCTGTCTTCATGGGCCCCTGGGGAGGCTGGTGTGGGCTGGTGGGGTACTCACCTCAGACCCTTGATGATTGGACACCTATGTTCTTGGTGTTTCTGAAGAAGTCACTGGTTTGTCGAGCGGCAGCTGTGCCCAGCCTCCACACGCCTGCATCTTCTGTGTGTTGGAGATGGAGGAGAACGCTGAGGCCAAAGCCACACCCCAGGGGAGTCTGAGTCCCTACTAGAGGATGTAGAACAATGCCCACTCAGGCTGCAGCCAGGGATGTGAGGGCAAGTGGCCTGGCTCCCCTGCTCCTGATGGAATCTTAATACACTATGAACAAACCCCCTCCCCTGGTCAGCTGCCATGGTAACATGATGCACAGGAGAGGCAGCCAGGGGGCAGCGTCCTCACTCATCTGAGATCCTTCAGGCTTTAGCAGGCAGTATTCAGTGACAGGGCAGAGCAGAAGGTGCTGCTCACCCGGGGCAGCCAGGAAGCAGAGAGAAACAGGAGGTGCAGATGTTGCTTTCAGGGGTACACCCTGTTAGCATCCAGCTTCCCACCAGGTCCCCCCTCCCCCCAGCTTCTGGCATCTTCCAGTGGCACCAAGGTCAAAATCAAGCTTTCATTTATTCTGTGGACCTTTGGAGACATCACCCACACCATAGCACGAGATAGAACTGCCCTGGGTCAGACATGGCTTGTTTACAGGTGGGTGACGTGACAGCTGCCTGCACTAGGTAGGCAGGGAGGTGACAGCGGAACGGAAAGGGTCATGGCCACCCGTCAAGTTTTCATGGCTGGGATGTGACTCAATAGGATACTCATCTAGATGCACAGAATAAGCTAGGAGTGGAGTGTATCAGGGGCGGGGCTGGGGAGCCAGGAGTGCTGGGGCAGTCTCTGCTGCGTGGTAAGTTCAAGGCCAGCCCTGGTTAGATTAGACCCAGTCTCAGGAGGCAGATGCAAGATGATTGCTGTTGGTTGGAGACCAGCTGGACTACAGGATGTAGCTCAACTAATCATGGCTGGGTTACCCGGCCATCTAGCCAAGTGCTCTGACACACAGTAGGTGGCCCCTCACCTGCCCCACCTACGCTTGTATCTTGCGGTCTGGTTTTGAGGAAGGCCTAGTGCAGAAAACTTAGCTGACACAATGCCAGTTGGTAAGGCGTTTCCTGTCACTGAGGGAACAAAAGGCCTTGTCTTTATGGCCTTCCTTCAAAGGGTCAGGTTGAAAGCCAGCTCATACCTGTTAGTGGACAGTGGCACAAAGATCCAGAGTTCAAGACCATCTTCAGCTACAGAGTGAATCCACAGCTAGTCCAGGAGGCTGTCTCAGTAACCAGCGATAGGAAAGACGGTTGAGCTGAGTGTAGTTCCAGAGGCCTGTAATGCCCGTCCTCAGAGCAGCGGCAAAGGTCCAGTGACCTGCACTCAGAACTTCGGGATTTCAGAACCTTGATCCTTGGTGACTGCTTACGAAGCCCACTTCAGTAGTGGCTTCTGTCCTTTGGGGACAGTCTAGTGGGTCCGTGTGTGCCTTGTTCCCAATCCACACCCTTCCCAGTCACGTTGTGTAGCCCACTCTGTAGGGGAACCGCCTCCCTCCAGCCCTCGGTGTCTCAGCTGCTATGGCTGACCGCCTGCAGTCTCCTGGCCTACAAAGGGAATACTGACTGCTTTTGTCCTCTGGGGTAAGCGTGCCCCTGGGGTTAACATTGGTAGCTCGATAAGCTGTAAGCAGCTGTCTACTATTCCGTCTGGAAGAGTTACCACAAGACGGAGAGACTTGGGGACTTGGAGAGATTTAGGTTGTGGGAGGATGCCTCAGCCAGCCTATTAGAACGTACACTCTGCAGCCCCAGCCGTTGCTTCCGGTTTGTTTTTTAATGTGTATGGCCATTATGCCTATGTGGACGGCTGCATGCATGAGCCTGGTGCCCGCCAAAGCCATCAAGTTCCACCAAGGTGGAACTGGAGCTGTAAATGGTTGTGAGCCGCCAAGTGGGTGCTGGGAATTGAACCCAGGTCCTCTGGAAGAGCAGCCAGTGCTCTTAACCATGAAGCCATCTTGACACCCCTTTCCACCCACTTTGTCACCTCACAAGTCTCATTTCCTACCAGGGATGGGGGCCAGGCCAGCGCACCTACCCCACTTTATTAGTTTCAGAGCTGAGTTCTGTGCCTAGGACCCACGTGGTGGCAAGATCTGACTCCCACACGTTGTCCTCTGACCTCCACACTCTGGCTTCTGTGTGCCTTGCTCTCCTTCCCCCCAGTAAATGTAGAAAGAGAGAAAGAAGATCTGTTGGCTGGGATGTGACTTGGTTGTCACAATGCTTGCAGAACATACCCAGAACCTTGGGTTCTGGCACCACAAACCAGGCATGGTGAGACCCTGGCTTTGAAAATGTTACCATCCTAGAGTATGTGACTAGCGGCACTGCCTGGTGACCAGCAGGAAGAGAACAGATCTTGTCACAGGAGCTCAGGGTGACATCCCCTGATAGCAGCGTGTCCCAACACTTTTTCAGTTGAGGGTGAGCTGCAGCTCAGTGGGGTACCTGATCAACATGCACAGAGCCCTGGATTTGCCCACAAACAAAGCAATCTCAGCCTTAGGCCAGCCTGGGAACATGAAATCCAGTCACACACGCACACATATACACAGTCTATCTTAGATCTGTTTTATATGTAATATTTAGGAAGATAGAGCCCAGAGAGGCTTATTAACTTGGCCCAGAGTACACAGTGTCAGTAGAACCTGCTGGTAAGTCTGTGTCATGCCTGCAGTGGTTAATCCCCGCGCCCAGGAGGCAGAGGCAGGCAGATCTCTTGAGTTCCAAGGCTGCCTGATCTCCAGGAGTTTCAGGACAGCCAGGGCTACCCTGGAAAACCCCGTCTTATAACAACAACCACCCGACTCCTGTTGAACGTTAACCCTTTCCACCACTTGCCCAGTTCCAGACAGCTCTCAGATGGTTCCTGCTTGCTAACGGGCAACATTTGCCAGGCTTGGCCCTCAACCTTATTTCCAATTCGTAACAGCCTGAAAAGTGGACAAAATGGCTGAGCCATTTTATGGATGAGGAAAGTAACTGGCTCAGAGCTTGAGTAAGCTTGCTAAGGGACATGCTAGGCAGGGAGTCAGTGCCCATGGTCAGACTGCAGGGCACAGTGCCTACAGTCAGGATCTATTCAAAACCCCAATACGGAGCACCTGGAGGGCCCAAGAAGGGAGTCCCCAGTGGCGGGTCTGAGGAGTGTCCTGAGTTGGACTTCCTGCAGCTACTGACTGTTCTGAGGCCTCACATTCCTCCCCCAGCGGAATCCATCCCATTCCATGTTGCTGAGAAAGAGCCCCAAGGAGTCAAAAGCTAGGAAGTGATCTTTCCATGCACCTGCTCGCCCCCACAGCCTTGCTCCACAGAGTCCAGCTGTGAAACCCTGCCCATCTTGCTGGGAAGATGGTGGGTCACTGAGAAGCAGCAGGAGGCTGAGCAGGGAAGGGGAAGTATTGGGAGAAGGAGACCTTTAACCCCAGCATTTGGGAGACAGAGGCAGGCAGATCTTTGTGAGTTGGGGGCCAACCTGGTCTACAGAACAAGATCCAGGCCAGTCAGGGCTACACAGAGAAAGCCTGTGAAGGAGGACAGGGGAGGAGGAAGAACTGAAGAACAAGAGGAGGAGGAGAAGGAGAAGAAGAAGAGGAAGAGAAGAGGCAGCAGCAGGAGGGGTTTATATTAAATGTGCCAAGAACTAAAGATTAAGGCAGTTTTGTTTTAATCTGAGGAAGCCACAAATTCCTTCTGATAGAAGGTCCCTGAAGTCACTTCACTGTCCTCATCTCTGACAGCAAGCTACTTTTTTCATGACGCCTTCCCTGTCTTGACTTGGGGGATTTCCTGGTTAAGGAAATGGCCAGCCTGGCCTCTGGTCTGGGGAAAGCCAAGCGGCTGAGGGCCGACTGGGAGACAGGTCAAAGTCCTATGGTCCCGAGCAGGAAGGGCCTGATGCCACTGCCTGGCCTGGTCTGGCCTAATGGGAAAAGCTCTTTCGGGGCTTATGCTCCCTGGAATAATGCCCCAAGTCATTCATTTGTTCAATCATTCATTCACATCACCCCAAGGCCAGTGATTAAAGGCTATGAGCCTGAGCGGCTGGGAAGATGGCCCAGTACTTAGAAGGCCTTGCTGTTGCTCCAGAGGGCCTGAGTTCAGTTCCCAGCACCCACCTGTGGCTCCAGGTCCGAGGAACCTGTGGTACCTTTTTAACCTCCGTGAGCACTAGCACACTGGTGACGTACATTCATACATACACATAAGTAAACATCTTTATTCATAATCAATATGGCCGGGCAGTGGCCTTTAATCCCGACACTTGGGAGGCAGAGGCAGGCGGCTCCAGTCCCAGGAGACCCCATGCCCTCCCTGGCCTCTGAGGGCGCCAGGTGTGCACACGGTGTATGAACATCCCGAAAGTCAAATGCTCGTACACTAAAATCTTTTAAAAAATAGCCATGGTGTTATAATACAAAGTGAATAGTGATATATGTACACATTAAGCTTAAAACATTCTGTCTCCCCAAAACATCTGTGTGTGTGTGTGTGTGTGTGTGCCCATAAAGTCAGAAAAGGATGTCTAATGTTCTGGAATTTACTGATTAAGAACTACCTGGGTGTCTGCAAGAACAGCATGGCCTCAAACTCTCCTTTGTCTTAGGGGGAGCTTTGAACTTAGAACCTGGTACATGCCCTAGCATATGCTTTTCAACCAAACTACACTCCCCATCCTCAATTCACTTTTTAAAAAAGGGGGAGGGATGGGGCAGGGGTGCTGGGAGATTCTCAATGGGTAAAGGCACTGACTCCGGATCCTACACAGTGGAAGGAAAGAACGGACTCCTGCAAGTCGTCCTCTGATCCTGGTGCACAGGACAACTTCTACCTGATCCCCCACCCCCACCAAAGCAATAAATGTGATTCCAAAAGTGTAAAAGCCCGAAAGGGGGCGTAGGGCACACACTTGTTAATCCCAGCACTCGGGAAGGAAGAGGAGGCAGAAGGATCTGGAGTTCAAGTTGGAGGACAGCCTGGGCTACAGGAGACCATCTCAAAAGATCAAAAAGGTAAAATAAATAGTTCACAGGTATTAAAAATAAATCCTTTGCCGTGACAGAAAAGACAGAGAATAAAAGAAAAATTGGCCCTGTTTATAGAGGTCATTGCAAGGTGAAACACTTAAAAAAAATAAGCACATGTTGCCTCCATTTCTCATTCGAGAGGGAGTGGGAGGAGAAGGGGAAGGTCTCAGAAGTGCAGTGGGAAGGTGGCTGTGCGTGGGGCCTCGGGCCACCGCCACCGGACAGCCCCACTGTCTGCAGTTACGCAAGCGCCCACAAGACAAGAAGGAAGTGCTAGGGGCCTGATGGTTAGCCTGCCACAGTCACCCTAGGAACTTTCCACAGCCTGCCGCCTGCCAGGCCCAGGTGCACAGCAAGCCTGATGTTTTTGCTGGACTTTCCAGACCACTAGGGACTGAGATGAGTCTCATCCGAGAACCAGCCAGTGTGTGAGCCAGGGCTGACACCATTCTCAGCTCCTTACTGTAGTAGAACTCACCCTCAGGGCTGGGTGTCTCAACACAGATTCCCCCTATGCATCTGGAGACCGAGAGAGCAAGATTGAGAGTTCGAGGCTAGCCTGAATAGCTTAGCCTCAAAATAACAAGAAAGGTCAGTGATGTTGCTAGGTGACAGAGCACTTTGCCTTAGAGTCCCTGGAAACAGGCTGGGGCCGTGTCTCAGAAGTAGAGGCTCTGTAACTTTGGAATCTCCAGACTGCACTGTAACCTGGCCCTACCCACTTTCTCTTGAGTCCTAGCCAGAGCCATTGCAAGTAGGCACAGCATTGGCTAACCGGGTTGTAGACAGAAGTCTTGAGGCCTGTGCCCCTGGTGACCTGGTAGCTTTTGAGCCACCCACTGGGGAATAGGAGAGGGGCCTTACCTACCTCCCTCCCACTCACCCCCACCACCACCACTATTTTTTTTTCTAAACAGGGTTTCTCTGTGTAGCCCAGACTGTTCTAGAACTTACTCTGTAGTCCAAGCTAGTCTCTAACTCAGAGAGCCGCTTGCCTCAGCCTCCCGAGTGCTGGGATCAATGGCGTGCACTGCCACCACCACCTGGCTCAGCCCTGCCACTTTTGAAACTGTGTCTCACTATATATCTCTGTCTGGCCTGGAACTCACAGAGATCCACCTGCCTCTGCCACACTAGGGAGATAACCCAATGTACTCCGCACGGCTGCTTCCTTCTCTGTCTGCATAACCAGTCCTTCCTGCTGAGTGTGGCCACCATCAGTCCAGCACTCCGGGGCCAGGCCTACTCCTCCCAGGAAATCTGTCTCGTCAGCTCAGGGCAAGGCTCTGCAAGAGAAGCCTGCTGACCAGGCTTTTTGTCTCTCCTTCTCCAGTGTTGGTGACATTAGAGTCCTCCTCCACTGCTGAGGTTAAAGACACTTGCCACCATGCCTGGCTCCCAAGTTCCCTTTCAGGCTGAGCTGTCTGAGGAGATGTCAAACTCTTCTATGAAGGATTAGTACGTGGTCAGATGTTGTCTTACCTATATGGGTGTCTACTGATGTCTACATGTGTATGCAGACATAGTCTCTCCGGAGTCACCTTAGTTCTGAGTCAGGGTCTTTGCTGACTTAAAACTCACCTGGAGGCTAGGCTGGCTGGCCAGGGAGTCCCAGAGAGCCTCTCGATTCTGCTTTCCTAGTGCTAAGATTAAGAGCACACACCAGAAGCTAAGCACTGATGGCATATGCCTTTAGTTCCAGCACTGGGAAGGCAGAGGCAGGTAGATGGATCTCTGAGTTTGAGGCCAGCCTGCTCTACAGAGTGAGTTCTAGGACACAGGGGCTACACAGAGAAACTGTCTGGAGAAACCAAAAGATAAAAAAAAAAAAAAAAAAAA
>NW_021604614.1:2921509-2927339 GCF_004785775.1 Grammomys surdaster
CCTCTGCCTCCCAAGTGCTGGGATTAAAGGCGTGCATCACCACTGCCCGGCCTGAGCTTTTCTTTAATGTAGGTCCTGGGGATAGAACTTAGGTCCTCAGGCTTGTATGCCAAGGACTTTATCAGCTGAGTCATGTCCCCAGTCTTGTAGCACTTCTAAAGACAATCTCATGTAGGCCAGGCTATCCTCATCCTCAAGCTGACGCTGGCCTTGAACTCCTGATTCTTCACCTGCCAAGCCCTGGGATCACAGGGTTGTTTTTTTTTTTTTAAAGGTGTATTTATTTTATGTATGGGTACACTGTAGGGTATCTTCAGACACACCATTAGAGGGCATCAGATCCCATGACAGATGACTGTGAGCCACCATGGGATTGCTGGGAATTGAACTCAGGAAGAGCAGTCAGTGTTCCTAACCGTTGAGCCACCCATCCCTCCATCCCCATGTTTACTGTTTTGTGTGAGGTTATTAGTAGGCGTGAGGCAGGGAGATACAGACAGGGAAGATGGAAGACAGGAAAGGAAGAACGGGGCTGGTGCAAAGGCCCTGGAATGGAAGCGGTTGGGTGGTTCAGAAGTGGGGAGAGGCCCAGTGCCTGGGGCTGGGCAATGGGCGGTAGGTAGAACAGGTTTCCTGCACTTTCGTGCCCACGGCTGCTCCACCACCCTGCTGAAACTCAGTCATCCCCAGAAAGTGAAAGACTAAGGGAGAGCGAGCCTCCTGGGCCCTCCCCACCCCCACCCCACAAGCAACAGAAAGAAACCACTTCTTCTTTTTAGTGTATTTAAGGCTCAGCACAGGCCATAGGGAGAAGTGGCCCTGTCACGGCCCAGCCATGGGGGACACCTTTATTCGTCATATCGCCCTCCTGGGCTTCGAGAAGCGCTTCGTCCCCAGCCAACACTATGTGAGTAGCCTTAGAGTGTCCTGCAGGAGCGCATAGTGGGGACAGTGCTGTCACCCTGGTGCTACCCAAAAACCAACCACCTGGACCAGGAGAAGGATATCGGAGAAGGGGGACCAGGGGAGGCTATGAGGGGGATGGGGACCAGGAGAAGGATATCGGAGAAGGGGGACCAGGGGAGGCTATGAGGGGGACAGGGACCAGGGGAAGATGTACCTCCGTGGGGACTTCTCAGGCACCGGGCTCGTTGTTATCCTTGGGCTTCAGGCTTCTCTTTGGTGTCTGCAAAGGACTCTGCCATGGTGGGCAGACACCCCTGCACACCATCCCAGCTGCCTCCCTCTCTGTCTTCACACTGAGCCCCCATCCATGCCCGAGAGCCACCACCCTTTGTCCAGTGCCTAGGACCAAGGCTCACTCCTCTCAGGGAACCTCCCTGTCTAGTCAGCTGCGGGAGAGGCGGCGAGGCCTGTAGACTGTGGCTTTTTGTCTCTCTTTCTCTACAATGTTGGTTACATTTGAGTTTAGATCCCTAGGAGGTGACATCACCAGAAGGGCCGAAGCCTCCGGTTTGTCCTGGGGAGATAAGGTAGAGAAATATCTGCCCATGTATCTAGACTCTATCACTGGGTCTGCAAGGCCAAAGGCAGGCCAGAGATGACGACACCTAGTACTTGTGAGGTGTTTACCTGGGATGCTTAGAATGAGCCAAGTTTTTCTCTCCCTCTCTCTCTCTCCTCCCCATCTCCCTCCCTCTCTAAATATAAATATTCTGAGTCATTCCACAATAAGTGAGTGACTTTGTAAACCAAAGCCACACCAGAAGAGGGGACAGCAGTCGGTCACCCTGGGTGTTTCCTTCATGTCCTCCATCTCTCCCCTGGAGACAATCACAGGGTTTTTTTAGACAGAGTCTCACAAAACCCCAAAGATTGCCTCACCGCCACCCCTCAGCCTTTCATCCAAGGCTGAAAGGCAGCCAGGGACACAGACTGGCCCTCGCGGGCGCTGAGTGGCCCTCTCGGCTCTAACGCCCCTCAGGTGTACATGTTCCTGGTTAAGTGGCAGGACCTGTCGGAGAAGGTGGTCTACAGGAAATTCACCGAGATCTATGAGTTCCATGTGAGTATTGGGGGAGGGGTGGGTTCTACCTGTAGCTTTGCCTTCGTGGACCTCAAGCTCAGCTTGTATCTGAAGAGGTTAGCCTGGGCTATGTAGTGACTTCCCGGGCTACACAGTGAGACCCTGTCTCAAAATAAATAAATGAATGAGACAGGGACAGACAGACAGACAACACATACACACACACACACACACACACACACACACACACACAGAGGGTCGAGGAGGAGAGAGAATTTCAATGGGACATGTGTGGACCCAATGGCTTCCCCTCCCGGTGAGTGTTATGAACTGTTCTGTCTTAGATCTTTCAGAGTATCCTCTTTTTCTTTCTTGTGTATCTAAGACTGGCCTCAAACTCACTACACAACGAGGATGCCTTAGAACTTCTGATCCTCCTGCCTCACTTCCTGAGCGTGTGCCTCTCCCCCACCCCATTTATGCACTGCTCAGGGTGGAACCCGAGGCTTCATGCATGCTAGGCTAGCCCAGGCTTCATGCTTGCCCTCTGCCACAAAGCCCAGCCCAGGTTTTCTTCTATCCAGAAAATGCTCAAGGAGATGTTCCCCATTGAGGCTGGCGAGATCCACACCGAGAACAGAGTCATCCCGCACCTCCCGGGTAAGAGCATAGCCTGAGCCCCTCAGCAGGGTCCCCTGCCCCGGGGGCCCCTCCTCTGCTTTCCCTTCCCACACGCTTTTGGACTTGCGTGAGTGTGCTCGTGGGTCTCTGGTTTCCCCTACCCAGCACCCAGGTGGTTCGATGGGCAGCGTGCCGCCGAGAGCCGCCAGGGCACACTCACTGAGTACTTCAACGGCCTCATGGGACTGCCCGTGAAGATCTCCCGCTGCCCACACCTGCTGGACTTCTTCAAAGTGCGGCCTGATGACCTGAAGCTGCCCACAGACAGCCAGTGAGTTGCCACCTCCCCGAGGGGAGTAGGGGTGGGGAAGGGACACGGGGACAGAATGCACAGAGGGTGAGGAACCCCAAGTTCAGAGAGGGTGAGGGACTTCCCCACAGACAGTGCTCTAAACCTGTGTCCTGAGACCTGGCCAACACTGCATCTACACAGGCTCGTGTCACTATGGGGCATTTTGGAGGGGCCAAAAGGGACCCCTCCTCGGAGCTCATGAGAGCCCCTCACTGGCCAGGCAGTTCTCTGTAACTGGCAGAGAAGGGCTGGCTTTGCCATCTCCCCAGGGTTTGCCGTACATGGAGCTTCCTCTGTGTGCCCCCTCCTAAGTTTGACTGCATAGACAGTCATCCCCCTCACTTGTAAGACATTCTGTGTCCCCACCCCACTTCCACTCCCAGGGCTGGGCCAGTGGATACCTTCTCTTCTGTGGTGACCTTTTCTCTGGTTTCTTTTTCTATGGGGAAGTCCTCCTGCAGGTGTAACCTGAAACCTTCCCTTCCCGTCTGCTCCATATTGCCTGTTCTTTCTCCAGGGTGAAGAAGCCAGAGACATACCTGATGGCCAAAGATGGCAAGAGTAACGTAGCTGGTAAGAGGCTAGAGGTGCCCAGGGACAGGGGCACCTGGGGGTGGGGATACACAGGTACTGTGGACGTAATTAAAGATATAATTAAAGTGTGGGATTGTGGGAACAGACCACTGAGGAGGAGTAGCTTTGGGGCCATTGTTACCTTGGAGATTGGGGTTGTCCTCACCAGCCACAGTCCAAGGCAAGAGAATCAGGAGTTCAAAGTCATCCTTGGCTATACAGTGGATTTGAAGCTATCCTGGGCTACATGAAACCCTGTCTCGAAAGATAAACAGGGCCAGGTGTAGTGGTGCCTTGAGTCCCAGCACTAGGGTGGCCGAGGCAGGTAGCTCTATGTGAGTTCCAGGCCAGACCTACCCAGTGAGACCCTGTCTCAGAACGATGCGTTTGAAAGCCACAGAGGTGCTCTGGGAGTATGCTAACCTCATCTACCGAGAGCATAGTTCTTATCACCTTCCTTGTGTGTGTGGAAGGTGCTAGGTGCCCAGTACACTCAAGGCCACCATCATGAAGTGCTCAGTACACGCGAGGCCACCCTTATGAGCTTGGCTGATTTCCAGTTTGCAGTGTGTGCCAACTCCCATGAGCCTGGAGCTGGGTAGCTTGCCCATGTTTTCCTCGGTGTCCCCCCACAGGGGGCTGCCCTCCCTGCTGTGTCTGTTCACTCCACCCTCCCTCTGTGCAGACATCACAGGCCCCATCATCCTTCAGACCTACCGGGCCATCGCTGACTACGAGAAGAGTTCAAGAACGGAGATGACTGTGGTAACTGGGGACGTGGTGGACGTCGTGGAGAAAAGCGAGAGCGGTCAGCATCTCCCCCCCCCCCCGGGTTTGGGGGGGCATATGTAGCCCTTGAGTTTGTGCTGAAGCCCGAGCCACCTCTGGCCCTCATTTTAGGCCTATCCTGTGCCCAGATTGCATTAAGGGGCATTGTCCCACATGCTCATGGCAAAGAGCTCTGAGCTCATGCTCCTGGGGTGGGATTTGGGTGTGGGGTTTGGGGACATTGGTGAGTGTGAGCAGTGGGTGTCTCCTTCTCTGTGTCCTCACCACCCTCATGTCATCCATGAAGGCTGCCGGACACCACCCCTCATTTTCCTCTCTGTGCTCCCAACATAGGCTGGTGGTTTTGCCAGATGAAGACAAAGCGAGGTTGGGTCCCTGCATCCTATCTGGAGCCCCTTGACAGTCCTGACGAGGCAGAGGACCCGGATCCCAACTATGAAGGTGCTTCCTGCCCTCTGAGGCAATATGGGGTGTGAGATGAAGGACAGGAAGGGGGTGCAAGGGCATGAAGAGGCCAGTAGCTCTTACGTTATTTTCAGCTTGGAGGCCTGGGTAGATGGTGATAGTGTTGGTCAGAAGAGTAGAGGCAGAGCAGAGGGACACGGAGAAGATAGCCAGGACTGTGTGATCCATGTGGAGCCTGGTACCAGGGCGGGGGAGGGATGACAGAAAGCTGAGCTGAGAAAGGTTGGCTGGGAAGGAGGGCTCTCAGGAGGTGGCATTAACATGGACCCCCAAGGTAAAAGTTGGCACATCCAGGTCTTGAATAGTCTGCACTGTGTTTGAAAGCAGAATTTTTTTTTGGTTATGTTTTAAGACTGAGAGATTCTACTGTGTGTGGTGGGGGATCTGTCACCTCACCTTTCAGGAGGCTCAGACAGGAGGAGCTCAAGTCCAAGGCTGCTCAGGAAGGCTGCAGAGCATGTCTCAGTCTGGGCAACGTGGTGACACTCTGCTAAAAAAAATATTATGGTGTGGGTGAACATGTGTGTTCATGCATGTGTGTGTGTGTATTTGTCTGTGGTGTGTGTGCATGTGGTGTGTATGTGTCTGTGTGCATGTGTGTGCACGAGTGTGAGGTGTATATTAGTGTTACTCTGGTTTCTATTGCTATGATAGCCCCATGGAAACAGATCCATCAACGAGGTAACTCAGGGCAGGAAGCTGGAGGCAGAAACTCAAGTAGAAGTCATGGAGGAACAGTGCTCTCTGGCTTGCTCAGCCTGCTTTATACAATCCAGGACTGCCAGCCCAGAGGGATGGCTGTCTCACAATGGGCTGAGCCCTCCCACATCTTTAATCAAGAAAATGCCCCCCCCCCATAGACTTGCTTACATTCTGATGGAGGTGTATTCTGGTGAAACCTCAATAAAGGTTACACTTCCCAGATGACAGCTTGGGACAAAAACACCTAACCAGTGTGCCTACACACCACACACACACACACACACACACACACACACACACGTACATATGCTAGCACTAAGAGTGTAGCTCAGAAGTAGAGC
>NW_021604614.1:2927439-2954681 GCF_004785775.1 Grammomys surdaster
TGGGGGCGTGGCTCAGTGGAAGAGCCCCTGCCTAGAATCCCCAGGGAGGGGCTGGGGACGTGGCTCAGTGGTAGAGCCCCTGCCTAGAATCCCCCAGTGAGGGGTTGGGGGTGTGGCTCAGTGGTAGAGCCCCTGCCTAGAATCCCCCAGTGAGGAGCTGGGGGCGTGGCTCAGTGGTAGAGCCCCTGCCTAGAATCCCCCAGTGAGGGGCTGGGGGCGTGGCTCAGTGGTAGAGTATCTGCCTGTAATCCTCCAGTGAGGGACTGTGGCTTGGTTCAACAGTAGAGTAACCACTAGAATCCCCCAGGGAGGGGCTGGGGGCGTGGCTCCACAGTAGAGAACTTTCACTTCACGTTACAAGCCCTTGGTCCTATCCTTACAGTGTATAAAAGATTATCTTTTAAAAACTTAGAAAGGGAAACCGAGAAGGAATAATCTCTCTGAGGGCACTGAGGAGCGGGTTGTGTGCTTGTGGTAGTGGCTAGACAGTTGGAGGAAGCTGAGAGCTGGGTAGACCCTCACCTCACTGGCTGCTCCCTCCACGGACCAGGTGAACCGTATGTAAGCATCAAAGCGTACGCTGCTGTTGAAGAGGACGAGGTGTCCCTGTCTGAGGGTGAAACCATCGATGTCATTCATAAGCTCCTGGATGGCTGGTGGGTGGTCAGGTAGGCGACACCCCCGCCCCCGCACACATCTATCTTAGTGGGTTTGGGAGACCTTACTTGGGCTCTGAGCTGACTTGGCTGTGTGATTCTGGAGTCGTCTGTCCCCCTTAACCACTGAGTTTCATCTCCGACTTTCCACAATCAAACAAACAAAATTAAAAAAAAAACGATAAGGAAAAATGATTCGTCTATTTTGTTTGGCTTGTTTTTGTTTTTCCAGACAAGGTTTCTCTGTGCAGTCTTGGCTGTCCTGGCACTCACTTTGTAGACCAGGCTGGCCTCGAACTCACAGAGACCTGCCTATCCCTGCCTCCAGAGTGCTGGGATTAAAGGTATCAGCCACCATCGCCCAGAGACACTTAGACTCTTAAAGGTGTCACAGTATACACCTGCAAGATACACGTCTAGCTTCTTTCCCTTGCCCAGACTTGGACAGGAGGGCTGGGGCGTGCAAAGGTTGGGTTGATACAGATGAGGAAAGTTTGGCCTTTTGGATGTGGATGTTTGAAATCTCTAAGCTTGCATTGGTCCTCATGGGTGAGGCATTTTGAAGGCCTCCAGCTGACTGCCTGAGCCTCCAGTGTGACCTATCTTGCAGGAAAGGGGATATCACCGGCTACTTCCCATCCATGTATCTGCAGAAGGCTGGGGAGGAGATAAGCCAGGCCCAGCGACAGATCAGAAGCCGCGGGGCACCACCTCGCAGGTGAGACGGGTCCTGATGGGGCAGGCCTGGGGGGAGACCTGAGGAGGTTTCTGGCTGGGTAGGTACCTACCAGGTTTAGTGCTGTGCCTTCGCTGTTGTTGGAGGTGGCAGACACAGCGATGGAGGGGAAGGAAGGTCAGGGACAGACCTAGAGAGGTGCCCGCAGATGTTTAGAGTCCTTGGGGGCAGTCCCAGAGCAAGGGTCATGTTGATGGCCAAAGTGGGTATGGGAAACGGTCCTGGGCTCTGAGACTGGGTGGGATCCGTAATGCCCCCACCCCCCACAGCTCCTGCAGGTCCCCTTGCCTCTACTTCAATTGTTAAATATATGCTTAGGACCTGAGGAGTGCCAGTCCCTCTGAACTCACTTGCTGAGGCCAGGCATAGGATCTCAGGTTGTCCTAGTCTCCTACTTTCTCTAGCCAGGCTTAGGGTTTCAGGAGTGTCCACCCGTGCCCCGGGGGCAGCGACTCCGGGTCACTGACACCTGCATCCCTGTTGGGCCAGGTCGACCATCCGCAACGCACAGAGCATCCACCAGCGTTCTCGGAAGCGCCTCAGCCAGGACACCTATCGTCGCAACAGCGTCCGATTCCTGCAGCAGCGCAGACGCCCAGCGAGACCCGGGCCGCAGACCGCGGTTGGCGCAAAGGGTGAGCGCCGGAGGGGGCGAGGCTGGGGCTGCAGGGCGGAGAGGTGAGTTCTTAGGGCCCCTGGGTCCAAGGGGCGGGTCGAGACCTAAGGATGGGATCATGACGAGAAAGTGCAAGCGGCTTACAACTGGGATGCTTGGGTGTCTGATGGTCCTGGCTTTGATTTGCAGACAATCCATCGACTCAGAGCGCCAAACCACAGCCCGCGGTGCCTCCGCGGCCCAGCTCGGACCTCATCCTGCACCGCTGCACAGAGAGCACCAAGAGGAAGCTAGCGTCCGCAGTATAAAGGACATAGGCCCTAGGCGAGTCCCTTGTATATTCCTGTATATACTTGTCTATAGCCTCGGGTCAGAGGCTCCTCCCCCGCCTTAATGTTTGGAGTGGACTGAGACTCTGCAGCGAAAGACAGGACTGGGGTTCTCTCCAGAGGTATTACTAGGACAAGAGGAGGCACTGAGCGCTGCTCAGGGGAGTTTGCAGGAACAAAAAAAAGTCTGATTACCTGCTGGCCTTCTGCCACAGACAAGTTTGCAGAAGGCCAAGTGCCTTAGGAACGCCCTGGGAAAGTGTTTCTCAACCTGTTGGCTGTGACCCCTTTGGAAAGGGTGTCGAAAGATTTTCACAGAGGTTGCCTAAGACCATTAGAAAACACAGATATTATTTTTTATAGATGTTTATATTACGAGTCATAAAAGTAACGAAATGACAGTTATGAAGTAGCAATAAAAATAATTTTATGATTGGGGGTCCCCACAACTTTGGGAACTAACTGTATTAAGGGTCACAGCATTCGGAAGGTTGTGAAGCACTGTCCTAGGGGCTCAGGATGTTGTCTAGTTGATAGAGTGCTTGACTAGAATGCACCAGGCCCTGGCTTCCATTCCCAGCATCCCATAATTGGGCGTGTCAGTGTTCCAGCCTCTGAACGGTCTAGCCAAGGCTTGCGTCTGTAATCTCAGAGCCAAGAGTCAAGAGAACTGCTCTTAGGTTCAAGGTCAGCTTGGGCCATGTAGGGAATTTGAGATCAGATTTAGCTCCAGTGTGAGATCCTGTCTCAAACCACCCCATCCCACAACGTAACCTTGGGATAGGGAGTCTTTGGAGTTGTGACGGAAAGCAGCCGTCATTAGTGGATAACGTCATTAGTTACTTTCATTGCGTTCATGCCTCTAAGACCTTGCTGGTATTTCTATCCTCAAATGCAATGACTGCTGGCTGGTCTTACGTCAACTTGACCCAAGCTGGTGTCATCTAAGGGAGGGAACCTTATTTGAGAAGATGCCTCCATGGGGCTGGAAAAATGGCCCGGTGGTTAAGAGCACTGGCTGCTTTCCAGAGGTCTGGGGTTCAATTTCCAGCATCTATAGGGTGGCTCACATCTGCCTGTATCTCCGGTTTTAGGGGATCTGACACCCTCACACAGACATATATGAACACAAAACATCAATGCACACAAAATAAAAATAAATACACATTGAAAACAATTTTTTAAAGAGAGAAAAATGCCTCCATAAGATCCAACTGTAAAGCATTTTCTCAGTGAGTCTTTGGGGGAAGGCCCAGCCCAACCATGGTGGGTGGCACCATCCCTGGGCTGGTGGTCCAGGGTTCTATAAGACTGAGCAAGTCAGTAAGTAGCACCCCTCCATGGCCTCTGCATCAGCTCCTGCCTCCAGGTTCCTGCCCTGCTTGAGTTCCCGTCCTGACTTTTTGCAGTGAGAACAGCAATGGAAGTATAAGCCAAATAAAACTCTTTCTTTTCTGCTTGCTTTTGATTGTGATGTTTTATCTCAGCAATAGAAACCCTAATTAAATCAGAAGCCATGGTGCAAAATGAAGCCACACATCTTGCAAAAGACGACGGCCTGGCATTGCAGGCCTGGCATTCCAGTTGCTCCAGAGAGGAAATATTTTCACCATGTTTCTTCTTGGAAAATAGGTCTCGCTGCAACGTATCCCGGGCTGTCCTTGATCCTCCTGCCTCGGGCTTCTGAATGAACCCTGAATTCCAAGTGTGCACCATTTTTAGTTTTGTTGTTTGTTTTTTAAAGTGAAGTCCTGCTGAGATGTCCCCCCTTTATGGGGACAGGTGTGTGTGTGTGTGTGTGCGCGCGTGCGCATGTGCACACACTGACTCAGGACTCCATGTCCATCAGGCTGGCCTCTAACTCCCTAGGTGCTGGCAGATGACCATGAGCTCCCCATCATCCTGTTTCCATCCTTGAGTGCTAGAATTTCAGCCGTGCACATCCTTACCCCACAGTTGTTTGCCGAAATTTCTGATCTTGCTGATGTTGCCTTTAGCAGCCTTAGTGTTTCTTTCCTGCCCTGTGCTGGCCAGGGAGGCTGCCCAAGGGCCTGTGTGTGCCGGGAAGCCAAGGAGGGAGCAAGGGCCACACCCATGGCTGCCAGCTTGTTGGGGCGTCACTGTCTGCTGATCATCAGTCTCTCTGAGTGAACATACAGTGCTGGCCTTACTCCAGTGTCTCTGGGCTTGAGAATCAGAGACAGGAATCCACAGCCCAGGAAATACAGGCAGTTTACTTGGGATAAATCTATCAGGAAGCAGGCAGAGGTCATTTGGGACTACACCAGCTTGGACACATTTTTTTGGGGGGGGGCACATTTTCTTTCTTTTCTTTTTTTCTCCCCCTCCACCCTCCCCCTCTACTCCTTCTCCTCTTTTTCAAGACAGGATTTCTCTGTGTAGCCCAGGCTGTCCTGGAATTCTCTCAGTAGACCAAGCTGGCCTTGAACTCAGAAACCCACCTGCCTCCTGGGTGCTGGGATTAAAGGCTCGTGCACCATGCCTGGCTAGTTGGGGGCCATATTTTAAGGTTTGTGAACTGGATGCACCCCAGTTAGATGGGTGTGTCCTCTGAGTTGGATTTGTCTGGGCCATTTCTCCCCCAGTCCTTTGACTGGAAGACATCAATGCCTGGCCTGAAGAAACAGCAACAAATTAAGAACAAGCTCCAGTCTCCGTCCCATTTATCAGGCCACGTAACTCCACAGACATCACATTGCCATGGTTACTGAAGAACACACTATATGCCATCCTCTCCACAGTGGCAGTACTTGTTAGCCCCCACAGGGTCTCACATCACATTACAGGGTAGAGAAGGAATGCACAGATGTCATGGAGTATTCCTGTAATCTCAGATCGCTGGAGGCTGAGGCAGGAGGATCTGGATTTCTAGGTCAGTCTGGTCTGCATAACAAGATCCTGTCTTGAAAGAGGAGGAGGGAGAGGGACAGAGGAAGAAAGGAGGACAGAGGAAGAGTGAAGAGGAGGAGAGAGGAAGGAGGGAAGAGGAAGGAGGAGGGAGGAAGAGAGGAAGAGGGAAGAGGAAGAAGGAGGTGGCCTTTAAGCCTCAACTTACCTGACTGTTAGATCCTGTGTTACTCTGGATTTTCCATTTCAGTCCTGACCGGTCTAGCTCCAGGCATGCAGAATACCTCAGAATTCTAGAATATGGGACAATGTCTCTAGACGATTGATTTTCCTTAAACTTGGAAGCTTACCAGACCACAGGGCATAGGCTGGGAACATGCAGAGACACCTGTATGTGTGCACACCCCTCGACAAACACACACAGCTTTCACAGTGGGTTTATTCAAACGGTACAGCCTGGGTGAGTGGCACAGCTCAGCGAAGCCAAGGGGAGCCAACAACTGGACCTACAACAGTTACCGGCTTTACTGAACCGAACTACAAAGGTCACCCGAACAAGTGTGATGTGTAAATTAGGATTCCAACTCAAAGTGGGGGGAAAGGGAACATTGTTTTTATTAAACCGAGGGGTTTAACAGTCTGTTGTTCTGGTCTCACAGCCTATTAGGTCTGGAACGTTCTGGGTCTCCACATAGAGGAATGGCCAGATTTCCTTCCTTTTCTCTTCCAGCAATTTCTCTTTATTGAAATGGGGTCTTGATAGGGAGCCAGGCTGACCTCAAACTCAAACTCAGATCCTCCTGCCTTGGCCTCCCCGGTACTCGGATGGCGGGCTCCCGCCCTCCGCTCCCGGGAGCGCCGAGCCCCACTGCGCGTCCTTCTTGCTCAGCTTCATGATGGAGAAGAGCTGTTCGCAGATGTGGGTGCTGCTGAACATGGACAGCATCTTGGCACAGTGGCTCCTGTATCTGGGGTAACTGCTCCAGAGGTGCTTGTAGAAGTCCGGGATGCCCACCTTGTCGTACTTGGTCCTCAGCACCGTGTTGCACTGCAGGTCGATCACCTCCATCTGGAGCTCCTCGCGCACGCTGTCAACCTTGATGGAGAATGGGGAGCTGAACAGGGACAGCTCGCTCTCACACGATTTGAAATCCGTCAGGCGCTTCTGGAACTCGGCCTTCAGTTCTACGATCTTGGGGATGTAGTTGAGCCCGTCGCTCTCACTCCGGGAAACCGATTTCAGTGTGGGGAAGTGGGCCAGGTTGTTCCTGGCCAGATGCGTCTCCCAGAGGCACAGTTTCGCTAGGAAGGCCCGGATGAAATCATACATCTGGGTCACGATCTGTGAATGGCCTTGGAGGGAGGCATCCAGTGTATTGAGGTGCGTTGTCATGTCCACTAGGAAGGCCAGGTCCAGGATCCAGTCCTGAGAGCTGAGCTGGGGCACAGGTTTGCCCCGGGAAGACATGAAGGAGTCTATTTCCTCCAAGGATTCGAAGAACCTCCTGAGGACCAGCCCTCGGCCCAGCCATTTGAGGGCCGTGTGGTACAGTAGGCTGCCATACTGACTGTCCAGCTCGTAGAGCAGTGTCGTGAAGTCGCCGTGGTTCAGGCCACGGGAGCAGATCCAGTTCACCGAGTCTACCACCACGTCCATGACGTGGCCCATCCTTAACTTCTGGGCGCACAGCCACTCGGGGTGAATGATACAGCGCATGGACTTGAGGTCGGCTCCCTTGCAACATGAGGCTGCCCTGGCTCTGAGCTTCGTCACCAGCCCGCTGTTGGCATCCACCATGGCCGGCGTGCCCGTGGAGGCCACACTCACCAGCTTGGACCAATCGATGTTGAACCTCTTGAGACTCTTCTCCACGCGCAGGAATATCTCATTCCCGGATTTGGCACCTGTCATGGGCACAGTGTCCAAAAGTTCCTCGGACACGTCGAAGTTATCGTCGACGCCGCGGATGAAGATGGCCAGCTGGGTGGTGTCATTGATATCCGTAATCTCATCGATGGCTATGGAGTACGCCACAAACGAGCGGATTTTCTGTCGTAACTTCTCCCATAAGCTCCCGGCCACCTCTTCCACCGGCTGCACGGGGTTCGTGGGCGGACTTGCATTCAAGAATGTTTGCTCAGGACACACGATCTCCGAGGCCCCCAGGAGATACTTCCGCAGTCCCTTTTTCAGCTCTCGAAGCTTCTCTTCCCGCGCCTGCCCCGAGTACTGGTCGTAGTGCCGGCTGTGGTTGGTCTGGTAGTGGCGGCGCAGGTTGTACTCCTTGGACACTGACACGCTCTGCTTGCAGATCAAACACGTGGGGATGTTCTGCACCTCCACGAAGAAATATGCTCGCTCCCACTTTTCTTGAAACACGCGGCCCTCCTGGTCTATCTTCCGTTTCCCCACTTGATAGAGACATGGAATGGTGACTTGACAACTCCCTAGCCCTTGCCCTGTTTTATTTTTGAGAGTGGGTGTCCTGATACCCCAGCGAGCCTCAAACTTACTAGGGAGCCAACAATGACCTTGGCTTTTTGATCCTAACTCCACCTCCTAAATGTGAGATGGTTGGCATATGCCACCATGTCCAGCTTCTCTCTGGCATTTTTGTTTTGTTTTAAAGACAGGGTGTCTCTACACAGCCCCGGTTGTCCTGGAACTTACTATGTAACGAGGCTGGCCTCAAACTCACAGATCCACGTCTCTGCCTCCTGAGTGCTAAGATCAAAGGCATGGACTACCATGCCCAGCTTGTTCACTGTTTTTTTGTTTTGTTTTGTTTTGCTTTGCTTTGTTTTGTTTTGTTGTTGTTATTTTGTTTTTGAGACTGCCTTATTCTGTAGCTCAGGCTGGCCCTGAATTTCTAGTGGGACCCTTGCCACAGTTTCCTCAGAGCTGGGATTATAGCTGTGTGATACCTTGCTTAACTTCCAAGAGAGGTTTGAAATATTAAAAAGGGGACCAAGCAAAGGAAATATATGACTTATCATATAGATCTCAAAAGAGCCAGAGTAGATTCAGACCCCTACCTAACTCAGTATGGTTAAGTGTGCATGTGTTGGGGGGAGTGAATTGAGTTTGTTTGTTTTGGCTTTTTTGAGACAAGGCCTCACTCTGTAGACCAGGCTAGCCTACAACTCATGCAATCCCTAGTGCTGGGATTACAGCCCTGAGACAGCATGCCTAGCTCCATGTGTAGGTGTTTGAAGCCAACATAAAGTTAAGCGGAACAGTTCCTGAAAGCACAAATAGGAAAATTTATCTTAAGAAGTTGTAGTTGGGGGTTGGAGGTGTGACAGAGTGCTGGCATACTATGCATGAAGTCCCGCCCCCCAGACTTTAATACCTAATGCCACATGAAACCAGGTATGGTGTCATGAGTGTGTAACCTAGCACTTGGGAGGCAGAAGCAAGATGATTTCTGTGAGTTAGAAGCCAGCCTGGGCTACATAATAAATTATAGGCAAGTGTCTGGAACTGAAGGAGTGAGACACTGTCTCAAAACACCAGATAACTGGGTGTGGTTGTGCGTACCTGTAATCCCAGCCAACAGGAAGCAGAGGCAGGTGGATCTCTGGGAGTTTCCAGACTAGGCAGAGCTGCACATTGAGAGTAACAATAATAAAAACCAACAAACAAAAGAGAACTAAAACAAAAGGTAAATAGGACTTCAGATATAGGTCAAAGGTAGAGTGCTTGCCTAGCTTGTGTGAGACCTTGGTCACTGTCACCAGCCTGCAACAAGCCAAACCAAACCAGCACATCTGGAAGGCTCCAGGCTGCAGGTGGGAGGACCCTGTGTAAGTGCCCACCATGACACGACACAAAGCAAAGCACTGTGTCCTTCCATGTTCTTGCTCCTCAAAATACTCACCATTACTGAGTTCAAGTCCAGGAAGTGGTCTGCGGGGAGACACGGGAGGAAGAGGGGAAGTCTGCTTTCATTCGGCCCAGCTAGCTGTGTCTCCACACTTCTGGTGGTGTCAACACAGTCCTAGGCAAACTGGGAAGTGAGGCTCAGGGGGGAACCCCACACTGGTCAGTGAGACAGCTCGTTGGGTGAGGATGCTTGCTGCCAAACCTGAGGCCTGAGTTCAATCTCTGGGGCCCATGTGGTAGAAGGAAAGAACTGACTCCCACAAGCTGTCCTCACACGCGTGCCATGACAAGCCCCTCATAAATAGTTATAATAAAAATAATAAGTGGGACAGGGCCAGAGGCACAGCTGCAGAAGCAAAGAGAGAGGACCGCCTTGGGGCATCTTGACTTTGAGATAAAGCCCAGCCCCTCCCCATCCTGCCAGCCTCCTGGCTGAGCTCCTGAGCCACTCACTAGGCAGCTGTCCATCTCCAGCTTGTTCTCAAGGGGAGCTGGGGCTCACTCACCTAATGACGGTGAATTTGATGAAGTCTGCAGCATCCAAGATCCTTTTCATGGAACTGATCTCGAGGTACCCAGGGGCTTTGAACACCACCCCCGGGGGCATGCCGTCGATCACCACACAGCCGGGGTTGAAGGTGATTTTCCTGTAGGGAACCTTCACGGGGAAGTCCACTCCGATCGCCTCCCCTGTGATGAGAGGTGCGGTGTAAACTGGATGACTCTGGGCCTTACTTTTCCAAAGTTATTTTTGAGTCAGGGTCTACGGACTTGAATTCAAAGCAAGCTTCCTGCCTTAGTCTCTTAAATGCTTGGATCACATGCCAGGCTGTGCGTGCTTTGTCTTTAATGTCAACATTTGAGCTGGACCTGGAGGCACACACCTGTAGTCCCTGCTACTTGAGTAGCTGAGAGAGGTAATATCACTGGAATCTAAGTGTTTGACGTCAGCTGGGGCAACACAGTGACATGCTGTCTCCAAACCCAACAATGACTGTGTTGAATCTGGTAACATAGGCCCAGAATCCTACTGAGTTTAGCTACTCAGGGGGCTAAAGCAGGAGGATCAAAAGTTCAAGAACTGCCCACTCCATGGAGACTTTTGAACCACCCAAAAGGGCATGGGCCTGTAATCTGACACTTTTCCAGAATATATTGATTGAATTCAAGACTGGCCTACATTCTACAGCCACAGCCTGTCTCAAAAATAAACAAGTAAAAAGAAAAGATATTTTGGCCAGAGATTATAACAGGACTAGAGTACTTTCAAAGTTTGGTACTTCATAAAGGGGCAGAGGGGTAATGTTTATAAATTTTGGAGGTGTGGGGCTGGAGAGATGGCTCAGCAGTTAAGAGCACTTGCTGCTCTTCCTTGCTTTTTTGGACTGAGTTTGCACTCCCATGTCGGGCAGCTCACAACTGCCTGTAACTCCAGCTCCGAGGGCTCTGGCGCCCCCTTCTGGCCTCCAGGGACACTGTCTTCACATGTGCATGCCCCTCCAACACACACTGAACATTATAACAAATGCGAACGCCAGTGTTTTGGATGTGTGCCAACAACAGAAGCGTACCAAACTTGCGGCTGAAGAGGTCGTTCACTTGTTCTCGAAGCTGCTTAATTTTTTCGAGGCCTGACAGCCTCTCCTTCTCATTATCTGCAGACAATGGGAAGATGCAAAGCCCGCTCATTAATACATTTTTTTTCCATTCAAGACACGTATTAGCAGAATGCCTGTTGACAGTTTACCCGTCTTATCAGAGCACAGTAAGTAAGCATTTGGGAAATACACGAAACGGAAGCTGTTACAGACGATGATTTTGACAACCCCATAGAAATATACCCCATAATACTTCTAAAAAATGTTTTAAATCTTTAATATGAGTATGTTACAGCTGTCCTCATGCACAGCAGGAGAAGGCATCAGATCTCAGTACAGATGGTTGTGAGCCACCATGTGGTTGGTGGGATCGGAACTCAGGACCTCTGGAAGAGCAGCCAGTGCTCTCAACCGCTGAGCCATCTCTCCAGCCCTACTTTAATTTTTTTTTACTTGTACTTATGTGTGTGCCACACACGTGCAAGCACCCATGGGGGTTGGATGAAGACATGGGATCTCCTGGAGCTTCAGGTGGTTGTGAGCGGGCATAGGATGGGAACAGAACCTGGGTCCTCTGCAAGAGCAGCAGTCCCTCTCAGCCTTCATCTGTCCCCAGCCACTGCTCATGCTTGAGGAACATGTTCAGAGCTGAGCAGGACCAGGGTGCGTATCTCCATCACTGCCTTCAACACTGTAATGCAAACCTCAGCCCTTCCAATATGACAAGAAATGAGGCTAGGGCTAGGGGGAATATCTTTAAACACTTTAAAATTAATTTTAAAAAATTTTTTAAATATTTATTTTGGTTTTTCGAGACAGGGTTTCTCTGTATAACCCTGGCTGTCCTGGAACTCACTCTGTAGACCAGACTGGCCTTGAACTCAGAAATCTGCCTGCCTCTGCCTCCCAAGTGCTGGGATTAAAGGCGTGCACCACTACCGCACGGCTAAAATTAATTTTTTAATTAAAATCATGTTTTAGGGCTGGAGAGATGGCTCAGCAGTTAAGAGCACCGACTGCTCTTCCAGAGGTCCTGAGTTCAATTCCCAGCAACCACATGGTGGCTCACAACCATCTGTAATGGGGCCTGGTGCCCTCTTCTGGTGTGTCTGAAGACAGCAATGGTGGTATATTCATATGCATAAAATAAATAAATAAATCTTAAAAAAATAAAATCTTGTTTTATTTTGTTTCTTGCTTTTTCAAGACAAGGTTTCTCTGTGTAGCCCTGGCTGTCCTGGAACTCACTCTGTAGACCAGGGTGAGATCCACCTGCCTCGGCCTCCCGAGTGCTGGGACTAAAGACATGCACCACCATGCGCAGCTCTAATTAAAAACAGTTTTTAGAAGCTTGGTGTGGTCCATACCTCCTGGCATTCAGGGGGGAGAGGCAGGCAGATCTCTGTAGTTAGAGGGCAGCCTGTCTACATAGTGAGTTCCAGGCCAGCCAGGGATACAGAGTGGGACCCTGTCTTAAAACTTAAATAGGTAATTTTTAAACAACAGTCTCCCAGCACTTGGGAGGCAGAGGCAGGTTGATCTCTGAGTTCAAGGCCAGCCTGGTCTACAGAGCCAGTTTCAGGGCAGCTTCAAGGGATCTAGTGCCCTCGTCTGGGCACCACACTCACTGCACTCACATGGCCGATTCTCACACACACATACACATAAATAAAGGAAAGCAATCTTTACAAAAAAAAAAAAAGAAAGAAAAATGTGATACAAATGATGAAGGCAGTAAGTGCATGTCCCCACCTGGGACTGTCACCTGTATGATCCTAAGATCTTCAACACCTGCCGCAGAGTTTACAATGTTGGATGGATTTGCATTTCCTTAAGAGCAAAGAAAAGAGTTAGAGTGACCAGAAAATCAGCACGTCGCTAAAGAAATACCCAAGTGTTACTTAATGAGAAGTGCAGTCTGGATACTGCCTCCCTCCCCTCCCCCAGTGCAGTGAGCACAGTATGTGGTGCTCAAGGATAGTTGACCTTCAAGGTCAGCGTGACTGCACATGTCTGTGAGCATGCTTCCACAGTTTACACTGAGGAGGGAAGCCTCATCCTGATGTTTTGGGGGCTCCACTCCATGTTCTGGGGGCCCAGACTAAACAAAAAGAAGAAAGCAAGCTAGGCACCAGCATCAATCTGCTTCCTGACTGTGGATGCAGTGTGACCAGCCGCCTCGCGCTCTGGCTACCATACCTGCTACACCGCGAAAGACTGTCTCTCCTCAAACTGTGAGCCACAAGAGAAGTTCCTCCCTTAAGTTGCTAATTTTCTTAGAAAAAATGTCTTTTTTATTTATGTGTATGAGCGTGTCTCTGTTTGGATGTGTGCATGTGAACACAGAGAGGCCAGAAGAGGAGATCAGATCCCTGGCGCTGGAGTTAGAGGTGGTTGTGAGCCACAGGACATGGGAGCCAAATTCAGGTCCTCTGGAAGGTCAAGAATTGTTCTCAATGGCTAAGCCATCTCTGCAGCCTCTTTGTGTGTTTTTTTTTTTCCTTTCAAGATATGGTTTCTCTGTGTAGTCCAGACTGTCCTAGAATCAGATCTCTAGACCAGCCTGGTCTTGAACTCAGATCTTCCTGCCTCTGCCTCCTAAGTGCTGGGGTTACAAATGTGTGCCACAACTGTCCTGCCTGCAGTCCCATTAATTCAGTACGTTGTTGCAACACTGTGACAGTCCCTAACATGCCAGATGGATGGCATCCACTGATGCTGTACTCTGCAGCTGAACAGGATGATCAAGGAGAGGGAGGTCATCCCACCCTTGGATCCTCCTTCATCCCACCCTCGGATCCTCCGTCATCCCACCTGCATTTATTTGCATCCAACTGAAGGAGCTGAAAAGCAGTGCTCCTGAGGAAATACACACAACTACAGAAAAAGAGGAAGTGCACTGGATATCATTCGATCTGGCTCTTGAATCGCCTTCCTTGGCAGGTCGATGTTGACAGGTGGGGAGTTAATCTCTTCCTGTCTTCTCAGCTGACTTGGAGGGATGTTTGCTTTCATTGTACGTGCTGTTCTTTTGGCTCACAAAGCATATTTTCTTAGCTCTTAGAGGTGCCCTGTGAAGCCTCCTTTCCAACCTCCACTGCCAAGGGCTTCCTTTGACTGAGTGAACTCCGCCTCTTTCCGAGCTTGGCAATGAGAGTTGGTTTGGAGATAGCCCCAGACAAGCCACTTGTGCAAGGCCTTCCTCCACTGCATCATACAGAGCCTTCTGAGTGAGTGTTAGGCTAGCCCATTTTTGCTTAATGAAATACATGGTGACATCTTCAAAAATGATTGATTGTTGCGGCTTACCCATTAAGGAGACAGCTGTCATCACTAAACCTTTTAGTCCCATTGTAAAGGTAACACTATCAGGACCCAGGGCTCCAAGTAGCCTCGCTGGCTTTTCATAAATAGAGGATGTGGACACCATACTGTGTCCCCCACCAACCAAACCCTCAAGCATTAATTCTAACTGTGGTTAAAGAGAGGGGCTAATTATATTTCTATTTGCAGGCCAGTGAGAAGGCTCAGTAGGTAATGGTATGTTTTCTGCAAAGCTGGTGACCTGAGTTTGGTCCCCAGACATATCAAGGTGGAAGGAAGGAGAGAAGTGACCCCACAAAGATGCCCTGACTCCCACATGCATCGACACATGGTCATCTGTCTTAGTTACTTTTGTGTTGCTGTGATAAGACACTGTTGCCAAGGCAACTTATAGAAGGAAGGGTTTATTAGGCTTATGGTTCCAGAGGGTTAAAGTCCATGACCATCATGGCGGCAGGCAGGCAGGCACAGTGCTAGAGCAGTAGCTGAGAGCCCACATCTTGATCCATGAACAGAAGGCAGAGAGAGCTCGCTGGGAATGGTGTGGGCTTTTGAACAGGCCCACCCCCAGGGACACATCTCCATCACCAAGGCCACACCTCCTAATCCTTCCCGAACAGCTCCATCAGCTGGGGACCAAGCATTCACACATATGAGCCTATGGCTCATTCTTCTCCAACACATGCATGAATGTGAACACACTGGTTCTAATCACACATACAATAATCATTTCAGAAGTAGCGAGAGCCGTATGGAAAGCCACCCTGACCATGTGACAATCACCAGCGTTTGGGTGACTCACCTTCCGTTTTCACCTCAGCCTCAGGATCCTCACTGGTCTCTGAAGAGACCATCGGAGTAGACTCTTAGAAAGAGAACATCCAAAATGACATTCATTATTAAGAATTCTCGGGTTCCCACAGTTTACTGTCCCCAGTTCCAAATTATCTTCATGCTGGGGTTTTGTTTTGAGGCGAGGGCTCAACTTTGTAGTCCAGGATGGCCTCGTTTTAGAATTTTTCAGGTTTATTTTATGTATATGGATGTTTGCTCACATTTGTACGCATACTAGGTGGTTGCAATTCACGAAGAGGTCACGAAAAGATGTTGGATCTCCTAGAACTGGAGTTTAAGCAGCTACGTGGGCGCTGGGAACTGAACTCAGGACCTCTGGGAGATCAGCAAGTGGTCATAACTGCTGAGCCATCTCTCCAGCCCCTGGTTTTGAAATTCTACATATGCTTTGAACATACTAAACACACAGTGCATTTAATTTTGTAACAGATAATCATTAGGCACATGTATGATTCAGCCTGGGGGACCGGCTTAGTTGGTAGAGCATGTGTCCAGCATGTACAAACCCCATCCTTAGCGGTGCATAAAGATCAGAAGACAGAAGTTATCCTGTGTACACAAGGAAGTCTATGGCTAGCCTAGGCTACATCAGACCTTGTCTCCACAGAAGTAAACATGATTTCACATGGGATTCTCCTATAAGGGATGAGGGGAGATAGAAACGTCCACATATTACCAAACAATCTAGAGCTGTTCATGCTCGTGGACACTGAGTCCTCTACTAGGGCAGCGGCATTCCACATGGTCACAGTGCTTCTTAACTTTGTGAGTGACTACTATGGGGTGGGGAGGGGCTGCTGGAGAGGTGACTCACTTGTTTTGGTTTTTCAAGGCAGGGTTTCTCTGTGTAGCCCTGGCTGTCCTGGAACACCTTCTATAGACCAGGCTGCCCTTGAACTCACGTAGATCTGCCTATCCATGCCTCCTGAGTGCTGGGATTAAAGGCACAGGGCACCACCTGCCTGGCTGAGATGATTCAGTTGTTAAGAACACATTTGGAGGGGCTGGAGAGATGGCTCAGCAGTTAAGAGCATTGGTTGTTCTTTCAGAGGTCCTGAGTTGAATCTCCACATAAAGGGATCTGATGCCCTCTTCTGGCATGGAGGTGTACATGCAGATAGAGCGCTCACATACATTAAATAAATAAATAAATAAATAAATAAATAAATAAATAAATAAAACGCTCTTTTTGTTTTTGGGTAACACCAGAGTTTACTCCCTAACACCCATGGTGGGAGGCTCACAACTGGCAGTAACTCCAACTGCAGGGGATCTGATACCTTTCTACCCTCTGTTTGTACCTGAACTCAGGTGAACAGACATGCACACACACAACTAAAAATAAAATGAATTTTAAAAAATGAATTACTAGGATTAAAAGAGAGAGAGACACACACATACACAGAGACAGAGAGAGACAGAGAGAGAGAGACAGAGACAGAGACAGAGAGAGGATATGGTGGTCTATGATCCTAATGCCCAACTGTAAGGAAGTTGAGGCAGGGGGTTTCAACTTTGACGCCAGCCGGCCTGAACTATGTCCAAAGCCTGTCTTCTAAAAAAAAGAAGGTCGAGTGTGATTGTGCAGGCCTTTAATCCCAGCACTTGGGAGGCAGAGGTGGGTGGGTGTGTGTGTGGGAGGGGGGGGATCTGTGTGAGTTTGATGCCAGCCTGGTCTAAAGAGTGAGTTCCAGGCTGGCCAGGGCTACAGAGTGAGACCCTGTCTTAAAAAACCAAACCAAGCAAACCAACCAAATAAACAAACAAAAAACCCAAAACCGAAAGGGCAGAAAGGCCAGCTGCGGGCTGCCACGCTGTCCTCCCACAAGTGCAGGCGGAGAGGATGCTGCACGTCTGAGGCTAGCAGCTACACGGTGAGCGCCAACCTGGGCTACCCACATCCTCTGCCAGCAAACAAAAAGACCTAGTGTGGTAAGGCCACGGTGGGCAGCCCGGTGTGGGGTTCCCACTTACTGAATTTACTCAAAGCCCCTAATGCGGCTTCCTAAGACAGACGTGCCAGGAGGCCGCCTTCTCTATTTCCCCCGCATTTAAGGGGAGGAGGCGCTTCATTTTCTAACCTTCAGAAGGTAGTTCCATTTCGATGACATCACTGCTGGCGGAAGAATGCTGGCTTCCTGAAAGGAGAGTAAGCAGGCTACAGCTCGGCACCAAACACGATACACAGAAGTCACTGGGGCTGCCGAGATGGCTCAGCGGGTAAAGGCGCTTGCAGCCAAGACTGAAAAACCGAGTTTGAGTCCTGGGACCCGTACCATGGCGTTCCCTCCTTTCCCCATCAATAAGTAAATTTAAAATGTAATAATACGCCGGGCGGTGGTGGCGCACGCCTTTAATCCCAGCACTTGGGAGGCAGAGGCTGGCGGATTTCTGAGTTCGAGGCCAGCCTGGTCTACAGAATGAGTTCCAGGACAGCCAGAGCTACACAGAGAAACCCTGTCTCAGAAAACCAAAAAAAGAAAAAAAAGTAATAATACGTTTTGAATAAAGCAAAGAAGCCACTGACTGCAACGGAAGCATTTTAAGAACGGAGATGTGGCTCAGTAGAAAGTCCTGGGAGCCACACCCCCAGCACCACACAACCCCAGCACTCAGAAGGTGGAGGCAGGAGGATCAAGAGTTCAAGATCATCTTCTAGGACACAGTAAGTTTGGAGCAAGCCTGGGCTACATAAGACTCTGTCTCTAAATAAACAAACAAACAAACAAACAAATAAATAAAAAAGAGGAGTTACAGAAACCTGGGGTCCCCAAATCACTTGCACCACTACAAAGTCCTTTTTGTTTTCTATCTCTAAAACATTGTTTTTAGCAGGGCTGTGGGGGCACACGCCTTTAATCCCAGTACTCGGGAGGCAGGTGCAGGCAGATCTCCAAGTTCTAGGCCAGCCAGGTCTACAGAGTGAGTTCTAGGACAGCCAGGGCTACACAGAGAAACCTTGTCTCAAAAAACCAAACCAAGCCAAACCAAAATTCATTTATCTATTCTGTGTATGCTAATGTGGGGGGGTGCCACAGTACATATGAGGAGGTCAGAGGTCAGGTTGTAGAAGCTGGTTCTTTCCTTAGACTATGCGGGTGCTGGGGATGTTTGGGGGCAGGCACGTTACCCATGGGTCTTCTTGGAAGTGCTCTAGTTTTGTTGTTGTTGTGGAAAAAAAAGTGTATCTTGGAATTATCTTAATTTAGAAATAGCAAGCTTTTTAGGCAGAGGGAAGGAAAGAGCCCAAGGCGTATGGGCCGGACTACTTCATGACGTCTCACCTCACTGTTCAGTAGTGCCCAGGACGGTGGGGGGGGGGTGTGCTCAGCCACCACAGCAGTGTTAGTTATAGGAAATACGGATCAGTGTCACACGGAAGCCAGTGGATCCTGTCACAGCAATCCTATTGCTGTGGCCACAGCAATCTTCTACATTCAGTTGTCTGTTTAATGTCTGTACTGGCTGGTTTTATGTCAACCTGACGGAAGCTAGAGTCATCAGAGAGGAACGAATCTCCGTTTAAGAAACGCCTCCATGAGATCCAGCTAAAAGGCATCTTCTCAATTAGTGATTGATAGGGGAGGGCCCAGCCCATGGTGGGTGGTGCCATCCGTGGGCTGGTCGTCCTGGGTTCTCTAAGAAAGCAGGCTGAGCAAGCCATGAGGAGCGAGCCAGTAAGCAGCACCCCTCCACGGCCCCTGCATCAGCTCCTGCCTCCAGGTTCCTGCCCTGCTTGAGTTCCTGTCCTGACTTCCTTGAGTGATGAACAGCAATGTGGAAGTGTAAGCCAAATGAACCCTTTCCTCCCCAACTTGCTTTTTAGTCATGGTGTTTTGATGCAGCAATAGAAACCCTAAGACAATGTATATGGAAGTTTTGTCTGCAGGTATATCTACACGCCAGAAAAGGGAATCAGATCCCATAGGACTACAGTGAAAGACAGTTGTGAGCTGCCATGTCAGTGCTAGGAATTGAACCCAGGACCTCTGGAAGAGTAGACAGTGCTCTTGGCCACGGAACCATCTTTCCAACCCTGGAAGTCTTTCTTTGAGGTTTGGTGCCTCTTTAATCAGCTGAATTTGTCCTTTACAAACTGCTGGCTTGGCTCAGTAAACTGCATTATGTCATCGATCCATGACTGTATGCAGGATGACACTCTGAGAAGCTTTTCTTACATTAAAATATATATATTATTTTTATTTCATGGCAGTTGGTGGTTTGTCTGCATGTATGTCTGTGTGAGGATGTTGGATCTCCTGAATCTGTAGTTACAAACAATTGTTAGCCACCATGTGTATGCTGGGAATTAAACTCAGGTCCTCTGGAAGAGCATCCAGTACTCTAAACCACTGAGCCATCTCTTCAGCCTGGGTTTCTTAATTTCTGAGATAGAGTCTCATGTAGCCCAGGCTTGAATTTTCTAGATAGTTATGGTGGTTTGAATGAAAATGGCCCCCACAGACTCACTGGGAGTCATTATGGGAGGTGTGGCCTTGTTGAAGTGGGTGTGGCCTTGTTGGAGAACATGTGTCATGGGGGTGGGATGGGCTTTGAGGTTTCAGAAGCTCAAAGGAGCCAGTGTCACTCTTGAGTTGTGCTGCCTGTGGATCTGTATGTACCTCTTCAGCATCATATTTGCCCGTGTAACGCCACGTTTCCTGCCATGACAACAAGGGACTAGTAAGCCTCTGAACTGTAAGCCAGCCCCAACTGAATGCTTTCCTTTATAAGAGTTGCCATGGTCACAGTGTCTCTTCACAGCAATAGAACAATGACCAAGACAGAAGTCAGGGATGACCAGGAACTTGAGATTCTTCTGCCTTTACTTTCTGAGCGCTGAGATTACAGCTGTGCCCCACAAATGCCCCACTGTATTTAAGATGAATTCCATTCATAGTGTAATTTGAAAGGCAGCTCGCTGGTCTAGGTCAGCACGCATGCATCTGTAGCTCTGGCTTTGTGTGGTGTGTGTGGTATATTCATACATGTGTGTGGGTGCAGTGTCTGTGTGCACAGGCTGGAAGAGGATATCCGGTGTCCTGTTCCATCCCTTGCAACCATATCCGGATCCTGGAGACAGGAGCTAGGTCAGCAAGCTGCAGAGACCCATCTGTCTCTGGTCCCACCAGTGCCGACCTGCGGCCATGGCAAGCTTTTTCTGTGGGTGCTAGGACCTGAACTCAGGTCCTCAGGCTTGCTCAGCAAGTGCTCTTCCCCACTGGGCCATCCTCCTGTCCCCTTCACTCCTCTTTCTCAGCTCTTGGATGAGTGATTACCACTCTGCTTGGGAAGGAACCGGAACCACATTACCTTGCACGTTACATGGATGGTAATTCGGATCTTCTGACTCTGTCTTGATTAGCACGGCTGCTGCCTTTGGTGATGTGCCTGGGTGGGCAACAGAGACCACAGTTAGGGGTCAGGGAAGCACAGCCAGCTGACTGAACATCTCCTTTGGTGTGAATGGTGGCACAAGCCTGTCATCCCAGCATGTAGGAGGTAGAGGCCGAAGCAGAAGAATCAACTGTTCAAGATTCCCTTTGAAGCAGGGTGTGATGAAGCATGCCTTTACTCTGAGCATGTCAGACACTGAGGCAAGTGCATCTCTGGGAGTTCAAGGCTAGCCTCATCGGCATGGCAAGTTCCAGGCTAGCAAGGGCCTCCTCGTCTTAAGAACTGAGTCTTAAAAATAAACTCCTCTGTGGCTAATTAACAGTAAACTGGAGGCCAGTCTGCAGGGACATGTGTCAGTGACGTGAAGATTTCCCTCCACCTCTCAAAGGTCCCACTACCCCCCAGTGCATCCCTGGGAAACACTGTTAGCAATGGCCCCGTGGGGATCATGCAAGACCAAACTGGAGTGACAGCTTTGGAGAAGCAAAGTCAAGAGGAAGAATGAGCCACGTATCATGGCTGAGCAGAACTGAGCTGTGGAGTATGCATCCACAGACTCCAAGTATCCAACTCGGCTTTCAACCCTCAACTCTTTCCTGGTTAACAATGGAGACAGGTGCTTCTCCAGTCACAATGTCTTTGGCTTGTGCCTTGGATGGTCAGAGGATTTAAAAACCAAACACCCCAGAGCTTTATGGGGGCTGGAGATACGGGCAAGTGGCTAAGAGGATGTGTTATGCTGTTATGAAGGCTTAAGTTCATGACCCAGCACCCACAAAGTGAGCCAGGTGTCCCCCCACACTTGTAATCCCAGTTCCAAATGGAACAGAGGCAGGAGGATTGCTGGGTCTTCAAGGCTTCCAGTCTAGACCACAAAAAACATGAGTCTCAGGTTTAGGGAGAGACTCTGTATCCATGGATAGCATGGATGTCATGCTGGAGTGACAGAGGAGGTCACCCAATGCCTTATTCTGGCTTCAGTACACACAGATGTGTGCACACTTACATATGCACACTCAATGGACACACAAAGACTGTATGTAGTGGCTCACACATGTAATCCCATATATATATACACATATACAAACATATGTATGTATGTATACACATATATATGTATATATTTACATATATTTATATAAATATATATATATTTACATAGGTGGGTGGTTTTTTTTTTTTTTTTTTTTGGTTTTTCGAAAAAGGGTTTTTCTGTTTAGTCCTGGCTGTCCTGGAACTCACTCTGTAGACCAGGCCGGCCTCGAACTCAGAAATCTGCCTGCCTCTGCCTCCCAAGTGCTGGGATTAAAGGCATGCGCCACCACTGCCCGGCATGGGTTTTTTTTTTTTTTTATGCATGTGTATGTCTGTACACCAGAAGAGAACCACTGTGACCCATCATGTGGGTATGGGAGAACTTAACTCAGGACCTCTGGAAGAGCAGCCAGTACTTTTAATCACTGAGCCATCCCTCCAGCCCTGTAATCTCACATTTTAAACCTGTACTGTATAGCCAGACTCTGCCTCAGAAAAAAAAAATATCCCAAATCTGACAAATTTCAAAACTGAAGATGCTTTTGGAGTCAAACTTTATTTATTTTATCTGAATTTTTTTCTTTTCTTTTCTTTCAAGTGGTGCCCTGAGTCCTTGGAACTGGAGTTACATATGGTTGTGAGCCACCATGTGGGTGCCGGGAACCAAACCCAGGTCCCCTGCATGAAGTCCTCTTAAAAGCTTAGCCATCCTGCCCCTCACTCATTTACCTTTCTGTGTGTGGTGTATGCATGTGTATACACACGCCATGGCAGGTGGTGTGTGGAGGGCAGAGGGCAGGTTGTGAGAGTTGGTTCTCCTCTTCCAGGATGTAGATCCTGGGGCTTGAATTCAGGTCATTAGGCCAGTGTCCTTGCCTGCTGAGCCATCTCAGGGACTAATGAACTGCTGGGACCAAGCATTTCAGATAAGCAGTACTTATCTAGCATTCTGCAAATATGATCCTTGTTATGGTTAAATACTTATTAGTCGTTTTTATAAGCACATCAGTCAGAAGATAGCCTGCTAAACATTTGATGGTGGAAGCATCAGTTTACCTACCAGAATCTTCAATGGGCTCAGTCTTCACACTGACGGGACCATAGCTGCAAGGAGAAGGAAACCCAGGTCAAGAATTAGGGTGGAGCTGGGCATGATTGCACACAGCTGTTATCCCAGCACTTGGGAGGCAGGGGCAGGTGGATCTCTGAGTTCGAGACCAGCCTGGTCTACAGAGTGAGTTCCAGGACAGCCAGGGCTACACAGAGAAACCCTGGGTCAAAAGCAAACAAAAAACACTAAATAAATAGGAACATTTTTTTAACATGTCAAGTGTTTTGTTGCACGTATTCATGTATACCATGTGTGTTCCTTGTGCCTATGGAGATTAGGGAGGGTGTCAGGTCCCCTGTAACTCAGTTACAAGGAGGTGTAAACCGCCTGACATGGGTGCTGGGAACCATACTGGAATCTTCTGGAAAAGCAGCGATGGATCTTAAGTGCAGAACCATTTCTCTACCCTCATTAGCTATCCCCCTTCCTTCTTTCTTCTTGACACAAGATCTCATGTGGGCTATCCTCACACTCCCTGTGTAGCCAAGGATGACCTTGAACTCCTGACCTTCTTGCCTCCCCTCTCCTGAGATCACAAGGCTCTGTCACTCACGATTCCTGTTTTATTCTTATGTGCCTTTATTAATTACCGATTTATTTATTACTTTTTTTTTTACCTGTCATTTGGTGGTACTGCCGGCCTCTCGGCATCTGTCACCATCCCAAGACCACCTGTGCAAGAACAGAACGGTGCAGGTTAGTGTCTCTCAGCACCGTGGAACACGACTCACATTCAAGGACACATCATTTGAAAGCAAACAGAGGAAAGAGAATTCTCAACTAAAGGCCATCACAGAAATGCTAGCCAGGAAGGAGGCCGGTCAACACCAGCTCTGCTTATTACAGCAGCAGGTGGACTACCGTGATGCTGGACAGACAGTGCCTGGAATGTAGGTGAGGACTCCAGCCTAGCCAGTCACCAGCTGGGTCACCTGAGTGAGTCACTAAAGTGGCCTTCATGGAAACAGTGAGGACAGGTGAGTAGCAGACCCTCCACATCCAATGGTTCCCAACTCCAGGTGCTCAGCACAGGCTGAAGCAAGTCTCAAACAAACAAACACCCAAGGTCCTGGACATACAGAGGTTTGTGTCATTATTCTTTTTTTTTTTTTTTTTTGGTTTGGTTTTTCAAGACAGGGTTTCTCTGTGTAGCCCTGGCTGTCCTGGAACTCACTTTGTAGACCAGGCTGGCCTCGAACTCAGAAATCCACCTGCCTCTGCCTCCTAAGTGCTGGGATTAAAGGCGTGTGCCATCACTGCTGGGCAACTTCTTGTTTTTAAAACTTCTTTTTTTATTTGGATTATGACTTTTTCTTTTTCTAAATTATTATTTTTAAGTTGTATTTTTGGTGCTGAGGATTGAACGGGGGGCAGGGCCTTGCATGAACTAGGCAAGCGCTCTGCCACTGACCTCCGTCCCTCAGATCTTTCGGTTGTTTTCAACCTCATCTCATCGGCTGGCTTGGAACTCATTCTATGGCCCACGCAGGCCTCAAACCTGTTATTCTCCTGCCTCAGCCTCCCCAGCACTGGAATGACAGCCTTTGGCTACCATGCTGGCCAGTCTCACATTTACCACTCTCCCTGTTATTGGATATTCAAAGTGGGCTAGACTGGATTAAGACACACAGAGTGAACTCAGACCTCATTCGAAACAACTCCGTATTTTCCATTGCATAGAAGGAGTTTGACATCCAGGGACTTTGGAGTTCCAGACCAGACATCCCACACAGGCTGAGGGACACTGGAACACTGTCATCACAGAACCACTAAACGGCTGCTGCTGTGTGTGACTGTTATTTGGGAAGAAAATAGGAATTATTCTGCGGTGACAGTCATCTGGTCACCTGTCGTTTGACTATCAAAGCATAGATTTTTTTCTTTAGATTTTTAGAAAGGCTTGTTTTAACTTTTTATGTATATAAATCTTAAATGCTTAAATGTATGTCTATCTCATGGATGCCTGGTGCCCCTGGAAGCTAGAAGCAGGCGTGGATCTTGTGGAACTGGAGTAACAGGTACTTGTAAGCCGCTGTGTGGGTGCTGGGAACTGAGCCCTGGTCTTCTGCAGGAGTTAGTAACTGCTGGAGCATCTCTCCAGTCCTTTCGTTGGATTTATTTATTTTTTTAAATTGAGACAAGGTTTTGCTCAGGCTGGTCTTGAACTTTCAACCTTGCTGCCTCAGCCTCTCAAGAGCTGGGATGGCAGTGAGCACCTCCACACTAGACTTTGACTCTGTTCTCTCTCAAAAGCTGGAGGACAAGGACCTCAGAAAGACCCCCACAAACAGGCCTGGAAGGGGATCATATAGGCTTAGGTACATAGCAATGGGGGCACACAGGTCCCACCTCTGTAACTCCATCCTCTCCCTGTGCTGCCTATCACGGCACCCCCTTTATTCCTTTGTTGTGGTGGTGGTGTTACTGTTCATTTTTAAATTTTTTTTAAACATGGTTTCTCTATGTCTCCTTGGCTGTCTTGAATTTGGTACGTGGTTCAGGCTAGCCTTACTTCCTGAACCTCTTGCCTCTGCATCTCCAGGGCTGGTTCTACAGCAGTGGCCACCACCCCAGTGAGTCTCTGATTGTCCTGAGGGCCGTATGGGCATGGAGCTTTCTAAGCCAGCTCTTCTAGCCCCGTGCCAACTTTGGGAATGACTCTGACATCCTAACAGCGTCACTGTTTTCCTGGCTTTTTCCTAAGCAGAATTATTCCTTCTCCTTGATCCGAGTCTCAGAGACACAGGAATGAATCCTAGAGCCCTCAAATCCAGTAACTCCGACCCTTGCAGGGCTGGTACTCACAGACCGCCAGCTTACTCCCTACATCCCCACATGCCTCTGGAAGACAAGGTGGCTGTCACTACAGAGTCTCCCCAGCCTGGGGTGTGAGGAGTCTCTGACTGCTGTCTCTTCCTGTTCAGGACATCTGCCTAGCCCTTAAGTGTCAAAGTGCCATAGGTGTTTGTTCCCTCTCCTCCTTTCTAGTGTTGATGAGAGAACCTAGGGGCCCATGCATGTTATTCTCCCATGGAGGGATGCCCAGAGCCCATCACTGAAAGATTCTAGGCAGGGGCTCTACCACTGAGCCACGCCCCCAGCCCCTCACTGGGGGATTCTAGGCAGGTACTCTACCATTGAACCTCATTATGCCTTGAGTCTCCCACTAGGGGATACTGGACAAGTTCTCTCCCCCTGACCCATGTGTCTAGAACCTCACTAACGGATCTAAGCAGGCGCTCTACCACTTAGTTGTGCTCCAAACCACTTACTAAGGGATTCTAGGCAGGTGCTGTACTAGCAAACACACACCCTTAGCCCCTCACTGGGCAATCCTAAAGGTAAGAGATCTACCATCAAGCTGCACACCCCCAGCTCAGGTTGCCTCATCGATGCAGTAAAATGGAGGAGTGTATTAGAACATGCATCATCACTACGATAGTGGAATGGCTTTGGTGGTTCTAGGCAGCCACTGAGGATCAGAATCTGTTACTTACCCAGCTGGTTCTCTGTACCTAGGAAAGGTCTGCAAGAAAACCAACACCATTACCTAACATGAAGACAAGCAGAGCAGTCATACACAGTGAACACTTTCATTTTCTTGCAATGCTGGGCATAGAACCCAGGGCCTGGTATATGCCCGGGGGTGATCTACTTCAGCTACCTCAGCTGTGGCCCCAGACCATGATAATTTCATTTCCCTTTCCTTCTTTCTTCTTCCTCCCTTCATTTCTTTCTTTTCCCTTCCTTCTTTCCTTCCTCTCTCCCTCCCTTCCTTCCTTTCTTAAGATAGGGTTTTGGTATATATCCCAGGCTGTCCTTGAACTCACTGTAACTTGGGCTTGCCTCAAACTTGCAGTGACTCTCCTGCCTCAGTCCCCCGGTTCTGGGATTGCAGACCTGTGCCACCATGCTTGGCTGAAGCCAGCTTGTCTCTGAGCTGTCAGAGGCTATGGAGCAGATTACCTCTTTATGACGAATGAGATCCCTGCTCTGTTCTCCAGAATCCACTTCAGGGTCGCAAGGCTGTAATTGTCAGGGTGCTGGAAGGCCAGGCCTTCCGGAAGGCCCTGAACCACCACAGCTGCCTTGTCCTGAAGCATCTGCTCATAGGGAACAGGGACCATGGCTGTTGTCCCCAGTGCTTTCCCTAGGACAGGATGTGAGAGATGGTAGATGACACTCTCAGCCAGCTTCATCTAGTGTGACAGACACAGGGACATGCAGCTGGAACATACATGAAGACCACAGAGTATGCTCTCTCTCCACCTCCTGAGTGTGGCTGCGATGTGACCAGCCAGCTTCCTGCTCCTGGCCCTGCCCCTTCTTTGCCCATTGCTGTGTCTTCCCTGCCATGATGGCTCTATCCCTCTTGGCTGACATTGATGGTCAACATGACTGCATCAGGAATCAACTCTGACCCGAGCAACTGTGCACACTGTGAAGGATTTTCTTGACTGGATCATTTGAGGTGAGATGAAGACCCACCGTAAATCTCAGTCACAGCTTTAAAGGAAGCGTTGGCACGGTGCCTGCTTGCCCTCACTCTCACTGGCAAGTTCATCTGTCCTGCTGCTGGGGCATTCCTTCACTGATACTAGAACCTACTTCGTTGGAATTCCAGTGTAGACTGAAGACTAGCTAAGACATCCAGCCCTGGGCTGAACAACTACCAGATCCTTGACCGTTCTGTCAGGAGACAGTCATTGTTGAATTAGCTGGATCATAGCCTGTAAGCCACAATTATACATACAGACACAGACACACAGACACATACACAGAGAGATAACGTATGTTTATTTTATATATATATATATATATATATATATAT
>NW_021604614.1:2954781-2957094 GCF_004785775.1 Grammomys surdaster
TCTAGTGCATACACACACACACACACACGAAAGTGTGTGAGCACAGTGACGTGATTTCAATTGACCACTTGAACCTACAATGGAAGGAGAAAATCCAACTTCTCACAAGTTGTTCTGTGACCTCCATGTGTACCATAAGCACAAGTACACCTTTCTCACACACACACACATGCACACACACATGCACATACTATATTACATACCACATATCATATCACATACACTCACACACATGCACATGGGCACACACACACACATCCCATACACACACACACTATACTGCATCATATACCCCATACACATACGACACATACCATATCACATATACACACATCTCATATATACACACCACATACCATGTCACACACATGTACACACATACGCATACCACATACCACGTCACACACATGCACACACATACACACACCACATGCCACGTCACACACTTGCACACACATTCACACACCACATACTACGTCACACACATGTACACACATACACACACCACATACCACGTCACACACATGCACACACACAAGCACATGCATGTGCATACATGCACACACACATGCACACACGCACACTCAGGAGTGCCTGTGCTCCACAGGGACTCACGGTAACAAAGGCAGAAATGGTCCTGCACCGCTCTCCTGAGCAGCTGGGCTTCTCCAGAGCAGGCTGCCCCATTTTCCAGACATAGTGGCTTCTCTTCAGGCAGGCCTTCCCCCTGGCCTGCAAACACAGAACAAGCATGTGTCAGATCAAGCATTCTTTCTGCCCTGTCCCCTCATCTGTATCTCTCATACTGAGAGGAAAAGGAGGGAAAAGGGGACAATCATAAACCAATGCTTTATGTAAAGGAATAAAGAGGGCATTTTTGTTTGTCTGTTTATCTAAGGGTGGAAGCCAGGGCTACGCACATGCTAGGTAACCACGCTACTGACTCAGCTGTATCCCTCAGCCACAAGATCAGAGGTTTGTTTGTTGTTTGAAGATTTATTTTCATGTGCGTGCATGTGTGTGTGTGTGTGCATGCGTGTGTGTGTGTGATGTGAGTGAGCTGTATATGTATATGCCACACATACCGTGTATGTGTGTGTGGGGAGTGCCCTTGGAGACTGGAGAGGACATCAGATTCCTTGGTACTGGAGTTACCAGAGTTCTTAGCTACCTGATGTGGGTGCTAGCAGCCAAACTCCGGTCCTCTGTAGACACAGCAAGCCCTTAACCACTGGCTATCCCTCCAGCCCTGAGAGAATAGCAGGATTATATGATGAACAGGGTCAAGTGTGGTGATCAACCCTGAAATAGTGCTACAGCTACCAATATACCAGGGTGAGCATTCACACTTGTGACCCCAGTGCTTGTTAGGCAGGAGGATCTCTGTGAGTTTGAGACCAGCCTGGTCTACAGAGTGAGTTCTAGGACAGCCAGGGCTACACAGAGAAACCCTGTCCCCCCAAACAAACAAACAAACAAATAAACAACAAACAAACCCCCAAGCCAAACAGAAACCTTTAAGAAAAAAGTGCCATGAGTGTCAGGAATATTGAAGCCTTGGTCCCTGTGGTGGCACTGATCTGTGACACTGGATAAAGCTGTGAATGGGGTCTTCTTGGAGGAAGTAGGTCACTGGATGGCCTCTGAAGGTGACACTGGCTTCCATTCCGTTCCTGAGTCTCCACTTGCTTCCAGTCTGAGGCAAGCAGAGTGTCCTTCCCTCCCATGTGCTCCTGCCTCCCTGCCAGCTGTGAGCAGTGCACAGGCCCAGTGAAACCATGAGCCACACTTTTTAAGATTTACTATTTTTAACTGTGAGTAGGCATGAGTTTGTGTGTACGTGCGGTGTGTGCACATGGGAGTCTATGAAGTGAGTGCCCACAGAGGCCAGAGGTGTTGGATCTCTCTGGAGCTAGACCCGAGTCTCCCCACATTCCCAAGCCCTGTCGTCTCCCAGAACCCAAAACAAACTCCTCCTCCCTTAAGCTGTTAACATTAGGTACCGATAACAAAACTACTACAGCAATAGTTCAACACAGAAACCAGATCTCAGCCGGGCGGTGGTGGCGCACGTCGTTAATCCCAGCACTTGGGAGGCAGAGGCAAGCGGATTTCAGAGTTTGAGGCCAGCCTGGTCTACAAAGTGAGTTCCAGGACAGCCAGGGCTATACAGAGAAACCCTGTCTCAATAAAAAAAAAGAAAGAAAGAAAGAAAGAAAGAAAGAAAGGAAGGAAGGAAGGAAGGAAGGAAGGAAGAAAGAAAGAAAGAAAGAAAGAAAGAAAGAAAGAAAGAAAGAAAGAAAGAAAGAAAGA